>NW_022589739.1:3815564-4146541 GCF_004348235.1 Phoca vitulina | reverse complement strand
ATAAAAAAAAAAAAAAAAAAAAAAAAAGAACTCATGACTTTAACAAGGTTACAGAATACAAGATCAATCAATATTCAAAGTCAACTGTATTTTCATACAGTTGATTCTTGAACAACGCAGGAGTTGAGGAACCAATCCCTGCACAGTCAAAAATCTGCACATAACTTTTGACTCCCCCCAAAACTTAACTATAATAACCTGTTCACCAGAAGCCTTACCTATAAACAGTTAATACACATTTCATGTTATATGTATTATATACTGTATTCTGACAATAAAGTAAGCTAGAGAAAAGAAAATGTTATGAAAATCATAAGTCACAGAAAATATACTTACACTACTATATTTATTGGAAAAAAAAATCCACATATAATAAGTCCTGTGCAGTTCAGACCCATGTTGTTTAAGGGTCAACTATACTAGCAACAACAAAAACCAGAAATTAAAATTTTAAAAGAACACCATTTACAATAGCATCAAAAAACTGAAATATGTAAGCATAAATCTGACAAAAGATATGGAAGATCTGCATGCTAAAAACAAAATATTGCTGAGAGTAATTTAAAAAAACCTAAATAAATGGAAAATTTTGCCATGTTCACAAGTCAAATGATTCATTATTAAAACAGCAATTCTCCCCAAGTTGATCTATAGATACAATATAACTCCAGGGGCTCCTGGGTGGCTCAGTCAGTTGAGTGTCTGACTTCAGCTCAGGTCATGATCTCGGGGTTCTGGGGTCAGCCCCACCTGGGGCTCTATGATCAGTGCAGAGTCAGCTTGTCCTTCTGCCCCTCCCCCCGCCCATGCTCGCACTCTGCCTCTCTCTCATAAATAAATAAAATTTATTTATGCTTGTGTTCACGCACGTGCGCGTGTTCACGCACCTGCTTGTGTTCACGCACGTGCGTGCTCTGTCAAATAAATAAATAAATAAATAAATAAAATCTTTTTAAAAAATTAAAAACTTTTGCTCTTCAAAAGACACTGTTAGGAGAATTAAATCACATATCTGATAAAGGACATGTATCTAGAATATAAAGAACTCTCAATGTGCAAAAAAATTGAGATTTAAAGATAAAAAAATAAGTACATGAAAAGATGCTGAACATCATCACTCATTAAGGAAATGCAAATCAAAACCACAATGTAACACCATTTCACATCTGAATGGCTAAATAAAAAGAATGGTCGTATCAAGTATTGATGAATATGTGTATGAAATGAAACTGTCACATACTCCTGATTGTAATGTAAAATAGTACCACCACTTTAAAAACTGTTTTGGAAAACAGTTTGAAAGTTTCTTAGGAAGTTAAATATATACTACCCATATGATCCAGCCATTCCATGTTATCTATTTACCCAAAAGAAATAAAAGCATATGTCTATAAAAGCATACAAACATTGTTGGTTGCTTTATTTGTAACAGCTCCAAACTAGAAACAACCTAAATGTCTATGAACAGGTAATGTGATAAACAATTTGTGGTGTATACATACAGTGGAATACTACTCAACAAAAAAAGAGAAACGAACTATTAATACAAATTACAACATAGATCAAGTTCAAAATTATGCTGAGCGAAAGAAGCTAGATCCCTATACCACCCAAAAAAGAACACAGTAATATCAAGTTCTAGGAAACACAAAAACTAATGTACAGTGTCAGAAAATATACTGGTGCTTGTATGGGCATGGAATATGGAGGTTGAGAGAGGCAGAAGGAAAGAGTTACAAAGGACTCCAAGGAGAATTCTTTGAAAAGGCCACAACTAGAAGAAAATTATGAAAGGAGAAAAATTTCATAGGTAAAAGCAAACATACAATTAAGGTGGTGGATTAACCACTTATAAAAGCAGTATGGAGGTTGAAACACAGAAGTAGTAAAATCAATTATATCCACAAATATCAGTCAAGGGATACACAAAATAAAAAGATGTAAATATGACATCACATACCTAAAATGTGGAGAGAGGAATAAAAATTTAGTGCTTTTAGAATGTGTTCGAACTTAAGTGACCATCAACTTAATATAAACTGCTATACACATGTTATAATATGAACCTAATGGTAACCATAAGCCAAAAAACTATAATAGATGCACAAAAAATAAAGAGAAAGGAATCTAAGCATAACACTAAAGAAAACCACCAAATCATGAAGGAAGAGAACAAGAGAAGAAGAAAGGAACAGAGAAGAACTACAAAAACAACCAGAAAACAATGAACAAAATGGCAATAAGTACATACCTATCAATAATTATTAAATATAAATGGACTAACAGTTCCAATCCAATGACTGAATAGATAAAAAAACAAGACCCATTATATGCTGCCTACAAGAGACTCACTTCAAACCTAAACACATGCACAGATCAAAAGTGAAGGGCTGGAAAAACATATACCGTGCAAATGGAAGTAGAAAAAAAAAAAAAGCCAGGGTGGCAATACTTATACCAAACAAAAGAGACTTTAAAACAGACTGTAGCAAAAAAATAATAATAAAATAAAGTAAAAAATAAACAGACTGTAGCAAGAGAAAAAGAAGGGCACTACAAAATAATAAAGAGATCAATACAACAGGAGGGCATAACAATTGTAAATACCTATGCACCCAGCATAGTATCACCTAAATGCATAAAGCAATTATTAACAGATATAGAGGGAGAAACTGAAAGTAATACAATAATAGTAGGGAACTTTAACACCCCACTTACATCAATAATAGATCATCCAGACAGAAAATCAATAAGGAAACAGTGACTGAATGACATATTAGACCAGATGGACATAACAGATACATACAGAACATTCCATTCAAAAACAGCAACATACACATTCTTTTCAAGTACACATGGAACATTCTGTAAGACAGATCATGTTAGTCCACAAAACAAGTCACAATAAATTTAAGAAGACTGAAATCATATCAAGCATCTTTTCCAACCACAATGGTATAAAACTAGAAATCAATCACAAGAATGAATCTGGAAGGAACACAAATACATGGAGGCTAAACAACATACTACTAAAAGATGAATGGGTCAACCAAGAAAACAAAGAAGAAATAAAAAAAATACATGGAGACAAATGAAAATGAAAACACAGTGGGGCCCACAATTTTTGGGATACAGGAAAAGCAGTTCTAAGGGAGAAGTTTATAGCAACACAGGCCTACTTCAAGAAACAAGAAAAATCTCAAATAAACAACTAAACCTTACACCTGAAGAGCTAGGAAAAGAACCACCAAAGTCCCAAGCTAGCAGAAGGAAGGAAATAATAAAGATTAGAACAGAAATAAATAGAGGATTAAAAAACAATAGGGAAGATCAATGAAACCAGGAGCTGATCCTTAAAAAGATAAACACTGATAATAAGCTCTTAGCCAGAATCATCAAGAAAAAAGGAGAAAGGCTGAAATAAAATCAGAAATGAAGGAAAAATAACAACCAACACCACAGAAATACAAAGAATTATAAAAGAATATTATGAAAAACCGTACGCCAACAAATTGGACAACCTAAGAGAAATGGATAAATTCCTAGAAACATACTATCTTTTAAAAGCTTAGCGAAAACTTAAGCAGATCAATTACTAGTAATGAAATTGAATCAGTAATCAAAAAAATCCCAACGAACAACAGTCTATGACGAGATGGCTTCAAGGTGAATTCTACCAAACATCAAGAGCTAATACCTATTTTTCTCAAACTATTCCAAAAAACAGAAGAGAAAAAAACACCTGCCAAATTCATTCTACAAGACCAAAACCAGGCAAAAACACTGCAGAAAAAGAAAACTACAGGCCAAGATCTCTGATAAACATAGATGCAAAAATCTTCAACAAAATATTAACAAACTGAATTCAACAAAAACATTAAAAAGGTAACTCACCACAATCAAGTAAAGTTTATTCCAGGGATGGAAGGGTGGTTCAATATTCGCAAATCAATCAGTGTGATACATTACATTAAAAAAAAGAAAGGATAAAAACCATAAGATCATCTCAGAAAAAGCATTTGACAAAATACAACATCCATTCAGGATACAAATTCTCAACAAAGCAGGTTTAGAGGGAACAAACCTCAACATAATAAAAGCCATATGTGAAAAACCTACAGCTAACATCATATTCAATGATTAAAAAACTGAGAGCCTGTCCTCTAAGATCAGGAACAAGGATATCCATTCTCACCACTTACATTCAACACAGTACTGGAAATCCTAGCTGCCAACAGTCAGACAAGAAAAAGATATAAAAGGCATTCAAATTGGTAAAGAAGAAGTATAATTCATTATTTGTAGATGACATGATACTATATATAATAAACCCTAAAGATGCCACCAAGAAACTATTAGAACTGAAAAATGAATTCAGTAAAGCTGCAGGACACAAATCAATATACTGAAATCTGTTCCATTTCTATACACTAATAACAAAGTAGCAGAAAGAGAAATGAAGAAAACAATCCCATTTACAATTGCACCAAAAAGAATAAAATACCTAGGAATAAACTTAACCAAGGAGGTGAAAGACCTGTACTCCGAGAACTATAAAACACTGATGGGAGAAACTGAAAGCAACACAAACAAATGGAAAGATATTCCATCCTCATGGATTGGAAGAATTAATATCGTTAAAATGTCCATACTATCAAAAACAATCTACAAATTCAATGTAATCTCTTTCAAAATACCAACACCATTTTTCATAGAACCAGAACAAATAATACTAAAATTGGTATGGAACCACAAAAGACCCTGAGTAGCCAAAGCAATTTGAAAAAGAGTAACAAAGCTGGAGGTATCACAATCCCAGATTTCAAGATATACTACAAAGCCTTATAGTGATCAAAACTATACGGTACTGACATAAAGACCAATGGAACAGAAGTGAGAGTCCAGAAATAAATTCATGCTTATATGGTCAATTAATCTATAACAAAGAATATACAAGGGGGAAAAGACAGTCTCTTCAATAAATGGTGCTGGGAAAACTGGACAGCTACATGCAGAAGAATAAAACTGAACCATTTTCTTACATGATACACAAAAATAAACTCAACATGGATTAAAGACCTAAAGTGAGATGGATTAGAACTCCTAAAAGAAAACATATCTCTTAGACATTGACCTTATTAGCAACAGATTTATGGATATGTCTCCTCAGGCAAGGGAAAAAAAGCAGAATTAAACTACTGAAACTACATCAAAATAAAAAGCTTTTGTACAGCAAAGGCAACCATGGATAAAACAAAAGGCAACCTACTGAATGGGAGAAAATATCTGCAAATGCTATATCTGATAAGGCATTAATATCCAAAATATATGAAGACAACTGAATACCAAAAAGCCCTAAATAATCAGATTAAAAAATAGGCAGAAGATCTGAACATTTTTCCAAAGAAGACTACAGATGGTCAACAGACACATGAAAAGATACTCAAATCACTAATCATCAGGGAAATGCAAATCAAAACCATGATGAGATACCACCTTACACCAGTCAGAATTGCTAAAATCAAAAAGAAATAACAAGTGTTGGTGAAAATGTAGAGAAAAAGGAACCCTCCCACACAGCTGATGGGAATGTAATTTGGTGCAACCATTGTGGAAAACAGTGGTGAAAGTTACTCAAAAAATTAAAAATACAAAGACCATATGATCCAGTAATCTCACTACTCATATTTACCCAAAGAAAACAAAAACACTAATTCAAAAAGATATATGCATGCTTATGTTTATTGCAGCATTATTTACAACAGCCAAGATATGGAAGCACCCCACGTATCCACTGATAGATGAATGGATAAAAAAAATGTAGTATACATACTATAATTGAATATAGCTATAGGAAAGAAAGAAATCTTGCCATTTGCAACAGCATGAATGAACCTGGGGGTATAATGCTAGGTGAAATAAGTCAGAAAGAAAAAGACAAATACCATATGATTCCACTTATATGCAGAATCTAAAAAACAAAACAAATGAACAAGGAAAAAAAAAAAAAAAAAAACAAGGGCACCTGCGTGGCTCAGTCGTTAAGCGTCTGCCTTCAACTCAGGTCATGATCCCCAGGTCCTGGGATCGAGCCCCGCTTCAGGCTCTTTGCTCAGCAGGGAGCCTGCTTCTCCCTCTCCCACTCCCCCTGCTTGTGTTCCCTCTCTCGCTGTCTCTCTCTGTCAAATAAATAAATAAAATCTTTAAAACAAACAAAAAACAGATTCTGAAATACCGAGAAATGGTGGTTGCCAGAGGGAATGTTGTAGGGGGGAGGAGTGAAATAGATATTGGGGATTAAGAGGTACAAACTTCTAATTATAAAATAAGTCCTAGAGATGGAAAGTACATTATAAGGAATATAGTCAATAATATTGTAGTAATAATGTTTGTCTGATGACTACACTTTTCCTGGTGAGCACTGAGTAATGTATAGAATTGTTGAATCAATATGTTTACACCTGAAACTAACATAACATTATATGTTAATTATACTTCAATATTAAAAAAAAAAAAGGACTTCAAGGAAACTTTTGACTGTGAGGGGTATGTTCATCTCCTGATTGCAGTGAAGTTTCATTGAGTGCATACCTTTATCAAAACTTATCAAACTCTACACCAGAACTGGCCTCTTGGCTAAAACATGGCTTGCTTAAGGCTATCCTCCCAGGAAGTTTCTAGTCAGTCATTTCGATTACACTTAATAAAAGTCATGCCCTTCTTCTCCTAATAAATCCTAAATTCTCCTTCACTAACCAACATAGATTTTTGCATTCCCTCTTATAACATGGTTCATGTTCTCATGAAACCAAAAGCCTTTTTACAATAAGATTAAAAACAACTACCATCTCCATTTGATCACCACTTGAAAACTCACAGATCAATATTACCCAATAGTTACTACAGAAACCCAAATCAGAATCCTTAATCATGACTCCTCTAAAATCACAATTTTCATCAATAAGAAATATCACTCATAGCACCTCTAGTTATGTAAATAAACCAACCTTAAACACAAATCCTACCAAAAGAAAACATTTCCATTTTTAAATCTTGGAACTTCATAAGCTAATAAGGCTTCTGCTTTATCTTATACCAACTTTTCACTTAACTTCAAAATCATGCTTTGAAGCATGAGATCAACAGGCAGTTGACTGACCAATCAACTTGGACCAATCTCCTTGTTTGCTAATGTACTACACTTCAGTGAGATGTTATTATTAAGGGAAGCTGGGTGACAGTACCCACGAACTCACAATTTTTGCAATTTCTTATAAATCTAAAACTATTTCACAATAAGAAGTTTAATAAACATAGAAAAGGCAATAGACAGGGCGCATGGGTGGCTCAGCCGTTAAGCGTCTGCCTTCGGCTCAGGTCATGATCCCAGGGTCCTGGGATCGAGTCCCACGTCAGGCTCCCCGCTCAGCGGGGAGTCTGCTTCTCCCTCTGCCTCTGCCTGCCACTCTGCCTACTTGTGCTCTCTCTCTGTCAAATAAATAAAATCTTAAAAAAAAAAAAAGGCAATAGACAATGTAGAGACAAAAAAAGCAAAACTATAATTAATAAACCTAGTGATTTGAAAAGGTATTACTTCTATAACACAAGGAGAGGGATACTGTTTTAAAAAAAGAGAATGAGAGTTCTTAGAAATTCAAAACACAATAGCAGCTTTTAACGGTTACTAGAAGGGCTGAAAGATAAAGTTGGGAATAAAAGAAAGACAAAGAAAATAGAGAAAGGATGAGAAAATTAGAAAAATAATGAATGAGGTCAACATTCAAATAATGTATGTTCAGAGAGAACAGAGAAAATGGAGAGAAATTACACATGAAAAATTTCCAGAAGTAACTGATATTAATAAGCACTGCTGCTATCAAACAGACACTAGTTGTAACAAATACACAAAAGTAAAATATCTACAAAGTGAATCATATGCACTTATATATGGCACCCTTATGTAGAATACACATGGGACAACCTTATATGGTAGCACTTTCCTAGTTTGAGGAATTATATTACTTATCTTTAAACACTTCCAGCAACCAACATCATAACCTGGTGTACCTTATTAATATTTGTTGAATTTAGCTGAAATTACAGGGTATATATAATATCTAAGCATGTTCCCCTTCATCGGTTGTTTATTCCTTGTCAAACACTACTCTGTGTGTGTGTGTGTGTGTACAGAGAGATATGGAGATATGGATTTACGATTTACAAGTTATTTTGAACATTTAATCAAGGTTTTAAGACCTACTTTTTTAAAGATTTTATTATTTATTTAAGAGAGAACGAAAGCAAAAGAGCTCACAGAAGAGGGAGAGGCAGACTCCTGAGCAGGGAGACTGACGCAGGGCTCGATCCCAGGACCCTGGGATCATGACCTGAGCCAAAGGCAGACACTTAACCAACTGAGCCACCCAGGTGCCCCAAGACCTACTTTTTCTTTAAAATGAGGTGAGCATCCTTGTAAATTTTGTGTTAGATGTTCCTATCCATTAGTCTGTCCTTAAAAAAGCAATATTTTAAATTCCTATTTTCATTTTGGGGAAAATTAAGCTGTTTTTATTAGTATAACAAGTATCACATCTATGTTTTAGCTTTTTTAACTAAGACTTTTAAATGATTTCATATTAATATATTGTTAAGCACTTAATTTGCATATGCTTTTTATAAGCATTTTTAAGGTGTTAAGAGATGTAAAACCATGGCTCATGGACCAAATGCAACCCATTACTTGATTTTGTAAATAAAGCTTTATTAAAACATAACTATGCCCATTCATTTATACATTGTTAATGGCTGTTTTCACTCTATAATGGCAAAACTGAGTGGTTGCAACAAAGACTATAGAGTCCACAGAGCCAAAAATATCTACTATTCAACCCTTTACAGAAAATTTTTCCCATTCTTATGTTAAGTGTCAGTTAACTGTGACGATATAAGAAATGCTATCAAACTTCTAAATCTATTTTCAACAGATTTAATACAAATTTCTCTCATCTTTTCCCTTTTTTGTCAATTAGCCTTTCTATAAGCTTTTTGTTCTGCTTAATACATGATCAGTTCCCCAAGGAACAAAGGCTAATTACCGAAAAGGGCAGTTGTCAACTGAGGACTGAGCTATGCTCTCAAAAGTCAACTGTAAGTATGTGGTTTGATCTGTTTTTTCCATAGAAATTTTTTAAATGATACTTAAATCCCAGATTTCCCCACTAAAGACAAGTATAGCAAGAAATATAGCCCAAGAATAGTCTTAATACTAGTCCTAAATCCTAACATCTTTCTCTTCTCCTTAAAAATTCCGTTGTCAGATAAGTCAACAACTGAAGTAAGGCAGAAACAGTGGCAGCAGCAAGAAAGTTCCATAGAAAAAAGAACTCTTTACACTGTTGGCGGGAATGTAAATTGGTGCAGCCACGGTGTAAAACAGTATGAAGGTTCCTCAAAAAATTAAAAATAGAATTACCCTATGATCCAGTAATTCCACTGCTGGGTATTTACCCAAAGAAAATGAAAACACTAATTCAAAAAGATATATGCACCACTATGTTTATCGCAGTATTATTTACAATAGCCAAGATATGGAAGCAACCCAAGTGTCCACTGATAGGTGAATAGATAAAGATGTGGTGTATATATATGGTATACATACATATAAACAATGGAGTATTACTCGGCCATAAAAAAGAATGAAATCTTGCCATTTGCAACAACATGGATGAACCTAAAGGGTATAATGCTAAGTGAAATTATTCAGAGAAAGACAAATACCATATGATTTCACTCATGTGGAATTTAGAAACAAGACAAAAAAAAAAGAGACCCAAAAAAACCCCACTCTTTTTTTTTTTTAATTTTTTTTTAAAGATTTTATTTATTCATTTGAGACACAGAGGTACAGAGAGAGAGAGAGAAAGCATGAGCAGGGAGAGAGGCAGAGGGAGAGGGAGAAGCAGGCTCCTCGCTGAGCCAGGAGCCCGACGTGGGGCTTGATCCCAGGACCCTGGGATCATGACCTGAGCCGAAGGCAGACGCTTAACCATCTGAGCCACCCAGGCGCCCAAAACCCCACTCTTAAATACAGAGAACAAAACTGGTGGTTGCCAGAGGGGAGATGGCTAGGGGGAATGGGAGAAATAGATAAAGGAAAGTATCTTGATGAGCAATGAGAAATATATAGAATTGTTCAACCATTAGATCATACTTGAATAAAAAGAAAGTTTCATATACTGTTGCATGACCACTCTAAGAGCATCTTTTCTGTGAAGTCAAATGAAGACCTAGATACTAAAAATTCTGACAGAAAAGTACCCCTTAAGGGCAAAGCTTTAATGTTTTACTACCAGGGTAAAGTTTTCCCAACTGATAAAAATTAATTTCATGTAAACAGCAAAGGAGCTGAAGATTTCTTTAACTTTCAAAATGTCTATTACTTTGCTTCTAGTTTTTGAACTTTTTTAATAAAGGAAGATGTTGCTAGGCAAGCACCTCTCCAAACTGAGGAGTCTCTGAATTGAAGTTATAATATCTAAATGTTATACTGCTAACTTTTTCAGTTCTAAAAAATAGCGCAGTTATAATTCATCAATAGGTATCAGGTGCTTACAACACACAATGACAACTAAATCCTATAATAACTGAAAGTACTCTTATCCTCCTATCCTTTATCTTAAAAATTTGTTTTAACACGCAATCTACCAAATATTCACTGAATACAAATCATATGCGATTTACTATTCTAGTCCTGATGGATATAACCAAGAAAGTCTGTGCCCTCAAAATTAATACAATCAAGGAAAGAAAAACAGAATATATACAAATAAATACATTAAATATTATATGGTGATAGGTGCTATGAGGAAAAACAAAGCAGGGTGAAGAGAAGAGATACTCATTTTGAGGTATGAGGTTCTATCTTACATAGAGTGGTCAAGGGGCACTGTCTGAGGAGAAGATGTCTGAGCAAAGATCTAAGGAAGAGAGAAACAGAACTATGAGAATATATGAGGGTACAAAGACCCTGTGGCAAGAGTAATCTTTGGCTTTTTTATGGCATTCAAGAAGGCCAAGATAGCTGAAGCACAGAAAGCAAGACAATGTTAAAAGATCAGCTCAGGGGCGCCTGGGTGGTGCAATCAGTTAAGCATCCAACTTAGTCTCTTAGGTTGTGATCTCGGGTCATGGGATCCAGCCCCACATCAGGCTCTGTGCTCAGTGTGGAGTCTGCCTGTCCCTCTCCCTCTGCCCCTCCCCCTCACTCGTGTGCACACTTGCTCTCTCAAATAAATAAATAAAATCTTTTTTAAAAACCTAAATAAATGGTTTTTGCTTTTGATCTGAGATATGGGTACCAGTGAAGTTTAAGTTACATAACCTAACTTGTTAGATCAAGTGGACAATGGAAGAAAGGATGCAAATGTAGAATCAAATGACCAATTCAGAGGCTACTGCAAATAGTTCAGGTGAGAGCTAAAAGTGACTTGGACGAGAGCTGTAGCAGTGCACATGGCAAAGAGTGGACTATACATTTTGAAGAATAAGACTCTGAAATTTCAGAGATTAAATGTAGGAGGTGAGAGAGAGGAGCCAAGGATGACTATTATTTTGGTCTGAGCAACTAAAAGAATGGAAGTTCATTTACTGCGTGAGAATGAGAGTGGGAAGATTAGGTTTGGAAAGTGTAGGTATATCTTAGATATTGTAAAGAATGAGAGGTTTATTCAACATCCAAATGAAGATATCAAATAAAGAGTCAGACACACAAGTCTAAAGTTCAGGGGAAAGGTCCAGGTTAGAGATAAAAATTTGGGAATTGGAAATCACTATATACTTAACAGTCTCAAGCAACTCCCTACCATAGAAAATTATAAAGTAGTTTTAAAATATAGCTAACCACCAGGGGTGCCTGGGTGGCTCAGTCGGTTGAGCGTCGGGACTCTTGATTCAGGCTCAGGTCATGATCTCGTGGTCGTGGGATCAAGCCCCACGTCAGGCTCTGCACTCAGCACAGAATATGCTTGGGATTCTCTCTCTCCCTCCCCCTCTACTGCCCACATGCGTGCTCTCTCTCTAAAATAATGAACAAATCTTTAATATATATATATAGCTAACCACTACTAATAACTGCACAGATCTAAATTAGACAGGCAGACAGGTCTGCCTGTCATCTGACCCCAGTTCAGGGTCTTGGACCAGTTAATTATTTGTTATGGGAAGCTGTCCTGTGCATTGTAGGATGTTTAGTAGCACCTCTGGCCTCCACCCACTAGATACTAGTAGTACTCTCTCCTCCCAGCCATTAACCAAAAATGTCCTCAGACATTGCCAAAGCCCAATGAGGGACAAAATCACACCTCTAGTTGAGAACCACTGCCTAGTTCTATCTGCTAGGGCCAAATAACAACAACAACACTAAGATCTGAGCATTTAATACATGCCAGGTACAATTCTGAGCACTTTACATATATCTTCATTTAATCCTCAAAACCATCCCCAGTTGAGAAAAACAGAAGCTTAGAGGCTAAGGAACTCGCCTAAAATCAGATAGCAAATTAAATGGCAGGTCTGAGATGTGAACTAAGCAGTTCAATTTCAGAGCTCATGCTTTCAACCTCAAACAAGTCTGACTCGAACCAAGTCTAGTGTCATTTCCAGAGGGTGACTCTTCACATATTTAATATCAATCAGAGCTGCCCCCAAGACCTCTAATCAGTTCCTTAAGCTTACAAGATTTCCAACTTCTTCACATCCTTCCTTCGAATATACACAGAATTAAAGACAATAATACTTTGGTGTACAGTAGAGTGGCTGTAGCCTTTTCCACTGTGATTTTTTTTTTTTTTTTTAAAGCAGGGAGGGTAGGTGAGAAAATGGAATGATGGCAGCCATACTGTACTTTTGTTTTCTATCAAATTTACTGGCAAAAAACACCCCCAGGTCTTTTTCATGTGTGATGTTGTAAAGCCATGCTACCTTAATTTATATTAGTGTTTTTCAGGCCTTATATATCTCAAAAAAAGTATTCATTTAAATTTAGTCCAACAATACAAACTCAGAGGTCATTTTGGATCATTTATCATTTCCCATCCTTCTTTCTTCATTGTCCCCTATAAATTTAATAATTTGCCTTCTCCAGATGTGCAATGAGACAAAGCAAAGAACAAAGCCACCTTCCAAGATCAATAATCTTTGGGTAGGGTCATTCAAAATCAAAATTGTGTTGATTAACACAAACAACTTACAGTTAACTCATTTTTTCCTTCACCATACACCCAAAAATTTAAAAATAGACTTTACTAAAAACTAAGCTTAAGTCCAAATACATTATATTGCTACTAGTCTACCAACTGCATCAGAAAATGGCTCTGACAATCTATTTTTAGCAAACCCATTCTGGATCATTTTTAACCTATTTTTCTTCAAGTTAGGCATAAACTATCTTTTTCATTTTTTGTTCTAAAATCTATTTTTCTCAAAATCAGACCTAGAATCCTCCATCTTTAGTACTTCTGGTATTCTCCTAAAATCATTAGAAATCACAAATAATACCAGTAAGTTTAAAATTTTACAGGCAGTTCCTTTTATAAATGTAAGATGTTTCAACTGACCCAGAAGATAACTCATTTAACTAGATGCATTCTTCATCACTATACCCCTGTTGATTTTTATGTCCTTCACAGCAATGTTTGCTTTATTGTTATTATTGGTGGTGGTTTGCTCTTCCTCTTTAACAAAGAAGCTTCTAAGTAAGAGCTGAGGGATTTTTTTTCTTCCTTCATTGTCAGGCATTATTATTATTACACTTTCCTTGATTACCTTTTTAAATGTAATATAAGATACCCTTTTGGTTGGTCTTAGCATTTTTTAAAAGTCTCAGCTCACTGTTTTCCTAATTGTTATAAAGATTTCTTTTCTATACTTTATTATGGCAATCTTAGCTATTTGCTTTGTTCTAAAAGTAGTGCATATCTTTAAAGAGTTTATTGTGTAGTCACACTAAGGATCTTTCTCTGTCCGAAAAAATATCAAAATTACATTTTTACTTAACTCTCTAAGACATTCTTCCTTTTTTAGAGAAATGTATCCTGTGGAATCATGCTAATCTTTAATCAAAAATCAGGAAAACTCAAATTGGCAAATTACAAAATATATACACCTAAAACACTACACAATTCTTAAGAATTATGCTATAGAAGACTATTTCATGACACAGGGGATGTTCATGATTAAGTGTAAAAAATTGGTTATATAACAGTACATACAGTAATAATATTTCAAAACCACTTTTAAATATATGTGTGATTTTATATTTTTATACATACCCAAAAAATAGGTTATCTGCAAAAATATTTAAGCTATGATCAAAAGAAAAATATTTTAACATTTTTGTTTTCTTCTATGTGCTTTCTGTATTTATCAAATTCATATAATGAATATGTATTACTTTTACAATAACACAGGCATTATTATTTTAAAAGAACCAGCAAAACCAGAGAAAAATATTCTATCAAGTATAAGACAAAAAGGTCTAGCTTGAGATTCCTGCTTTTATAACTCTATTACTAAAACAAGCTTAGAAAAACATTTCTGGACACCAAACCACAAAAGAAGCCAATACAAGACACCACCAGCTAGCCTAAACATATAAATAAGTTGTGACAACCATTAAGATGACCATTTGAACTTCTAGAAATTAAATGGGGGAAATCACAAGAACTTCCTGTCATTTCGAGGAAAGGCTCTTATGAACTATTTAAAAACATTAAAAATAAAATAATTTTAAGATGTATATCCCCCCAAACCCCTACAAAATGAAAGGTCAATAGGACAGGAATAATGAAGACAAAAGAAAAAAAATAGCCGAGGTGTTTAATATTCAGCTTAAATTTCCAAATAAAGTAAGCAATGCTACCTGTTAAGATTTAAAATCTCACAGCAAGAACAATTATCTTTATTTAGAAATTCTCCCTGGTTGAAAATCATTTTGCAATAATCCAAAAACTTATCTGATTTACTCTCTAGTTCAATGGCAGCATCTAGATCATCTATTCAGAGTCTATGTTCTAAGAGACTAGAAAAAAAGTCATTTTAACCAGTTAAAATTTATCATTCAAATATAATCAATTCTGTAAAATACTACTGCATATAAGTGGTTCAGCTAATCATTAATTCATCCAAAAATAAAAATACATTTACCCTCTTCTTTAGAAAATTATTTCAACGATTTCATTTGTCTATCTTGAATTTAATTTTCAAATATATTAAAAATACTTTAAATTATTCTTTCCTTGAATTGTTTATGATATTCATAAAAAACAATACCAAACATAATGCATTCTCAAGTTACATGAAGATTCTAAGACTTTAAATGAAATAAAAAACAAAGCATCAAACCCATGAAAACAATAAAAACACACTCCATTTATTTTAAATAACTTGCCATTTAGCTGACAATCAAGATATATGATCTTTTTCATCCAGAAAAGTAAATGATCATAATGAAACAAAGGCCAAACATATCTTTCTCAATCTCTCTCATATTCATAGATGTATAGAATTATAAGCCAGTGATATCATGTAATAAATGAATACACACCTTACTTTAGCATATGCCAAGGTAGACACACAAAAACAAGAAAAAAATTCTGAGATCAGAGTATAAAGGGACTCTGCTTTTTCAAACAATGCAGCACTGAAAGCCAGATCAGCATCCTTGGGCATTACTAGGAAACTTTAGCACATCTGATATTTCCATCATCTTCAAGATTCCTCTGAACAATCAGAAAATTTCCCAGTCTCCCCCTACCTCCCCTGTCCATAGACTTCCTCTAGCTTTCCTCCCTCTACTGTGTAATAATGCTATTGCGGTTATTTAGGCTGTAAATGTTCAGAGATACAACCCCCTCTATATATTAATTCAGTTCATTTTCTCACAGACACTGACTCAGCCGTGGGTTGTGCAGCACTGACGTTTCTAACCAAACAGCATCGTGTGAGCTGTGATCATCCCATTTCTCCATCTCTGTGCAGCGATTGGATATTGTAATTGATAGACAGGCTGAAGAAAACTCAGGAGATGAGGGCTTAGTGATATGTAGCTATGTTGCCAAATGCCATCTGTAATGCTAATTCTAGCTGTGCCAGCCTGCCAGGTTTTAGAAAACTAGGATACAGCTAACTTTCTTTTTTTCCTTTCAATATTTTATTGTGTACCCATTCTAGGCAGTAAAGCTTCTCTTTAAAACCAAAGAAAATATTGTACTTTAAGAATCCATTCAAGAACTATTCTTTAAAGCAACCAAACTTTTCTATTTCTAAACTACTGCTGGGACTACGAAGTGACTTAAAAAGGAAACTGTAAAGCTCAGTCTTCACGCAGTCTCAGAAGAAAGGAGCATGCGTACTTGTATGTGGAAATGAAACCTTGCGGCAAAGTCTGATATTGAATGTATGATGCGTTTATCTTTAGTAACCTGAGCAGACTGCAGATCTGAGTTTTAAATAGTTGTATTCAACCCAATTCAAATATTCAGGAGCTTTTAAGCATATTGTCAATCTAGCCATTTTGATGTTAGTTGTACAGAAAAGGTGCTTTCTTTTTCCCTTTTTAAGTAGCAAAAACTCTTATAATTTATAATTTAAAGAAAGTTGTTGCAATTCAGGCCGAACACACTTCAACTGAAATGATATTTAACCTCTTAGCAAACTACAAACTCCTCTATACAAGTATTAACTATACAACTACTTAGAAAGAAACAAAGTTCAGTAAATTTTTAACTAATTTATTTGTATGCACTGGCTTATTAAGCCATAGGGAACACAGGCACCCTGAAGTCCATCCATGTTGAGATTAGCTTCCTTGTCTTGTCTTTTATATCACAGTGCTATACATACCAAATCTACATTCAAAAAAAAATTGACAAAAGAAAGTGCCTTAAAGTTTATTAGATGGAAATGAAACGTTAGCAATGCCCACCAAACCCTCAAACCTCAATGGTAAGTACATATATATAGTAACTATTATTATCATTTTTAGAAATCAAGAAGTTTAGTTTTATCCTTGCCAGTAAAGAAAAGTGGGAGGAAAAAAAAAAAATCAAAGAAAAAAAATCTGAAAATGCAGGCAATTCCAAAATGTGAATAGAACAAAATATAAATTTATACAAGACAACTTTTTTAAATTATGCACAAAAACTGAACCAATAAAATATGCTTATCTCTTTACTGCTAAAGACTAAATGTCTGTGTCCTCCCAAAATTCATATATTGAAATGTATTCCCCCAATGTGATGGTAGTTGGAGGTGAGGAGGTAATTAGGTATTGAGGGCAAAGCCCTCATGAACTGGATTAGTACTTTATTAAAAAAGACCCCAGAGAGATCGCTAGCCCCTTCACCATGTGAAGACACAGCAAAAAGACAGTTGTCTGAACAAGGAAGCAAGCCCTTACCAGATATCAAATGTGCCAGCACCCTGAACTTGGACTCTCTAGCCTCCAGAACCATGTGAAATAAATTTGTTTATAAGCCACCCAATCTATGGTATTCTGTTATAGCAGCCTCAACAGATTGAGACATTTGCTTTTTATAAATTTAAATCCCCAACTCCGTTTGAGGTGGCAATGTGCCCACCTCATTTCTTAGCCTCTATGACCCAGAGAGGACCATATGACATAGTTCTAGCAATGATTTATAAGCAGATGCCTGCTGGAAATTTCTGAGAAAATTTAATTCCCTAATATAAACGAAACCCCTTTCCCACTGTCCCCTTCTCCCTTCTACCTCATTCTTGTCTGGAAGGTGGACATGATGGCTGGAGCTACAGTAAGCCATCCTGCGACCATGAGAAAAAGCCAAGAAAATCATAAATTTTTGATCCTAACAACCTTAAGCCACTAAATCCACATCAGGCATTACCTATCTGTGAACTTACATACAAGAAAAATAAACCTCTAACTTAAGCCAGTGTTTAGTCTGGCTTTCTTTTGCTCAAATATCCCTACATAAAATACACAAGATCCAAAAAAAGGATGAGTAGGGAGAAGCAGAGATGAAACACAACTAGCCGTGTGAGCTGATACAACTTAAAGCTGAAAGATGGGTACAGAGGTATTATAACCTCTGTATTATACCTGTTTTCTCTACTTTATTTGTATTTAAAATGTACCATAATAAGTTACTGCAAATGTTAAAAATAAAAAGAATGAGAAACTTGTTTATAAATTTTAGGTTTGCCATTGAGAAACTGCATGGTCTTGGGCAAGTTTATTAACCTCATTTTTTTTTTTTCATATGTCAATTGGGGAAAGTAATACTATTCATAGAGCTCCACCTTCAAATCTAGTCCAGGTTATCTCCAGAAAGTTCCTGGTAGGAATGTCCATCAATCTACCTAATCATTCAAGGATTAGCTCAAGTCTCATTATTACTCCGTTGATACTGATTCCTTCTTTGAACTCTAATTTTACTACAACTCACTACCACAGTTTGGTGCCCTGTTGTCCTCTAATTGTTCCATAAGTGGATTTTAAGCATTCCATGATGGTACCCTGACAAAAATTTCTGAATCTCTCCTGAACTGAGTGCAGTATCTCAACAACACTTGTTGGTTGTTAGTTTTTAAAACTTCCCAATTATTTTAGTATCAACTCAAAGAATACCATTTTTTAAAAGTCAAATTGCATATATTTTAAAAGTATGCTCAGTGCATAAGAAAACAAAAGGTTTCTAAAAATAAGCTGTTTTCCCCTGGGCAGAATTTCCATGAATGAGGTTAAAATAAGCTCAGAGGGGGCGCCTGGGTGGCTCAGTCAGTTAACCGGTTAAGCGGTTAAACGTCTGCCTTCAGCTCAGGTCATGATCTCAGCGTCCTGGGATCAATACTCATGGGGGGGGCTCCCCTCTCTGCTCAGCAGGGAGTCGGCTTCTCCCACTCCCTCTGCCTTCCGCTCCCCCCTGCTTGTGCTCTCTGTCAAATAAATAAAATAAAATAAAAAACTCAAAGGATTTCATGGTCTTTCCATTAAAAACAAATAATGTACTGGTATTTATTTTCTATTTCTCTTTAATATTTTTCATTTAAACAACCAATAGTGCTACGGTCTACCTGAGAAGAGCACCAAAAAGTTACTGATGTTATAGATATTAGGAAGAGCTATGATGTTTGTTATTTTTGAAATGAAACAACAGGAATGAAAAAGTACGATTAGTTTTCCTCATTGATGCATTTACCTTTTATAAAGCAAACAACAGCTTATTTTGACCTTTCATCTCTTCATTTATAATACAGTACTGTACATTGGCAGAAAAATATTAAGAACTAAGAGGGATAACATAGAATTAGCCTGGAAAAATGTATACAACATAGCAGATAAAAATATCCCACACTTAATAAAACTAGTATCTCTTTAATCTCAAAGACAAAATAATTACCCACATAATAAGCAGGATGGAGAAAAAGTACTAGAGCACCAGCTAAAGCACACATACACACACACACACACACACACTCATATACACACACACCACAAAAATGAACAAATAAACCAAAAACACTCATATCATTGTTGTGCACTTATAAATTAATAAGTCAACTTAACTTTTTCACCCTAGACCTCACTACATTAAAAGTCCACAATAAAGATAGACATCTTGTCAGGAGACTTAAAAAGTACCAGTACTCATACTTTCTAGCTGTAGTATATAGTTTAAGAGTACCTCAATTATTTCTTTAAAATTACAAAAAGGATTTCAGTATCACAGCATGTTTTAATTTTATTTTTTTTTTAAGAAAACTGGTAACAGTTATCAGTGATTAGGAGAATTTTACACTCAAGTAAGTTAAATGTTTGATAATATCCCCTAAGTAAATATTTACAAAAGCACAATACTCTATGAAAACATGCTTACATACCTGTAATGTGTAAGGTTTATGAGCTGCTAATTAACACCTTAAAATATCAAATCATAAAGCATTCTAAATGAGGTATTCTCATTAAGTCACGCAGTACAAAATGAAAGCTTTACATATAATATACAAATGGGCAGAAATTTTTGAGATGAATTTCATTTAATGCATCAAACTTTAAATGAACAAGTAGAATCATTGCAGAAAGACTGATACTACCATTAGTATTAGGATGACAAGACAATATGACATAGCCTGTAAATTATTATGTATAATCTACACACACAATGTGTTTAGAACACAAAATAAATTCTGATTAGAGAGTTTTAAATACAAAGAACTAACCTGTCTTGCAAGAGTTCACAGTCTAATTACAGCATTTATTCATGGGGTCAACTAAGGAGATTTTAACACTATTTAGAAACAGAAACAAAAATTCAAATAATTACAAATATAAAAAGATTAAAAAGAAATGTTTCTGTAAAAGTTTTTTAAGGAGAAATGCAAACATCCATTATTTTTTGTAAACCAGCCCCCATCCTCTGACAGGACTTGCCACAACCAAATGCAGTTTGATTCTTTATAAAAGTCAATTTTATCAGAGCTTTGATATGTGAAATACATATTTTCTACCTACCTTGAATGTTTATAAAGTTTACGAGGTCTACTATGCAATTTCCGATCCCAATTCTCTGGATCACTGGAGTTACTGTCATAAGGATGAGGCCGTCCTGCCATCCCACTTCAAGCTTCCTCACACTACTGCTCTGAAAGCACATATGTAGCACCCATAACCTACATAAAAGAGTAGTGTTGACCTTTAAATCTATTCCACGCAAAATGAAATAGTCAAGAATTTTACATACTTTGACATTACTGTGACATATTTTTAAAGTGATGAACAGGATTATAAAATACTAGAAATAAAAAATGCCACAAATGAGATTAAAATAAACACCAGAAGTCTTCTTAGGTACTTTTCATTTGATTCTTCTATTAAATCTGCTACTCTCTATGCAACAGTTTAATAGAGTGCCATTTATATTTAAATATCCTTAACTGCCATCTGGGTATCTCATGCTTCCAAACATTAATACTGAACCAAAAAAGGCAAAACAATTCCACAGAATTATTCTTTCAGACAAAATTTCACCTGGAATACATTTAATTACTAAAAGTTTTAGGATGCTTAACAAAGCATCTAGTAAAACCAAGTAACAAAGTTGTTATTTCTTTAATCAAGTTAAAAGACCCTGAATAGAAACTTAGTGTGGGCTTAAAAATAAAAGAATGTAACATCATGATGTTTCCTTACACTGTAATTACCACAAAAATATTGTATTGATCTGATTCATATACTTCATGATTTTTCATATGTGAGACTTATGACTGTTATTTCTATTATAGTCATAAAATTATAAGAAAACTAACAGCTTTACAGAATACCTGAACTAAGTATTTTGAAGTATATTTCACTATCCAATTTAATCTTCACAATCACCTTATAATCCCCACAAACAGAAAACAGTCTCAGTAGTTTAGTAACTTTGTCAATGGTCACAATGTTGGCAAATGGCACGATTATAAAGAACAATGAGAATTTATAATACAGAATGAAGTCTTGATCTTGAAAAATGCTCAGGCTGGAATATTTTGTTTGGAAACAGTAGATCAAATTTGATGTTCAGAGACTGCAAACACCAAAAGAAAAACCAAATGAGGTGAAACAATTAGAAAAAAGTTCTATAATTTGTACCAGAGCCCAGGTTTCCTGACACCCACTCTGTATGCTTTCTATACACTTTTCTAAGATGGATTTGATAGAGGGAAGGGTGGGGGAGTTATGCATAAAAGTCAAAAGGAATCCAGAACTGGGAAAATTCTATACTTACTGAGTTTCATAAAAAATTCCAGTACAATCTCACAAAAAATGCCAAAGGTAAACTTATTAAAATTGTGAGTTTATCTCAGAGCTCATAAAAAAGAAATACTTCCATAAAGAATAACATAAAAAATAAAAAAATATTTCCACTTTAGAGAAACTGTTTTGCTATTTGATAATTTTTTCTTCATAGTTAATTAGTACTTTCTTTCCCAAAACAACTGAAAATCTTACAATAGGGGTGCCTGGGTGGCTCATTCGTTAAGCATCTGCCTTCGGCTCAGGTCATGGTCCCAGGGTCCTGGGATCAGGCCCCACATCGGGCTCCTTGCTCGGCGGGGAGCCTGCTTCTCCCTCTCCCACTCCCCCTGCTTGTGTTCCCTCTCTCGCTGTCTCTCTCCCTCTCTCTGTCAAATAAATAAAATCTTTTAAAAAAAAAAAAAAGAAAGAAAATCTTACAATAAGTGAACACTTTAATATAATAAATATATAAATACATACGGTCAATGGTCTATCAAAATAATAGAAAAGGGGGGCACCTGGCTGGCTCAATTGGAAGAGCATGAGACTCTTGATCTCGGGGTCATGAGTTAGAGCCCCACATTGGGTGTAGAGATTACTTAAATAACTAAATAAATAAACTTAAAAGGAAAAAAATAACAGAAAAGGGGAAGGGGGAGAACGGTACAATGGCTAACTCAAATTGCCAGCAAATGCCACACGGTTTATTTGCCGAATGCTCCTGAAAAAGGAGACCTGTTTCTTTAGGGATCACTGAGTAATTAAAAATCAATCAGATATCAGATAAACATAAAAACTATAAAATTATCTTAAAAACAAAAAATCTCAATCTCACTTGTTTTTAATTATAAAAATTAAAATGTATTTACTAAAAAAAGAAACTCTTTAGACGTGCAAGTCGGGGCGCCTGGGTGGCTCAGTTGGTTTAAGCGTCTGCCTTCGGCTCAGGTCATGATCCCAGGGTCCTGGGAAGGAGCCCTGCATCAGGCTCCCTACTCCGTGGGAAGCCTGCTTCTCCCTCTCCACTGCCCCCACCCCCACCCCACACCCTTGCTTGTGTTCCCTCTCTCACTGTCTCTGTTAAATAAATAAAAATCTTTAAAAAAAAAAAAGAAAGAAAGAAAAATTGATAAAAAGGAAA
Organism: Phoca vitulina; assembly: GCF_004348235.1. Lineage (NCBI taxonomy): Eukaryota > Metazoa > Chordata > Mammalia > Carnivora > Phocidae > Phoca > Phoca vitulina. The sequence continues at coordinate 4,123,586 of NW_022589739.1, read as the reverse complement.
AAGAAAAATGTAGAGAGGCTTAGCAGGTGTAGAATGAGATTTAGAACATTTTTTCCTTACTTTATAGGTCTTCCAGTAAGCTATTTCAGGAATTAACATTTCTTTACAAAAGCATTTTATCTCCTCCTAACCCTTAACTACTGTAAGACACACCCTCTATGGATATCCAAAGATGTCCATTGAGAGAAGAATGATCCTAAACCATAGGAGGAAGTGACTAAAACATACAACCACAAAGAATGCATAAGGTAAATTCAGATCCACATTTTCCAGCATTTTACAGTGGGTAGCATGTATCTAGCAGAAAGGAAATACCAGTAAGTCTTACTAATCAATCCTATTAAAATTAATAAGCATGTATTTTACAGCTAGACACAAGAAAGTAAAGAATTTCAGATGAAAGCTATCAAAAAGGTCAACTGGAAAATCATATTTACATTTCATTTGTCATTAAAACTCGGATATCACCATGTGGAAGATTTCTCCCCAATCCTTACTCCCAATAGTCATGGCTACAAACATGCTAAAAAGAAGTGAAAGTCAAGTTGAGATACCTGGAAAAAATATTCCTGTGTTTGCCTACATGTGCTCCTATATTTTCAAATGTTATCAACAAGCTACAGATAAAACTACAAATAGATAAAAGGCAAATGTCACACATTATATACTATTTTGAAATGTCTAATAATCTTTTTTTTTTTTTTTTTGGTGCAATATGGTGGTTTTATTAAAGCATGGGGACAGGACCCATGGGCAGAAAGAGCTGCTCCTGAAATGTCTACTAATCTATCTTAACCAATCTCTGCACCATAGTTGGTGACATTATATTTTATTTCATTCATTCATTCAAGAACTTATGGAACACCAAATACAGTTACTAATCTATTTTAAGATGCTAAAGTAAGTTGGACATGGTTCCTGTGCTCCAAAACTCACCCTAGTAAGGCAAAAAAGCTTCAGTTAAAGGCTCCATATACCACTTACTCCTGTGTCTCTCTCCTACCTGCATAGTTGTTGCACTATTACCCCAACTTTTCATGCCCATTAAAGTCTGGGTGTTCTTCAGGATTCCATCATCATTTGCTGGGTCCAGGGGGACAGCAGACAAAACCATGAGGACCAAACCCTTGGGAACACCAGGTTTTATACACTACCTACACTCTGTTTTCATGATCTCTACCTGAATTCTTCAATAAGCACCCCAAATTCAACAATGTGAGGCTCTATCTTGGCTTCCCACATCAGCTAGTGTCATCTCTATTCACTAAGAACCCTGAAGTCATCCTTGACTTACTTCCCAACATCAAGTCTACTTCAAAACTTTCTTTTGATTCCTTCTGTCCCTTTTTCTTTTTTTTTTTTTTTTTTAAGATTTTATTTACCCATTTGACAGGGAGAGCATAAGCAGGGGGAGCGGGAGAGGCAGGCTCCCCGCCCAACAGGGAGCCGGATGTGGGGCTTGATCCCAGGACCCTGGGATCACCACCTGAGCCAAAGGCAGATGCTTACCCAACTGAGCCACCCAGGCGCCCCTCTCCCTTTTCATTCATAAGGCTGCTGCCTTCATTAAAACTTTAACATCTATCTGGGTGCCTGGGTGGCTCAGTTGTTAAGTGTCTGCCTTCGGCTCAGGTCACGATCCCAGGGTCCTGGGATCAAACCTCGTGTCAGGCTCCCTGCTCAATGGGGAGTCTGCTTCTCCTTCTCCCTCTCCCCTCCCCCCCCCACTTGTGTGTGCGCGTGCATGCTCGCTCTCACTCTCTCTCAAATAAATAAATAATCTTTAAAAAGAATAAGATAAAACATGACTCTTGGCTCCCCAATGTCTACTTCATACAAGGCAAACTAAAGTTTATTATTGTATGGATCTTGTAATCATCAAAAAAATAATTACTGGACTACTGGAAACAAAAGTTCTTAGAAAACATGTCACAGTTCATTGCTACTTTTAGGTATGACAGAAATAATCTAAATTCTAAATAATTTAGAAATAATCTGTACAGGGCGCCTGGGTGGCTCAGCTGGTTAAGCAACTGCCTTCGGCTCAGGTCATGATCCTGGAGTCCCCGGATCGAGTCCCGCATCGGGCTCCCTGCTCAGCAGGGAGTCTGCTTCTCCCTCTGACCCTCCTCCCTCTCATGCTCTCTGTCTCCCATTCTCTCTCTCAGATAAATAAAATCTTAAAACAAACAAAAAAGAATTTCTTTAAAAAAATAAAAAATAAAAAAAAAAAAATAGAAATAATCTGTACAGAGGCTGGAACAACTTGGCCTATTGGCTAGGGACATGCATTCAAGAGACTGCCAAAAGCTAGGAAAAAGGCAATTGATAACTTCTCTTCTCTTGGATATTACCATCTAAAAAAGGGCGGATGGGGGAATAGAATCTTCAGGACTACAATAAATAAAAAAGCGGCCTTTGGGATATTATTTCCAGGTAGTATTAATTAATGGCAATGATCCATAGGAGGATTTTTTTTTTAAAGGGTAGCACATAGAAACTATTTATTCCGTCTTTACTATGTATCAATGAGCTAGGAAGTTTAATTTTCTCCTTTTTAAAGCTCACAACAACCTAATATTATAATCCTGTTTCACAGATGAGGAGATTTTAGAGCTAAGATTAGAATCGTCTAACAGAAAGCCCATGTTCTTTCCAATGTAGCAAGCTAGGTACACAGAAATTCATATGTTTGCTCCTATTGCCAGCAGATTTCATTCTTTTTTTTTTTTTTTAACTTCGGCCATCTTTGGCTTTGTCCATCCTATTGAGATCTCACTCTAACTAGTGTCATTATATGAGAACTTTCCTATTAACATAAAATTGTTTTTCTCTCTCAAACTTTGCAAACAAAGTAATTCTTCAAGTGTGGTGGTTACTGGAGAGAAAGACCTGATAGGTAAGAGGGACAACAATGAAAAGAACAAAATCACAGAGGGATGCCAGGGCTAGGAGCCAAGGACTGCCTTCAGCTGCACAGAAAGCCAAATATGCAGAAGATATTTCAACTACATCAAGAAGTGAAGAGGCTGGAGAGAGTGAATACTGCTACAGATAATTGTGAAAGAAAAAGAAGAGGTGGAAGCAACTTTCAAAAGAAAAGTACACCAGAGGGGTGAAAAGAAACCTCCTGCAAAGGCAGCCAAGTGAGTGATCATGTGAGCCCCTTGCAGATAACAATGATTTATATCTGGATAAAATATTTTTAAAACTACAGGTTAAAAGCACTGGCAAATGTCCCAAAGCACAAAGTAGTGAAAGAAGAGCGTATTCTTTTTTTTTTTTTTTTTTAAAGATTTTATTTATTTATTTGACAGAGAGAGATACAGCAAGAGAGGGAACACAAGCAGGGGGAGTGGGAGAGGGAGAAGCAGGTTCCCCGCAGAGCAGGGAGCCTGATGTGGGACTCGATCCCAAGACCCTGGGATCATGACCTGAGCCGAAGGCAGACGCTTAACCAACTGAGCCACCCAGGCGCCCAAGAAGAGCGTATTCTGAAAGGGAACAGAATTGTGAGTTCAGAGGGAAGTTTTTATGCTGAGTGCCCTTCCCACGCCCTGCAAATATGGCGAAGGAAACCGGACAGCATACAGCTCATAGTAGTAGAGAAGACACTTCAGAGCTGGAAGTGCAGCTGGAAATTTAAGTCAGATATACTGGGAATGAAAGAACCACACAGAGGTACTGACCCAAAATCTGAGCATAAAGTCTCCTCAGCTAAATTACATGTGTATGAAAGGGAGACCCCAGGTAGCCTCTGCAGTAAAATAGAGGCATTTACCCTTGAAACTGCAAGGCATAAGATCTATGAGTTTGATGCTTTTTAAACTGAGTGCATTCCCCAACCATACACAGCCCAAGCAGCAGAAAGTTGAAGCCCTTACTAGCTTAGGGTGTCAGGCAGAGGAGCTAGAAATTAAGAGGGAATACCCAGAAGTAGAGGAACCACACAGAGGGTGAGCTCCAAAATCTGAATGTAATCTCAAGCCCAAATTTTTGGCTAACCACCAAATTACACAGGTGGAAGAGAACTTTCCTCCACCCACTCCCAAGAGACCAAACTGAAAAACAAGTAGCTGGAAGAAGTAAGAACTGAACACAGATAATCAGCTAGTATACACTGCTTGGGAAAGAATGTTTGCAGATTGAGTCCAGGCAAGTTAATGGACCACTAGAACAAAAAAAACCAATGCTCATGAGAACATTACAATGCCCTGGTTTCAGCCAAAAATTATGAGATGCAAAGAAATAATAAAGTAAAAAGGCAATCAATAGAAAATGACTCCAAGTAGGTCCAGGTTTAGGATTTAGCAAATGATGACTTCAAACCTTATATGTAAACAATTAAGGGAATATATTCAAAGAACTAAAATAAGAAGGGGGTCTTCGTGACCGGCAGACAGGGAATCTCAATAGAGAAGTGAAAAACTATCAAAAAATGAAAAATTCAGCTCTAGCTGAAAGAGCAAGAACTAAAACGAAAATTGCAATTAGATGGGCACAATAGCAGAAAAGATGAGAAAAAAAAATAAGGGAACTTGAAAATAGATTAGTAGAAATTATCCAATCCAAAGAATACAGAGAAAGACTGAGAAAAAAAATGAACGTATCTGTAGACACAGGTAGGACAGCATCTAATGATACAACATTTTGGTAATTGGAGTTACTACTGATACACTCAACAAAATAGAATTTCAAAAGCGTTATGGTAAGCTAAAGAAGACAGTCTCAAAGGTTGCATACAGATGATTCCATTTCTATAACATTCTCAGAAAGATAGGGATATAGAACAGAACAGCCAAGGACAGCACAATTTAATTTTGGGGTGGGGGGGGCTGATGGAACTGTTCTGTATCTGGATTGTGGTGGTGGTAGTTATGCAACTGTATGCCTTTGTCAAAATTTTTAAAACCTGGGGGCACCTTGGGTGGCTCAGTCAGTTAAGCATCCAACTCTTGATACCAACTCAGGTCTTAATCTCAGGGTTGTGAGTTAAAGAAAAAAAAAAATTCATAAGACCTATACACCAGAGAATTTTACTGGATATAAATTTACAAAGAAATTTAGAAAGAAAAAAAACAAGTAGAGATGGTTAATACTTACAATTATCAAACATATTAGCATGACATATTTAAACCCATTTTTAATCAAAAAACGTAAATCATATTGCCCCCATTACCATCCCAAGGATACTTAATAGCTATCTTCCCACTGCCATAAGATACACATAAACTTTTGATAATGAAAACTGGTGGGAACTTTTCTACTTCTGCCACGATAGTAAGTGATTAAGACAAAAAGGTTTTGGAATCAGATACAACTAGTTGTATGACTTTGTATAAGCTTCTTAACCTCCAAGCCCTCAATTTCCTTAAATATGAAGAAAACAACACAGTTCTCATTACCATTATTTTATCTATTACCTATAACTGCCAATCAAATTGTTTTAAATAATAGATGGGTCAGGAAACCTTATATAACAACATAGTGCTGGGGACATTGCTGACTTTCTCTAGTAGACTACTGAATGCAGAATTTGCATAATATTTCATTAGCTCATTCATGACTTTCTATTTGCCTTTTAAGATCACAGAAGACAATGAGAATTCCTAGGTAGTTGCTCAACATTTATTGAGCACCTATAATGTGTTAGATGGTTGGAATAAAAAAGATGAATATGGTACCATATGGTTCCAAACAAACAAACTCAAAATAATCACAACATATGAGTAGGGGATGAATGATTAGGTATCGTATTTCTACTCATTTTGAATTTTCTTAATTTCTCCAGGGAACTGACCCTCCCTGTTCTACTTAACATCAAAAATACCTTAGAAAGGGGTGCCTGGGTGGTGCAGTCAGTCCAACGCCCAACTCTTGGTTTCGGCTCAGGTCATGATCTCGGGGCATGAGATCGAGCCTCATGTAGGGCTCCAAGCTGGGCATGAAGCCTACTTAAGATTCTCTCTCTCCCTCTCCCTCTGCCCCTCCCTCACTCTCTCTAAAAAACAAAACAAAAGAAACAAAAAAAACCCTTAGACTATTCAGGGTCATCAGAGCTATGTATTGACACAATTGCTGATAACAGTTTTAAGAACTAAATCAAAACCTTATGTCATTAAAGTACTTAAATGAAAACAATTATTTCATTGTTAGCTTAAAAGTAAATTTTAATGTATGGAAGAACCAATCATCCTAGTTTCTAACCTCTGCAAAAATTCCTTCAGTTATTTTTATCATAATATTCTTGCCGTAGCCAAGCTTAAAATTTTTATTTTTATTTATTTTTTTTTTCAAGCTTAAAATTTTTTAAATTTTCTCTCTTTTGGAGAGAAAAGCCTCCCTGCTACATAACAAATTACCACAAACCCAATGGCTTAAAGCAACACACACATATTTTCTCCGTTTCTGTTGTCAGGAATCTGGCATAGTTTAGCTTGGTCCTCTGCAAGGCCACAATGAAGGTGTCAACCATGACTAGATCTTCATATGGAGGCTCAACTAGAGAAAGATGCACTTCCAAGCTTACTGAGATTGTAACAATTCATTTCCTCACGGTTGTAGGATTCAAAACTAATGATGGAGAGATAGCAAACAAGCTAGCAAAATGGAGTTTTATGCAATGTAATTAGGGAGCATCTCATTACCTTTAATATATTCTTTTGGTTAAAAGGAAATCATGGGACGCCTGGGTGGCTCAGTCAGTTAAGCATCTGCCTTCGGCTCATCAAGTCCCGCATTGGGCTCCTTGCTCAGCAGGGAGTCTGTTTCTCTCTCTCCCTCCCCCTGCTTGTGCGCTCTCTCTCTCTCTCAATCTCTCGCTCTCTATCTCTCGCTCTCTCTCCCCCCGAAATAAACAAACAAATATATAAATAAATTCTTAAAAAAAGAAAATCACAAATTCTGCTCATGCTCTGCGGCAGGGGGTTACACAAAGGCATGAACACCAGCAGGCAGGGATGACAGGAACCACCTTAGAGTCTGTCTGCCATATTGTCCAATACATTCTATCTATGTATTACACTAATACCTTAAGATTCTGCTCAGCCCTTGTTCTAATTATACACACTACTATACTAACACACACATACACACAAGATGCATACATCTCTTTTCTCTCCTTGACTTCACAGATTTGTCACAGCAAAAACCTAGAATCAATCTAAATATTCATCAGAAACAATTGGTTAGGGGTGTCTGGGTGGCTCAGTCAGTTAAGTGTCCAACTCTTGGTTTTGGCTCAGGTCATGATCTCATGGGTGGGGAGATCGAGCCCCACACTCAGAGGGGAGTCTGCTTGAAGATTCTCTCCATCTGCCCCTCCTCACACTCTCTCTCTCAAAAAAAAAATAAATAAATAAATCTTAATAAAATTGGTTAAAAATCTGCACAATATCATGAAACCAGTAAAAATGAGATAAACAGATAGTACATACACTAATAAGGAAAATATTCCAAGATATATTGTTACACTAAAAAGCAAGGTACAAATGTGCATTATGTATTTCAATATTTTTTAAAACTATATACACAAACAGGACACCTGGCTGGCTCAGTCAGTAGAGCATACAACTCTTGATTTTGAGGCTGTGAGTTCAACCCCATGTTGGGCATAGAGCTTACTTTAAAAATAAATAATCACCCATGTGTGATCACCCATGTGTGCATGTTTTTAAAATGGCTATAAATACCACATAAAACTTAAGACCAGTTGCCTCTGCAGAAAGACTGGAATGAGAGACTTTTCATTGTATTCCTTACACTATTTGAATATAACACATGCTGTTTGCATAATGATAATATGGAGGGGGGAATCTACAATAAAGTATTTGGAGGAAGCAATGTTATAGAAATTTCTTCCCTGTTTAATTTTACTGCTTAAGTGTAGTTTTGTTTTTGGCTTCTTACTGCTTAAATATGGTCAATACATACTGTACAAGAGGAAAAATATGTTTTTCCTCTACCCTTCTAAGTTCTCAACTGGGACCTTTGTAACAAAAGACAGATTAACAGAAGAAAGGCATACAACTTATTTAATATAAGTTTTATATGACATGGGAGCCTTCATAAGGAAAGGAAAACCTGAAGAAATGATTAAATCTGAGTGTTCTTTTTTGTTTTTATTTGATGAAGAGTAGAAAGCCATGGAAAGATGTAACAGGACAGAGTATGAGCTAAGTGTAGCAAACTGAGGGAAACTTACTAGCAAGGCCTGTTCCTCAGATTCCTGTCTCTTCATCTTCAGAACTAAGGATGCTCCTTTCCCCAGGGTAAAGGGAGGACACCTCTCATAAGGGTTTTCTGACCTGCTTCGGGGGCAGGTCAGAAAGTCCATCCTGTCCAAGCTGTTTTCTCAAATTCCTTCAGCTTAAAGTATTCAATATGCCAAGGTGCCATATTTTCAGGTAGCATGTCCTAAACCCCATCATTATGTAGATGTTTCTGCTACATGTCTCCCATTAAACTGTAAGATCCTTGAGGACAAGAACAAATTCATATTTGTGTTCCCACAGCTTAGTACAACTTGTATATAAGCTTTTACAAAATGTTTCAATTAAATGAAGATGAAAGAAACTGAAGGACATTTAACACAATCTACTAGTAGAGTGAAAATACAAATTATGAAGATTTTTGGACAGTCTTTAACTTAGTTGCTTGTCTTAAAAAAGAATAGTATATAATTATATCCATGTTTCAATTATGGTAAACAGCATCAATCATGTGAATCCCACCCTCAAATGTGCAAAAATTATAACAGTTCAATTTCAAATGCCAATACTTGCTCTTAGGAAATATACACTAAGAAAGTTGGGTTAAAGGAGGGAAAGTGTAAGAAACATCCTTGAAAACATTTTAAATAATATTATCAAATGACCCGTAAGTTTCCCCAAGATATTCCTCAAAGCTGCCTATCAATTTCACAGAAGCCTTTCAAGTGTCAAGGCTTGTCCTTTTCTGATTGGCTGAGGTAAAAGTAAGGCAAGTAAATAAAGTTGAGAACTTTATTCAGGATATTTTTATACTAGATTATATGTGACTAAATTTTGTGTAACTAGTTCCATGATATCAAATTTAATTGATTTATGTTTTCATTCAAAATCTATTCATTAATGGGGCGCTTCTGTGGCTCAGTCCTTAAGCGTCTGCCTTCGGCTCAGGTCATGATCCCTGGGTCCTGGGATCGAACCCGCATCAGGCTCCCTGCTCCGCAGGAAGCCTGCTTCTCCCTCTCCCACTCCCCCTGCTTGTGTTCCCTCTCTCGCCGCCTCTCTCTCTCTGTCAAATAAACAAATAAAATCTTAAAAAAAAAAAAAAATCTATTCATTAAGTACTTAGCACCTCTTCAGGCATTTTGCTAACTGCTAGAGATACTCACAGATTTAATAAAATTGCATGGAACTCCCATTAAAAGTAGGGAACTTTGTCTTTCCTTAAAGGGCTTCCTTATCTAATCCCACCAAAATCTGACTTCCAAAGTCAACTCATATTCAGCCCTTGATCTTCCAGAGGTGACCCGGAGATAAAATCTCTGAGATAACTTTATAGAATTTCTATTCAAATTTTGCTGACTTCTTATTCAAGGCATTAACACTTCAAGAAATGTTTCATTTTTTTGTTTTATCCTGTCTTAAACAGATCAATAAATGTTTGAAAATCTTTCCATATGTTACCCATTTTCTAATTACCTGCATTACATGGATAGCACTGTAAAGAATTAGATGCTGTTTACAGTATTAAATTCTTAAAACTCACTAAAAGACACGATTTTTTTATATTCTAAAAAAAATCTTAAGTTTTGTTTTCTGTGCGTACGTTCCTTTTTCCTTTTCTTCTATGACCAAATTTTGCCTTCAAAACTGGAAGCATCTTAATTGAAACACATCACCTTGAGATAAAATTTAATATAAGGCAAATGTCCAATAAGTTGATGAAGTGCCTAAAACAAAGGAGATTACATTCAACTCCTAAGAACCAGCATCCTTTAAACAAAGTCAGACTCTTAAACAATGTTTTCTTTTTTCCTCCATTACCCCTTAAACAGAATTTTATTTTATTTTATTTTTAAAGATTTTATTTATTTATTTGACAGAGAGAGACACAGAGAGAGAGGGAACACAAGCAGGGGGAGTGGGAGAGGGAGAAGCAGGCTTCCCGCTGAGCAGGGAGCCCGATGCGATGCGGGGCTTGATTCCAGGACCCTGGGATCATGACCTGAGCCGAAGGCAGACGCTTAACAGACTGAGCCACCCAGGCGCCCCTTAAACAGAATTTTAAACAGTGTTTTCTTCTTTTTTACTCTGTGAGGCTTTTAAAATAAGTTACATATTTTCTTTATATAACCTTTATTATGCTGTTCCATTTTGCCCTGTTCATTATTCCCATAACCTTCTATTCCTTTCAGATTTTTGCTTGCTTATCTGCCATCAATTCAATAGGCCAGAAAAGACCCTAAGTATGATTCAAGTTCTAGACTACAGTGCTATCCAACAGAACTTTGCATTATAATGAAAATGTTTTATTTTTGCACTGTCTGAAAAGTAGCCATTAGCCATATGTGGTTACTAAGCACTTAGAATGTACAACAGCTGAGGAAATTTTTAATTTTCCATTTTAATTAATCTAAATTTAAAGAGCAGTATGTAGCTAGTTAACTACCATATATGCCAGCACAGTTGGAAGCTGAATATCAGCGCCTCCCCCCGCCAAAAAAGTTATTTTCCTCTAAATGGAATCTTTTATTAGATTAAGGAATCTAAAATTTGCCTTGAGACAAAATACCTGCACACACATACACACACACTATTTATCTTTGTGTCTAATATTACAGGTAGTGTTCAACTTTAATAAAATAAAAATTATTTTCTTATATTCAGAGATCATTAAGGCTTATTTCAAAAACTAAAAGTTGGTTGTACTTGTATATGAATAGACAAACCAACAGAAGAGAAGAGAAGGTTCATAAATAAATCCCTAAAACATAAGAAAATTTGATATATGATAAAGAAGTAGTTTCTCGAATCACTTGAGGAAAAGACAGACACTAATAAGTGGTATCGGGACAAATGGATAAACAAACATTTGTGAAAACATAAAACTGAATCCACACCTCACAAATACTAGGATAAACTCCAAAAAAATCAGCTATCTAAATGTAAAAGTTGAAATCATACAGTATTGCAAAAAACAGCAGAAATAACAAAACTTACTTTTTACTATATAAAGAACTCTTTAAAAAGACAGAGAAAAAAAAAAAAAACATAAGCTCCCCTCTCCAAAATAGAGGATTCACAAAAGACGTGGGAAATTCTCAGAAAAATAAAGGCAAATGGCCTTAAATCTATGAATGTTCAACCTAACTCATAAAAGAAATGCAAGATAACGCTTCCAATTTTGACCATTGGGGAGAACCAGATATTCTCTGCATTCTCATACACTGCTAATGAAAAATAATGATATAACCCCCACGGGGAGTAATTTTGTAATATCTAAATTATACAAATGTTTACCAGCCCCACTTGTAAGAATCTATCCTGAAGATACAACTCCATAAATACTAATCAAAATATTCAAAATATATTCACTGTGGCCTTATTTGTAATGGCAAAAGACTAAAAACAGTCTGAATGTGCATCCGCAAAGGCTAAATGAATAAAATGTGGTACATCTACACAATGAAATACTAAACATATATAAAAAAGAATAAGGGGGGGCGCCTGGGTGGCTCAGTCGTTAAGTGTCTGCCTTCAGCTCAGGTCATGATCCCAGGGTCCTGGGATCAAGCCCCGCATCGGGCTCCCTGCTTCTCCCTCTCCCACTCCCCCTGCTTGTGTTCCCTCTCTCGCTGTGTCTCTCTCTGTCAAATAAATAAATAAAATCTTTAAAAAATAAAAAAATTTTAAAAAATAAATAAAAATAAAAAAGAATAAGGGAGAGGCACCTGAGTGGCTCAGTCTGTTAAGCATCTGGCTCTTAATCTTGGCTCAGGTCATGGTCTCAGGGTCATGAAAGTGAGCCCTGCTTCAGGCTCCAAGCTGGGCGTGAAGCCTGCTTAAGATTCTCTCTCTCCCTCTCCCACTGCCGGGGCCCTCCCCCCTCACTGGTGCACGCTATCTCTAAAAAAACAAAACAAAACAAATATGGGAGATTCCCATGTGCTATTATGGATTAATATCCAAGATATATTGTTAAGTGGGGGAAAAAAACGAGTGAAGAATAAGTAGTACACGGTTTGTTACCTTTTGTGAATAAATATAAATATATATACACACATAAATACGAATATATTTGTTTATTTTTGCAAGAATAATTCTAGAAGGATAACCAAGACACTAATAGAAATGGTTATCTACAGGGAATGGGGTGAAACCAATACAGATGTAAGCAAAACTTTTGAGTATTCTTTTTATATAGTTTTGATATTTGAACCATGTATTTATATATTCTAAATAAATAATTAAAAGGCCTACTACTACCATGTTCTAAAATGCACCATTTAATGTTTCTTTGGCTTTATTTAAATAAATGGTAGATGTCCATTATAAATGTAATTGCAGATTTAGTAGCAATAAAAAGAATTGCCATGTCACTCAAATTCATTCACCTCTTATTAAATACCTCCATCTAGAATAGTAAGTAATAACCAAGACATATCAAAATGGGTTCTTGAAAGAAAAAGGCAAAGCCATCCTCCTTGGGGAAGTTTACCAGACCGGTGGTAGATTAAATATGTTTCAGCATTAAGTGAACTCTAGCAAAATATCTAGTGAGATTTTTCAAGTAGGATTGAGGCACAGGGTCTTCTAGATGCACCTAATTCAGGGAACCTTGGATAAAAAGTTGGATTTTCATATATATTATCTATGCTAATCCACATATCAATCCTCTAAGACACAAGAGATGTCTTTTTAAAAAATTGAGAAATTGGCTTAGACTTAAAGGGATTATGTTATTTACCTAACGTCATATAGCGAATAAATAAACCAAGACATAGATACACATCTCTGTAGTCAAAATCAGTGTTTTTTCCACCATACTATACAGTCTCTCAAATTTAATATATAACCCATCAAAATGCTATACCCAGAAAATAAAAGTTAGTGGTAGCATTTCAAATCACTAAGAGAAAGATAGCTGGGTTATAGACAGATTCAAGGTTAGATAGGTTCTAAAAAAATTATTTGAGAAGATCCTTTCCTTCTTCATGTTTTATCTCTCCCAAATTCCACATTAAAAACTTCACAGTACAACATAAAACCATAAAAAAAAAATCAGGGAGAAAATATAAGTGAATAATTATCTGACTCTCAGAATAAGGAAGGAATTTCTAAGCCTCAAATCAAAGAAAAACACCATCAAGATAGACTGCTAGTCTGAGAAACAGGAATGTGCTGCCAGCCAATTTATGCTAACATTCTCAACAAAAACTGGTGAAAACTTCATTAGAGATCAGAATTAGGACTGTACACAGGCTTCAAGAAGCATTAGGTTAGACCACATAAAAATTCAAATAAATAAAATAGAAATGAAAACCTATAAGAAGTTTTACAATACAAAATAAAGAATTAAAATCTTAAATATATAAGAATATTTATATATCCATATTAAAATACCTCAACACTATGGGCAAAGTTCATGAACTAGCAATTTATTAAAAAAAAAAATATGAGTGGCCAAAAAAGGTGAAAAGCAGAAATATTCAACCTCAGTAGTAATATAAGAAACCCAAGTTAAATCTGAGATGTTTAACCTATCAAAGTGTCAAAGGTTTGTTGATTGGTTGGTTTTAATGACAACCAGTGATGGCTAAAGTATAGAGAAAATGACTACTCAAGTTCGTGGGAATATAAATTGTAAAACTTGCAGGGTATCATACATTTTGGCACAAGAACCCCTATTTTTAACTTATCCTAAAAAATATGTTCATCAAAGCATTTCTGATGATAGAAGGGGAGTAAAAAGAGTAAAGAAATGTTAATTTTTAAATCTATGTATCTGTTCTATCATTCAAATTTTCTTTTACTTTCTCAAAATAAAAATTTGAAGTCACTACAATACAGAATGATCCCAATTTTGGGAGGGGGGGGGAATGGAAGCAATTATCATTGGGCCATAGGATTACAGCGTCATTTTTTTCTTCCTTGCTCTTTGCTTAATGTCCCAAATTGCATGCAATGCATTATACTTTTATAGTCACAAAGAAATTACTCCAAAAAATATATTTTTAGAAGTAATTTTCAAAGTATTCTTACAATTTCAAAACCAACAAGTATTTAAGACTGCTGTTAAATAATATCATTCACTGATTGATGAATGATAAACGAAAGCAATGATCAAAGATGTCACAACACTTTTCTTCTAAAATATGACTTTCTCCCTTAATGTTTTGAGTTCAATTAACAGTTGCATATATATATATACATGAATATAAATAATGTATATATACTGTCTTACCAGTAAGATATATACTACATAAACAAAAAAATGGTAATGAAAAAGGTATTATTTTAAATATATATAAATGGAAGTTCTATTTATTCCTTCAAATGGCACAACAAATAAGTTTTCCATACACTCCCAGAAGTACATACAGCCCATTAGGGAGATAACTGAAATAAACCACTCAGAATCAGGAGACCTGTAGATCTATATTCTATTTTCAGCTTCCCTACTACCAGCCAGTAACTTCTATCAAAATCAGGTAAGAGGGTTTAATCTGCTCTTCCAAAAATTAGAGTATTAATGATTTAAAGTACTTTGTGTATTATGGTTTTATAATTCCACTACTTTCTAATAACTTGACATTCTTTTTCAAAAAAGAAACTCAGGCAATTTGGAATACTCAGTAAGAAGGAAACAATAGTGCCCCACAGTTACCACCTTACAGGAACTTTTTAAAAAATTTTTTTATTGTTATGTTAATCACCATACATTACATCATTAGTTTTTGATGTAGTGTTCCATGATTCATTGTTTGTGCATAACACCCAGTGCTCCATGCAGAATGTGCCCTCTTTAATACCCATCACCAGGCTAACCCATCCTCCCACCCCCCTCCCCTCTAGAACCCTCAGTTTGTTTTTCAGAGTCCATCGTCTCTCATGGCTCGTCTCCCCCTCCGATTTCCCCCTTCATTCTTCCCCTCCTGCTATCTTCTTCTTCTTTTTTTTTTTTCTTAACATATATTGCATTATTTTTATAGGAACTTCTTTAAGAAAACTCTAACAAATGAGGAACCAAAAGGACAAAGCAGATTGTGTTTGCTCTCTAGATGTGAGAAAAATCAAATTCAATCTTGCATTCCATAAAGCACACTGCCCTGAATGAAATAATTACCTTTAAAATAATACAGCACTATTTGTATGACCACTCAAGAATAAGAAAATTATAAAAATATTTTGTTGCATAATTTTGCACCTGAAATCTCAGATTCACATCCTGAGGTATGTGAACTTTAAAACTTATTTTTAAGGTGAGATTTAATGTAATCTACAAATAGTAAACATAGGATAATTTCCTACTCACCTGCTATAACAGTAACAGTCAAAGAAACAAAAGGGAAACAATCCAAGTAAAAATAATTTTATATTTAGAAGTAAATAACAGTATCCCAATAGACGATTTTTAAAATGCGAAACCATCTCTCCAATGTATTCTCCCTTCCCTTTTTGCTACTATTCTACCTGGCATTCAAATTACATAGAATACCAGCTATCAGTCAATGGATGCCAACATGAAAAGCAAGAAAAAGAGCTTTCTATTGTTCAATGTTGACTAGAATAAAGAAAAAGAAAAAAACATTTCTAATTCCTAGTGGAAGTGTCATATGGCAAGGCTGTAAGTAGCCATTTGAACTTGTTTCCCTCCAAAAGAGATAGCTGGATGTAAAAGTAAATTTATCTGATGGGTATGTTTCAAGATCATTGGCTATTTTCTGAGCATAAACACAGAACAAAGTGCTAATAAGTGATATTCACTTTACTATTTACATAGCACTTTTACATATTTTATTTTATTTCACTCTCAAACTCATGACAATTGTGCTCTCTCTCCATTTTTCATGTAAGAAAACAAAGGTTCATAGAGGTTAAGTAACCTCACAGAGCTAACATTTGGCTTTAAATCCAGATCTAAATGATCCCAAATAGGGTATTACAAGCAGAGAAGTACGTTTACAATTTAAAATGACCTCAGAAAAGTGTTATTTATACTTTCTAATCAAGTACTTCAGTGATTCACTATGAGACTCATCCCCATCCAAATACTAAATGTTAATTTCAATTTGTGACCAAAAATATTAATAAATAATTCATTTCAACTATAAAGACAAAAATAAGTGCCAGATATTTTACATTTTCAAACAGAAAAATATAAACTAGTAATTAAGAGCAAAGAAAGATGCTTTGACAGGCAAAGATATCTTTTAGCATTTTACTGATCTTTAGCAATCTACATAAGGTCACGTATTCCACATAAAATCTTTCTTCTTTTATGATCAAGTCCATGCTGTTTCTAGTACTCAGCTCACTGTACTGCCATCACCTACGACTAACATCTACTAACCTCTTAAACCTCTCCCAGGGAGGATCTCTGAATTCTGATTGCCTTCCATCTCTGTGCTCTAGATTGCTACCTGCTTAGCAAGACGTGTGTTTCAAGGATGCCAAAGTAAACCAGAGCAAGCCATAGGAGGAGAAATGTAACATCAGCTTGAACCCTAGCAAACATTCTATCCAAAAGAAGAAAAAAAAAATCTTAAATAATTCTTCCTCCATTAATGAACACCAGAAGTATCTCCTCCTTACTGTGGGTTCATAACCAAGCAAAGAAACAAAACACAGGAGTCAAACAAATAAAGATAAAAATACAGCTAAAACCAGTGGCCAAAAAAGCTTCCTATTACTTCAAACGTAAATTAAACTTACTTAGATTTGTAGATATTCCATTTCCTTTTCCCTCATAGGGCCCAGCCTGCTCAGATAAATCTACCATACAGACAAATAGAAAATGTATATCCTAAGAACTTGGAGTTCCAAAAACAGAACCAGAAAGCACTGAGCAAAAACACACTCAATCCCTTCTCACTTCACCTAATGCTTTCTTGGAAAGGCACTTGGGGGTAAAAAAAAAAGGGGGGGGGAGGGGCTACTTCAAAGAGTAACTTTACAAGTCATGGTAGAAACATGGGGATGGAAAAATGATGTTTCCCCCTTCAACAAACATAATCTCCACAAGTATACAACAGATTCTTCAGAATCATTTTAAAACTCTCAAACAGCAACACCTCACAAACATAATTCATATCTCCTGTTTCACTTCCTATACTATAGAGAGGAGGAGGGATTGGATGAAGAGATAATAGACTAGTTTGACCTGAGAAGACTGGGTTAAAAGGAAGAAAATCAAGTCTGCAAACTACCCATGAGGTCCTCATGAAAAACCAATATTCTCTGTAGTCTTTGTATGAGTTATGGTAAATTTAGCTGTAAAAGGTAGAGCTCTTTGTAAAATTGCACAGTACATGAAAGGGTACTTCACCATTTTATCTTCCTTTTCAAAACTCTCTCCCTCACCTAGCCTCCTCTCTCACCCTCATCCCCTGCAAAGACTCCCCCACCTTGCCTTCAATATGCCTAAGGTCCACTTCTTTCTTGGTCTGACCTCTAAACTTCCATTCCCCTCAGTCCAACTAAATATGAATCAGATTATGTGATTAAAGTATTTCCCACTAATGGGTAAATGTGCTTTAATCCACGGGATTCAATTCTACAAATATCACTAAGCTCTATGTGTAATGCACTGTGTTTAGTCCAAATAACTATTCTTACAAGAAAAACTAGTTAACTCAAATCAATTTTTTAATGTACAATGTAAAGAAGAGGAACATGAGTCTTCACATCACACTCTCCCCATCCCATTTCTTTCTATCTCTATACACCTTCCCCTCACCCCATCTGCCAGGAACAGAACCCAAGAAACTAATATTGCTTCCAGTAAAAGTCAATGACTGGGAAGACAATGTGGGATGGCAGAGCAACCAATAAACATTCAAAACTACAGATGACTTATAGAGGGTCTCCTGAATTTAATTTCACGTATGAATTGCAAGTACAGTAAGGGGCCTCTTGGTGAATCAATTTCCTTACAAGATACCTATAAATTAGCTTTGCTCAGAACCCTTAGTTATTAAACCATAAATACTGAGAAGTTTCTTCTTTGGTTGTTTCCATAGTTAAAACATTAAAAAAGTACCAATTCCATTTGCCATACTATACTTCAAGACTGTTAAATTTGGCTATTAAACTTATCTACTGTTTTCAATTTGACATTTTTCTCAAATCCTCCTAGGTTTGAAATTCCAAACTAATTGGCATATTTGCTTTAAATCTTTTTTTTTTTTTTTCAGTTGTAAAATTTATTCATTCTGACCTGTAACAGAGGTCCAAAACTGGAAAGCAGGATACAACTACTGATAGACTTGGGTTTGGTTGGGCCACATTAAGTTATTTTTAATTGTTTTAAGTAGTTGTCAATATTTTTAACAATCAAGAGACTACAAGTAAAAATCTAGATTTCCTGTGTTCTATTAAGAAGGCTGAAAATTTAGCCAAGGAACCATGACTTAAAAAAAAAAAAAAAGGAAGAAGGCTGAAAACTAGGCCCACATTCATGTATGGCACTAATCAGGTGGACGTGATAACCGGATGTCCCTCTAAGATAAAGCATAAACTCTCTAGTGCAGTTCACTCATTTTCATCTGCCTAGTACCTGAAGGCATGTGAATTTGCTATTCATAACATATTCCTATGAAAGGTGCATATTTTCCAGCTCACTCTCACACTTCACCACGTCACCTAAACGTAAAAAACCACAAAGCAGATCTTGCTGGTTTGCAACTCAATAATAAAAATTTTTCACAAGGCTTAGAAGAAAGGGTAAGAAAGAAAAAAATTCAGACTGGTGAAGGGTGACATAAAGGTAAAAAGCCAATCTGAAAGCTTTTCTGGGAGTGAGGAAAAAAAAAGGTGAAAAAAACTGAAAAACACTGAGACACTAAAAACCTTCCTGATCGAGCACTATGTTAACTCCATGGTTCCTTACCACACTCCATGCTTCAGATTCTCCCCTCTTAACTTTCTCTTTATATATAACAATAGTAGATAGGTCAAACTCTGAGAAATTTTGGGAAATTTATAAAACATATTTACACCTTCAAAAATAATTCTCACGCACTTTTTAGGTCTTAATCACCATCAAGTCCTTTCCCAAGTATTTTCTACCGCTTTCCACTTTACATTCAAATGACAACTGCAGTCCTAATTTTTCAAGGCTTGGACTTCAGTCCTGGACCGTGTCTCCAGCACAGAAACTTTTTTTTGGTCCTTATGGTTGCATTCTCCATTAGACCTCTTATTCCAATCTCTACAGTCTATTTCATTCAAAATTTATCTTTAATCCCCTTTCTAAAAATTCTTGGTTAAATTTGTGTGGGGGGAGTGGGGAATGCCTAATTGTCCAAATAAAATCAATATACTGGGTTGTTTCACTGAGATTAATTTAAACAAAAAGCATGAAGACTCTTAAAGATTAAGAAATTTTAAATTAATTTTTATATGCTAAGTGCACCAAGAGACAAGTGAGGCTCTAGCTTTAGCAAGTGTGGATTAGTGACTTTCATCATGGACTCTAAATACTGACAACTACTGTACGAAACCTACGAGACCCAAGGATGGTCTCCTTGCCCCCACACTAACAAATTACCAAATGATGTCTCGTCTCCCCGCACCCCGTTAACGAAGAAAAAGGGTGTTAGGGGATTTGCATCTGAAGAAGAAAAAAACAGGCAGCTTTTCTGTGCAGGTTTTGGAAAACAAAGCTTTACCATACGTGATACTGTTACAGCATAAAACCACGCAGCACATGACTGGAGTCTCACTCCTCTTCACCCAAAGGGAGACTACCTGCTACTCTATCCCCTATTGTGATGCGCCCTCCTGAGGATGTCGCTACGTTAGCCCAGCGGTGACAGAAAAAGGGGCGGGGCACGGGGTAGCTCAGCCCTGGGAAGGAGGGATGAGGAGGGTATCGCCTTCATCCCCGAGGAAAGGCCTCGGGACTCCCAACCCAAAAACAGCATCCAGAAAACCCAAGTCCCACCCCTGCCTCTCCGAATCGGGTGCCGGCTGCCGGAGCCCAGAACCCCACCCACCGTCTCCTAGCAGGGTCTGGGACGTGCGCCCAGACCACCACCACAGCAGCCCGGCGCTCAAGCCCAGATTCGCCCTCCGCCCCCTTCCTCCTTCGCCCAGCCAAGCCCAGCCTCCGGCGCCGCCCCCACCGAGCTCCCTAGCTGAGACCAGTCACCCTCGAACCTGCAGTCCCTCTTGAGTGTCCACGGAGGGCCTAGGCAAAGGCGGGGGCAAGGGACACCTCCGCTTCCTCCTCAATTGGATCCCTCCGGAGGTGTCTGTGGCGGCGCCCACTCAAGCGGCTGCGGCTGGCAGAGCCGCCCGGGCAGGTTACAGGCCGGCTCTTAAGCTTCTTCTCGCGAGAGCCCGGAGTCCGAAGAGGCGAGGCTAGCCGTATTCTCGCGAGAATGGCGGCTAGACGCCCGGGAGTGGGCGGGGCGCTAAGGGTGTGGGCAATTGAGGGAGCGGCAGCTTGGGGTGGGCTTTGTGCCTGGGGGTTCGAGTCTCAGAGTGTCGGGCGCCTACTCCCACAGACGTTAGCCTGGGGTTGAAGGCGATCCTGAAGTCTGAGTGGCTGCGAGCAGAGTTACCCTCAAACCTTTGAGTCCCACGTTTTTCCTTCGACTTCCTGTCACCGTTAGAAAAAAACGGACAGCGTCTCCAGCCCAGAGTTAGAGAAATAGCTCTGGGACCCTGAGTGCTCAGGGAAAAGGTTTCCCTCAATTGAGCAAACTCCGAAATCGCCACTGCGGGCTCAGCTGGCGGGTATTAACCCACCTGGATCCGTGAAAGGCAGTCGTCCGGAGGCCGGGTGTCCGCGGCTGTTTGTTTTTAAAAGCTGGCTTGGCGGGAACCGGGGTGCCAGCTGAAACTCCAGCAGTTGGGCCGCCTAGCCCACGTCGAGAGGAACCTGGGTCGCATGTTGCTCCTGTGGGCAGAAGGTCGCCAATTAACAGAGTTTCAGTCATCCAACTTCACTGAGCCTACCATGTGTCAAACGCTGGACGATCCACCCGGGGTGGGGGGGGGGGGGGGGGGGGGGGAATAAGAGGCGGTCTCCGCTCTCCAAGCTCACACCGTGGGGGCGAGACCAGCCCGAAAATGTAAACCCACTATACTCATAAAAACCGGGTGGCTCGCAGTGAACTGCAGGAGCAGAGAGGGAGCTCTGCGTGCCATGTTGAGGAAAGCCTCCACCAGCGGGTGACATTTGAGTTGAATCTAGGATGAGTAAGAGTTCCCCAGTTTTGGGAAGAGTAGGAGGGGCGTTGCAAGCAGAGGACGCAGAGAGGAAGAGGACCTGGTTTGAGTAATTTGGTATGAAAACAGATCTTGCGGAAAGAACTTTGTTGAAAAACTTGTAATCATTGTTTATTTCGGAAGAGAAAAAAACTCTCAGTCTCCCGCATGTGATAACCGAAGTGTTTTCCAAACCCAGGTTTATGCTAAGGAGATGAGTTTTGCTCTACAGTACAGGATAGTGACTATCTTCTTCCTCGTCTAAGTACACTCACGTATCAGAGACGTAAGGGAAACAGAGGTTATTATCATAGTATGCCAAATTATTATTGCCAACATTCTGCTAAATTGGAAATTCCCAATAATCTTTGCGGATTTCTAAGAAGAGTGATCTAACAGAATTTTTGTAATACAAGGACTCTCAGGGAGAAACTTCAGAAAAATCCTCAGGCAACAAAACAACAAAAACTTCACCAATCTTGATTTATTGTCAAAATTTTCTTCTGTAAGCTAAAATCAAATGAGGTAATTCTATAGTCCAAGGTAGGTTTAGAGAGGTCTGTCAAACAGTAATCATTTCCCTATAGCAAAATAGAAGCTATAATTTCCTACAGAAAGTCTCTGGTATTCTATAGAGCTTCCACCAATTTCCCTTTAGACACATTATTTTCATATTTATTATATATATTTATATCTACAATAGTTTCATTTGGCTCACTCTATCCTCCCTACAAATAAGCCCAACACTTAATAGGAAAACAAACAGTAGTTTTAACCTTGCTGTGGGCCAATCAGGTGTTCGGCTTAGCATAATTCACAAGTTCTAGTCCAAGTTCCAGAAAATCTCCAGGAAACATTGGAAGAATTATGTCAGCAAAGATTTTAGATGAAATATGGAAACTCTGTTCCATACTGGAATCAAAACATTTTACCTTGATTTGAGAGGCCTATAGTTCATTTCATTCTGTTATTCGAAGGAAGGAAAGAAGGAAGGAAGGAGGGGAAGAAGCAAGGAAGTCTAAAAATCTAATAAAGCTAACACCATCATTTGCTTAAAAAAAGTTAACCTATCAAATATTACTATGGGAAGCATTGGTAGCATCTATATGTCTAAATAGGTAATGCCGTTGATTCAGATCATCACAAACTGCACAATCATTTGTAAATGTTACCTGACTGAATGAGGTAAGATTCAGACCCCTAATGAAAATCTTCTACAATATCAATTGCAATATGCACCAAAAAGATTACAAATAAAGAGAAGTTTTATTTTTTTTAAAGATTTTATTTGTTTGAGAGGAGAGACAGAGAGAACCTGAGCCGGGGTGGGGGGGTGGGGGGGTGGGGGAGGTGCTGCAGAGGGAGGACAAGCAGACTCCTCATCAAGCAGGGAGCCTGATGCAGGGCTTGATCCCAGGACCCTGAGATCATGACCTGAGCCAGAGGCAGACACTTAACGGACTGTGCCACCCAGGTGCCCCTAAAGAGAAGTTTTATACAGACGCAATGAACAAATAAGTTCCTTTGGTTGTATTATTGCACCTTGTAACATGCTAAGACAAGATTATTTAGAGAAGAAGATAGACTTCTAGTTGAATACTTGCTCAACAAATTAATGATAAGCCACAGACCCAGAATCCTAATTAACTTTAAAGCCTGGGATTTCTTTGTACTATAAGGTTTGAGCACTGTCACCTGATGGCAGGAACAGAAAAATCACATTAACACCAAAAGAACTCTATCACTCAGCAGCAAATATATTTATAGACTTAGACCCTGTGTAAGAATACTAGGGGAGGTACAGGCATTATTAATATGCAGGTTCTACTGACTTTAATGAGATGTGTAAGTAACAAAGGGAAAGCAAACCAGGTCATAAGGAGATAGAGATAATGTGCTGTGGGAAGTCAGAGATAGGAAAGATTACTACTAACTGAAGAGATGAAGAAGGTGCAGGAAAGGGGGAGGATGGCTGTTCGACCTGGGGCCTTGAAGAATAGATAGGATCCATGCATGAAGAGATAATAGGAAAGGACTCTTTTTTTTTTTTTTTTTTTTTTTAAGTAAACTCATTGCCCAACGTGGAGCTCAAATTCATAACCCCAAGACTGAGCCAGCCAGGTGCCCCAGTAAAGAACATTCTTATGGAGAGATCAACAAAGGCATATAAATGGCTAAGCTGTGTATGTTGTAGGGGCGACAATGAGCCATTCAAAAGAATGAATAGGAAGTTTGTTTTTTGTTTTTTGTTTGTTTGTTTCTTAACACCAAGAAAATGTTTTAATTAGACTACAGAAACAATGGTTATAGTACATAATATTCATGAGCAAAAAAATACACCATACTATAAGTACTTACAAAGTTACAAACCATTTGCTCCCTTTACATTTTCCATATTTTAAGTTCATATATGAAGATGATCAGATTTACCATTTTGGGAAGAGGGGAGAAAAAGTGTATTATCATCAGCTAGATGTACTCACTATATGCTCTGTTATGTATATGCAAGGCCGGGTGACCGGAAGTGCCATTGTAGGAAGTAATGTAAGAAAAGTAGAATGGAATTGGGACATAAGGGCCTGGGATGTTAGGTTAAAGTAGGGGTTTGCAAACTTTCTGTAACTTGTGAGCTTGCAATAGGATAAAATCTCAGAATTTTCACAGCTTTTGACAAATCCTATTAGGCTTTTTTTTTTTTTTTGTAGAGACTGACATGGTGATCCAAAAATTTACATACAAATGCAGAAGTCTTAGAATATGAATATGAGCATTCTTGCTTGCTCTCTCTAAATACATAAATACTTCAAAAAAAAAAAAAGTCCTAGACATGATACCAAAAGACAAGTCATTAAAAAAATTGACAAATTTAATTATTAAATTTAAAGTGGGATAAATTTAATCAGTAAAATTTAAAATTCTTGAGCTTCAAAAGACAGCATTAAAAGAATTAAAAGACAAACCACAGATTGAAAGGCAATGTTTGAAATCATAGAAGGGACTTGTATCCATAATATGTAAAGAATTCTTACAACTCAATAAGACAATCCAATTAAAAAACAGCAAAAGACTTGCATAGACATTTCAATGAAGATATAGAAATGGCTAATACACACAGGAAAAGGTGTTCAGTGTCATTAGTAATTAAGTAAATGTAAGTTAAAACCACAGTGATTTAAGATACCACCACATACCCACTGGAATTGCTATAATAAAAAATCAGACAATGACAAATGTAGATAAAGATAGGGATAAACTTGAACCTTCATACATTGCCAATGTGAACTTAAAATATTAAAACCATTTTGGAAAACAGTAGTTTTTTAAAGTTAAATATAAACTTACCATACTATCCAGCAACTTCATCCTTAGGAATCTACCCAAGAGAAATGAAAAAGTCTGTCCACACAAAAACTTATGTGTGCTGTTCATAGCAGCATTATTCATAGTAGCCAAAAACTAAAAATAATGATTTGGTGAATAGATAAATGTGGTATATTCATACAATGGAGTACCCTTTGGCAATAAAAAGGAATGACATACTGATATGTACTACAACATAGATAAATCTCAAAAACAGTGAAAAGTCAGATGCAAAAGACTACATATTGTATAATTTCATTGAGATGAAATGTCTAGTAAAGGCAAATTTATAAAAGACACAAAGCTGATCCATGATTGTGGGGGCTAGGAGTGGGAGCATGGATTGACTACAAATGAGCTCAAGGAAACTTACTGAAGTGATGGTAATCTTCTAAAATGGGATGAGTGACAGTTGCACAATTCTATAAATACTAAATATCACTACATTCAATAGGTGAATTTTATGTAGGATATACCTTAATAAAGCTGTAAAAAGAAAAAAGACTTTAATGCTATTGGATTGGATACCTCAATTAATTCTTTGGATCTCATTTTTTTGGTAATCACCCTGTTTTAGTTTTCTTTAAGAAAGACTTCTGAAACTCATACAATTTAATGGAAAAAGATATATAACCCAATTTAAAAATGGGCAAAGGACTTTAACAGACATTTTGCAAAAGGAAACCTACTTGGGGCGGCTGGGTGACGCAGTCTGCTAAGCATCTGACTCTTGGTTTTGGCTGAGGTTGTGATCTCAGGGTAGTGAAATTGAGCCCTGTGTGTATTAGGCTCCACACTTGCGCAGAGTCTGCTTAAGATTCTCTCTCCCTCTCCTGCTGCCCCTCTCCCTGCTTGCACTCTCTCTGTCTAATAAATAAATAAATCTTTAAAAAAAAAAAAAAGGGAGACCTACCTTAGTATATACAGCTCACAGATACATGAAAACGTGCTCAACATCAGGGGAGTGAATGAAAATCAAAACCACAATGAGATGTCACCTCACATCAGTTAGAATGGCTATTATCAAAAAGGCAAAAGGTAACAAGTGTTGGTGAGGATGTGGAGAAAAGGGAACTCTTGTTGGTGGGAATGTAAATTGGTACAGCCACTGTGGAAAACAGTATGAAGGTTCCTCAAAAAATTAAAAATAGAACCACCATATAATTGAGCAATCCCCACTGCTAGGTATATATTCAAAACAAATGAAGTCAGGATCTTGAAGAGATATCTGCACTCACTCCCATGTTAGGTGCAGCATTTTCACATTAGCCAAGATATGGAAACAACTGAATATCCATCAATAGAAAATAAAGAAAATATTATATATTACATATACACATACAATGGAATATTATACAACCTTTAAAAAGAAGGAAATCCTGCCATTGTGACAACATGGATATATCTGTATGTCTATGTATATCTATATGTATATATGTATATAGATATAGATACATAGACATACAGATATATCCATATAAGGAATTCCATATGTATGGAATTGTGGCAGAGATGTCTAGCTTGTCACCAAAAACCTGTGCTTTCCTAGTATAGTTGTCACTGAAAAGTATCTACCTAGCCAGAAACTACATTTTCCAACTTCCCTGTTCCACCCCACTTTACAATATTAGGTGTAGTTATGTGACTATGTTATAGTCAATGGGATGTGAAGAGATGATGTCACCTTTCCACTCCTGGCTGGTAAAAACTTCCCACATGACATTCCTACCTTTTTTACTTCCAGCTAACTGGAGACAACCCCAGCATTAACCATGGTAGAAATAGAGGCCCTAGCCACTATGTTGACCTGTTAACCTGCCTAGTAATATAACATTCCAGTAGTGTTATATGAATAAGAAATAGATAGGAGTCCAAGATGGCAGAGGAGTAGGAGATCTTAATTTCATCTGGTCCCAGGAATTCAGCTAGATAGGGATCAAACAATCCTGAACACCTACAAACTCAACTGGAGATGGAAGAAAAGAAGCAACTCTACAAATAGAAAAGCGAGCACTTTCTGGAAGGTAGGACGCGCGGAGAAGTGAATCCGCGGCGATATATGGGAAGATAGACAGGGGGAAGCCTCCATCAGCCGCTACCGGCAAGTGATAGAGCCGCTGAGCGCAAAATTGGAATTTTAGAATTCGGCTCCGCTGAGGGACTTCGCTCCAGTGCTAAGGGGGGGGTGGAACCCTCGTGGGACAGTGTGGTCTCAGGACCCTCGGGGTCACAGAAAGACCGAGGGTGCCTGAGTGTGGCAGAGCTCCCAGGTATCGGAGCGGGGAAGCCGGCTGCAGAGACGGAGCCGAGGAGTGGGCTCTCAGCTCGGGTTGCCATAAACCGTGATCCGTGGCACAGTCGGGCCACTGCTCCTCCAGCAGGGACCCAACAAGCGGCAGATCCGGGGAGACCTCCCCTTCCTCCCCCGGGAGGAGCGGCGCGGGAGCGCACCGCAGGGATCTGCTGGGTTTGGAGACTCCACAGGGGGTCGGGTGCCAGAGATAGAAACGTGCGGTCACAGGCCGGGTGAGCACGGAGTGTGGCCGGAGACCGGGAAGACAGGAGTGATTGACTGCTTTTCTCTGGAGGTGCACTGAGGAGTGGGGCCCTGAGTTCTCCGGGGCGGAGATTGGGAGGCCGCCATTTTCACTCTCGGCCTCCAAAGCTGTACGGAAAGCTTGCAGGGAACAAAAGCTCCGGAGAGCAAACCCGAGCAGATTACTTAGCCCGGCCCCTGGCAAGGGCGGGGCAATTCTGCATCCAGCAAAGACATTTGGGAACCACGGCAACAGGCCCCTCCCCCAGAAGATCAGCAAGAACAGCCAGCCAAGACCAAGTTTACCGATCAATGAGAACGGCAGAACTCCAGCGCTAGGGGAATACTGCACATAGAATCCATGGCTTTTTTACCATGATTCTTTAGTCTTTCAACTTTAATTTTTGTTTTAATTTTTTTCTTTCCTTTTTCAACCAATTTCTTATTTTAAAAGATTTAATTTATTTATTTGAGAGAGAGAGAGCTACAGAGAACACAAGCAGGGAGGAGAGGGAGAGGCAGGCTCCCCGTTGAGCAGGGAGCCCAATATGGGACTCGATCCCAGGATCCTGGGATCATGATCTGAGCCAAAGGCAGATGCTTAACAGACTGAGCCACCCAGGTGCCCCAACTTCTTATTTTATCAACTCCTTATTTAAATCTTTTTTAATTTTCATTTTTACAGTTACATTCTATCCCTTCACTGTATTTAATCTTATTTTTGTATATATAAGTTTTTCTGTGTTTACAATTTTGGGATGCAGTTTCTTCTAACAGACCAAAATACACCCAAAATCTAGTGTATGGCTCTGTTCTAGTTACCTCTCTGGTCATATTCTCTCTTCTTTTTTCTTCCTTTTTGTTTTTTGGGGGTTTTTTTTTGTTTGTTTTGTTAAAGTCTTTTTTAATTTTCATCTTTATAATTATATTCTATCCTTTCAATGTATTTAATTTAGTTTTGTATATATAAGTTTTTCTTTCTTCACAATTTTGAGATTTAGTTCCTTCTAACAAACTAACCAAAATACACTCAGGAGATAGTGTATTGCTCTGTTCTGTTTACCTGTCTGTTTATATCCCTTCCTTTTTGTTGTTGTTGTTGTTTCTCTTTTGTTTTTTCTTGTCTTTTAATTTCCATTTTTACAGTTACATTCTATCCTTTCATTGTATTTTTGTACATATAAAAGTTTTTCTTTCTTTACAATTTTGGGGTCTAGTTTTCTAAAAAACAGACCAAAACACACACAGAATCCAGTGTATTGCTCTATTCCGCTCACTTGTCTGATTATATTCTCTCTTTTTTTTCCTTTTTTCCCCCCAGTTTCGGGTCTCTTCTGATTTGTTTAGTGTATATTTCTCTGGGGTCATTGTTGCCATTTTAGTATTTTGGTCTCTTGTTCATCTGTTTTTCTCTGGACAGAATGACAAGTTGGAAAAACTCACCTCAAAAAAGAGAACAAGAGGAAGTACTGACTGCCAGGGGACCTAATCAGTATGGACATAAGTAAGATGTCAAAACTAGAGTTCAAAATAATGATTATAAAGATACTAGCTGAGCTTGAAAAAAGCATAGAAGACACTAGAGAATCCCATTCTGAAGAAATAAAAGAACTAAAATCTAACCAAGTCAAAATCAAAAAGGCTATTAATGAGATGCAATAAAAAATGGAGTCTCACTGCTAGGATGAATGAGGTAGAAGAGAGAATTAGTGATATAGAAGACCAAATGATGGAGAATAAAAAAGCTGCGGAAAAGAGAGAGAAACAACTACTGGATCATGAGGGGATAATTCGAGAGTTAAGTGATACCATAAAATGAAACAATATTAGAATAATTGGGATCCCAGAAGAAGAAGAAAGAGAGGGAGGGGTAGAAGGTATATCGGAGCAAATTATACTGGAGAACTTCCCTAATCTAGGGAAGGAAACGGGCATCAAAATCCAGGAGGCACAGAGAACCCCCCACAAAATCAGTAAAAATAGGCCAACATCTTGACATGTAATAGTAAAACTTACAAATCTCAGAGACAAAGAGAAAATCATGAAAACAGCTTGGGACAAGAAGTCTGTAACCTATAAGAGTAGAAACATTAGATTGGCAGCAGACTATCTGCAGAGACCTGGCAGGCCAGAAAGGACTGGCATGGTATATTCAGGGTGCTAAATGAGAAAAATATGCAGCCAAGAATACCTTATCCAGCTAGGATGTCATTCAAAATAGAAGGAGTGATAAAAATTTTCCAGGACAAACAGAAACTAAATGAATTCTCATTTTTTTTCATTTCACCAGCCCTACAAGAAATATTAAAAGGAATCCTCTAAGCAAAGACAGAGCCCAAAAGTAACATAGACCAGAAAGGAACAGAGACAATATACAGTAACAGTCACTTTACAGGTAGTACAATGGCACTAAATTCATATCTTACACTAGTTACTCTGAATGTAAATGAGCTAAATGCTCCAATCAAAAGACACAGGATATCAGATTGGATAAAAAAGCAAGACCCATCGATATGCTGTCTGCAAGAGACTCATTTTAGACCCAAAGACACCTCCAGATTTAAAGTGAGCAGGTGGAAAATCATTTATCATGCTAATGGAAATCAAAAGAAAGCTGGGTGGCAATCCTTATATCAGACAAGTTAGATTTTAAACCAAAGACTGTAATAAGGGATGAGGAAAGACACTATATCATAAAGGGTCTATCCAACAAGAATATCTAACAACTGTAAATATTTATGCTCCTAATATGGGAGCAGCCAATTATATAAGCCAGTTAATAACAAAATCAAAGAAACACATCAATAATAATACAATAATAGTGGGGGACTTTAACACCCCCTCACTGCAATGGACAGATCATCTAAGCAAAAGATCAACAAGGAAATAAGGGCTTTGAATGTCAGACTGGACCAGAGGGACCTCACAGATATATTCAGAACATTCAATCCTAAAGCAACAGAATACACATTCTTCTCGAGTGCACATGGAACATTCTCCAGAATAGATCACATACTGATCAGGTCTCAACTGGTACCAAAAGATTGGGATCATTCCCTGCATATTTTTGGACCACAATGCTTTGAAACTGGAACTCAATCACAAGAGGAAACTTAGAAAGAACTCAAATACATGGAAGCTAAAGAGCATCCTACTAAAGAATGAATGAGTCAACCAGGAAATTAAAGAAGAATTTAAAAAATTCATGGAAACAAATGAAAATGAAAACACAACTGTTCAAAATCTTTGGGATTGCAGCAAAGGCTGTCCTAAGAGGAAAGTATATAGTAATACAAGCCTTTCTCAAGAAACAAGAAAGGTCTCAAGTACACAACCTAACCTTACACCTAAAGGAGCTGGAGAAAGAACAGCAAATAAAGCCTAAACCCAGCAGGAGAAGAGAAATAATAAAGATCAGAGCAGAAATCAATGAAATGGAAACCAAAGGAACAGTAGAACAGATCAACGAAACAAGGAACTGGTTCTTTGAAAGAATTAGTAAGATTGATAAACACATGGCCAGACTTATCAAAAAGAAAAGAGAAAGGATCCAAATAAATAAAATCATGAATGAAAGAGGAGAGATCACAACCAACACTGAAGAAATACAAACAGTTATAAGAACATATTATGAACAACTGTATGCCAACAAATTAGGCAATGTGTAAGAAATGGATGCATTCCTAGAGATGTATAAACTACCAAAACTGAACCAGGAAGAAATAGAAAACATGAACAGACCCATAACCAGCAAGGAAATTGAAGCAGTAATTGAAAATCTCCCAACAAACAAGAGCCCAGGGCCAGATGGCTTCCTAGGGGAATTCTACCAAACACTTAAAGAAGAATTAATACCTCTTCTTCTGAAGCTGTTTAAAAAAAATCAAAATGGAAATAAAACTTCCAAACATTTTCTATGAGGCCAGCATTACCTTGATCCCCAAACCAGACAAAGACCCCACTAAAAAGAATTACAGACCACTATCCCTGATGAACATGGATGCCAAATTTCTCACCAAAATACTGGCCAATCGGATCCAACAGTGCATTAAATGGATTATTCATCACAACCAAGTGGGATTTATTCCTGGGCTGCAAGGGTGGTTCAACATCTGCAAATCAATCAATGTGATACACTGCATAAATAAAAGAAAGGACAATAACCATATGATCCTCTCGATAGACACAGAAAAAGCATTTGACAAAGTACAGCATCCTTTCTTGATTAAAACTCTTCACGGTGTAAGGCTAGAGGGACTATACCTCAATATCATAAAAGCCATCTATGAAAATCCCACAGTGAATATCATTCTCAATGGAGAAAAACTTTTCCCCTAAGGTCAGGAACATGGCAGGGATGTCCACTATCACCACTATTGTTCAACATAGTAGTAGAAGTCCTAGCCTCAGCAATCAGACAACAAAAAGAAATAAAAGGCATCTGAATTGGCAAAGAAGAAGTCAAACTCTCACTCTTTGCAGATGACATGATACTCTATGTGGAAAGCCCAAAAGATTCCACCCCAAAATTGCTAGAACTCATACAGGAATTCAGCAGAGTGGCAGGATATAAAATCAAGGCACAGAAATCATTTGCATTTCTATACACTAACAATGAGACAGAAGAAAGAGAAATTAAGGAGTTGATCCCATTTACAATTGCACCCAAAACCGTAAGATACCTAGGAATAAACCTCACCAAAGAGGCAAAGGATTTGTATGCAAAAACTATAGAATATTCATGAAAGAAATTGAGGAAGACACAAAGAAACGGAAAAAGGTTCCATGCTCACGATTGGACAAACAAATATTATTAAAATGTCTATGCTACCTAGAGCAATCTACACATTCAATGCAATTCCTATCAAAATACCAACAACTTATTTCACAGAACTGGAACAAATAATCCTAAAATTTGTATGGAACCAGAAAAGACCCCAAATAGCCAAAGCAATGTTGAAAGATAAAACCAAAACTGGTGGCATCACAATTCCAGACTTCCAGCTCTATTACAAAATTGTAATCATCAAGACAGTATGGTACTGGCACAAAAGCAGACACATAGATCAGTGCAACAGAATAGAGAACCCAGAATGGACCCTCAACTCTATGGTCAACTAATCTTCAATGAATCAGGAAAGAATATCCAATGGAAAAAAGACAGTCTCTTCAACAAATGGTGTTGGGAAAACTGGACAGCCACATGCAGAAGAATGAAACTGGACCATTTCCTTACACCATACACAAAAATAAACTCAAAATGGATGAAAGACCTAAATGTGTGACAGGAATCTATCAAAATCCTAGAGGAGAACACAGGCAGCAACTTCTTCAACCTCAGCTGCAGCAACTTCTTGCTAGACACGTCTCCAAAGGCAAGGGAAACAAGAGCAAAAATGAACTATTGGGACTGCATCAAGATAAAAAGCTTTTGCACAGCAAAGGAAACAGTTGACAAAACCAAAAGACAAACGACAGAATGGGAGAAGATATTTGCAAATGTTTTATCAGATAAAGGGATAGTATACAAAATCTATAAAGAACTTATCAAATTCCACACCCAAAGAACAAATAATCCCATCAAGAAATGGGCAGAAGACATGAACAGACATTTCTGCAAGGAAGACATACAAATGGCCAACAGACACATGAAAAAATGCTCAACATCACTAGACATCAGGGAAATACAAATCAAAACCACCATGAGATACCACCTCACACCAGTCAGAATGGCTAAAATTAACAAGTCAGGAAATGACAAATGTTGGCGAGGATGCAGAGAAAGGGGAATCCTCCTACACTGTTGGTGGGAATGCAAGCTGGTGCAGCCACTCTGGAAAACAGTATGGAGGTTCCTCAAAAAGTTGAAGACAGAGCTACTCTATGACCCAGCAATTGCACTACTGGGTATTTACCCCAAAGATACAAATGTAGTGATCCGAAGGGACACCTGCACCCCAATGTTTATAGCAGCAATGTCTACAATAGCCAAACTGTGGAAAGAGCCCAGATGTCCATCGACAGATGAATGGATAAAGAAGATGTGGCATATATATACATATATATATATAATGGAATATTATGCCGCCATCAAAAAAAAGAAATCTTGCCATTTGCAATGACATGGATGAAACTAGAGGGTATTATGCTAAGCGAAATAAGTCAATCAGAGAAAGACAATTATCATATGATCTCACTGATATGTGGAATTTAAGAAATAAAACAGGATCTTAGGGGAAGAGACGAAAAAATGAAACAAGATGAAACGAGAGAGGGAGACAAACCATAAGAGACTCTTAATCTTAGGAAACAAACTGAGGGTTGCTGGAAGGGAGGGGGATAGAGGGATGGGGTAACTGCATGATGGACATTAAGGAGGGTGCATGATGTAATGAGCACTGGGTATTATATAAGACTGATGAATCACTGACCTGTACCTCTGAAACCAATAATACATTATATGTTAGTTAATTGAATTTAAATTAAAAAAAATTTTTTAAAGTATTTATTTATTTATTTGACAGAGAGAGAGTGAGAGAGAGAGCACACACAAGCAGGGGGAGCAGCAGGGAGAGGGAGAGAGAGAAGCAGACTCCCTGCCAAGCAGGGAGCCCAATATGGGACTCGATCCCAGGACCCTGGGATCATGACCTGAGCCGAAGGCAGATGCTTAACCGACTGAGCCACCCAGGTGCCCTAAATTAAAAAATGTTTAAAAAATAGAAACTTCTATTTAATTTAGGTGGTTATACATTTGGGATCTATTTGTTACAATTTGCTCACCCTAACTAATTCAGAAATGAGTACCTTTAAATGACATGTTGACTAGCAAAAACCTAGAAATGTGGAGCAAGGTCTTAGCCATAGTAGATGGTAAGAAAATGGATTTCACAGGTTGGAAAGACAGAATCCATATTATGCAACAGCATGCATTTGAAAAAATACTAGACTATGCATCTAATCAAAGGATCTTTCTGTAAAGAAAAGCAAGGAAATAAGGGTGAATATAAAAGTAAGGAGGTGACGATGAAGGGGGATGTGGTTAGGAAGAGCTTATAAGGAATTTCCAGGTTATTGGCAATATTCTATTTTATAATCTGAGTAATGAATAATGGGTGTTTATTTTATTTATTTATTTATTTTAAGATTTTATTTTTTTATTTGAGAGAGAGTGAGCCAGAGAGAGCACAAGCCAGGGGAGTGGCAGAGGGAAGAGAAGCAAACTCCCCACTGAGCAGGGAGCCTGATGTGGGACTTCATCCCAGGACCCTGGGATCGTGACCTGAGCTGAAGGTTGACGCTTAACCAACTGAGCCACCCAGGTGCGCTGTTTTTTAATTTTTTTCTTAAAAATCTACATATATATGTTTCTGAATATACAGTAACTTTTACTATTTAAAAAGTAAAAACATATCAATATCAAGTAGATTTTTTCCTTGGCATGCAAAAATATTTAATTTTAATCACATTAATGAGCTAAAATTACCTATTTTTGGAGACACGGTATTTTATAAAGTTTAATACCCTTTTGTAATTTCAGAAGAACCCTTAGAAAACTAGTTATAGAAGGGAATGCCATCAGTTTGTTAAAGACCATTCTCTTGTTGAGAAATTAAAGACACTCCCACTAAGGTCAAGAATACAATAAGAAGGGTACCTGGTTGGCTCAGTTGGTTAAGCTTTCAACTTTTGGTTCTGGCTCTGGTCGTGATCTCATGGTCGTGGGACAGAGCCCCATGTCGAGCTCTGCGCTCAGCTAGGAGTCTGCTTCTCTCCCTTTCCCTCTCCCTCTACCTTTACCCTTGAGTGTGCTCGCTCGCTCGCTCTCTCAAACAAATAAATAAATCATTAAAAAAAGAATACAATAAGGACGCCTATTATTATCATTCATTAACATGGTATTAGAGGGACTGGATAATACTGTAAGGAATGAAAAAGAAAAAAGACACGAGTAATCAGATGAAGAAGAGAAATAAGTGTTATTTTTTGAAATTATATGATCATCTACATAGAAAATCAAATGTAATCAAGAGACTAACCATTAGAATTAATAAGACAGTTCAGGAGGGTTGTTATATATAAGATAAAATTATAAAAATGAATAATGTTCCTCTACACCAAAATGAAGTCAGGATCTTGAAGAGATATCTGCACTCACTCACAAATAACCAACTAGTAAATGTAATGAAAACATAGATATCTTTCACAATAGCTACAAAACGGTATAGTATTTAGCAATTAACAAAGGATACATAAGATTTTTTCAGAGAAAATGTCTATAGACTCTACTTGTCATAAAAAGAAATCAGAATAGATGAAGAAGAACCTTACTATATTGATGATAGGATGATATAATAAAGATAACAATTCTTCCTAAAATTAATGTATAATTTTAGTATGATCTCAATCAAAATTGGAGCTGTATTTTTTTAGAAAAGAACTCAACAAGCTTATGAAATTTGTATGGTAGAATACAGGTCTATAAAGAAGGATGAGTGTTTGTGTACTTTATATTGCAGGAATAAACAAACACATCAATAGAATAGAATAAACAGAGCTCAAAAATAAGCCTATGTTAATGACATCAGCAAGATGGTAGAATAGAAAGTCCTCAGCCCTCATCCCTTCACAGAAACACTGATTTAACCATGATATATGGAGCAAAATATGGTTTTTTTCAAAGTTTTTTTTAAGATTTTATTTATTTATTTGAAAGAGAGAGAGAGAGCACAAGCAGGGGGAGCAGTAGAGAGAGAAGCAGGCTTCCTGCTGAGCAAGGGGCCTGATGCAGGGCTTGATTCCAGGACCCCGGGATCATGACCTGAGCCGAAGGCAGACACTTAACCAACTGAGTCACCCAGGCGCCCCCAGAGCAAAATATCTTTATGAGAAGTCTATAATCCAGTTAAGAAGTTGCAATACCCCAGAGAAGCACAAAACCGAAAACAGCCACATTGAAATGGGGGCCATGAAAAACTTAGACAAAAATCAACATGTTCCATCATCATGCCCCGTGTTCCAAGATGCCTATCTGACATTCAGCAAAGGGCACTTCGGCTTCACCTGCTTCAAGCATTTGGAGAGGGAGAATCAGGACAGCCTTTTCACTTGGCCCCAGTGTCTTGACATCTCTTGGATCCAGAGAATCCAGACTAACATGGCCCTGGGGAAACTGGTGGCTGAAATCAAAGTGATGATGCCTCTGATAAGCAGGTGGTGCTGGATGCTAAGATTCTCTGTGAATATGATTCTGGATCTAGCCACAGCCACTGATTCCTCATATTCTCTTAATGACCTGCAGAACATGGGAGGTGGGTAGATCCAGATGAGACCACCAGAGTGCCAAAACATTCATCTCTGCTGTTTGTGTCCTGGGGTCCTCCTGCTTCACCTCTGGCTGCCTCTACTGGGGGGTAGAAGTTGGAGAAACACTGGAATGGGCTGTGGGTGTTTGCAGGGCATCTGCTTATCATGAAGGATCTTTCCCGGTATCCTCAGATCTGGGGTTCTGGGTTGTGAGCCTCAAGCAGGGACATGAAGTCACTGCCAACACAGACACTGAGACTGGTCTCCACATGAACCCAAACTTGCAGAGGTGGGGAATTTCCTGGATTGTAACCTGAAAGCCATTTCATTTTTCAGTGCCACTTATGGTTTCCATGTATGTGCCTTCATAAATATATCTTCCTCATAACTTCTTCATCCACTTTTCTGACCTGGGATCCTAAGAGACGGTGAGAATGTACAACCCATGAAGATCTGTGCCAAGGAAGCTACAGATGTTGCAATTTGGCCATAGTCCTCTCAAGGAGACGCGATCTCTGTCTAAAAAGACCATGTAGAATGAAAGTGATAGATCATACACTCCTGAGCTCTTCTGTTAGTAGCAGGAGTTTATATGGTTGAGAAAACTATCCAATTTGTTTTACTGAAAAGGAAGCTTTAGGATAAGAATTGCAAAAATTAATCATTGATTTTAAAACCTGACTATTCGGGCGCCTGGGTGGCTCCGTCGGTTAAGCGACTGCCTTAGGTCATGATCCTGGGGTCCTGGGATCCAGTCCCACATCGGGCTTCCCCTGCTCTGTGGGGAGCCTGCTTCTCCCTCTCCCTCTGCCTGCCACTCCCCCTGCTTGTGCTCTCTCTCTCTCTCTGTCAAATAAATAAATAAAATCTTAAGAAAAAAACCTGACTATTCTAAATACTGGGCTTTGCTTTGGATGAAGTTGAACTAGACCCAGCAGACCCAGTTTAAGGGCAGGTTGTTTCTTTCTCCAGCATGTCCTTGGAGGGGCCACCTCCATGAACTGCTACTTTAAAACGGAACCAAGAACTTGCTTCTGTAGAGTTCCGTATAGTCTGTGTTGGATACTCACAGGCCCAATCCCTGAAGACCTGGGAAAGAAGATTTCCTGTGTATGGGCCACGTGGGGAGGAGAATGATAGGGCTAGAGACATTCAGAGGGACACAATATCCAAGGATTACGTTAAGGGATGAGAGAAAGTCATGGAAGAGTGCCTTGTGGGCCCCCATCTGAGACTGACCTTTCAGGGACTGAAAGTTGATTCAAAGAGCACAGTAAAGCAATTTTTCACTCCCTAAAAGTAATAAACAAACAAACAAACCCATGTTTACATGGGAACTTAAGATACGATTTTTAAAATTATCTACAAAGCTATGGGAAAATAAAAATTGTTTGATAGATGGCATTGGAACACTGATTGTCCATAATAATAAAGTTCCAACATAACATTTTGTCATACACAAAGTTAGACTCCAGAACAATAAATACTTAAAAGTGAAAGGTAAAACTCTAATGCAGATGTAAGAGAGAACTTTGTGACCTAGGATTGGGGAAAGACTTCTTCAATAAGACTCCAAAACACAAACAGTAAGTGAAAAATTGATGTATTTGTGTCCATCAAAATTAAGCATAGAGTTAGTAAATACATGATACACTGGGAGGAAATATTTGTGACATTGAAAACCAACAAGGAATTTGTATTAGAATATGCAAAGAACTCAAAATTAACAGGGCCAAAAAACGAATTAAAAATTGGCAAAAGAGGGCGCCTGGGTGGCTCAGTCGTTAGGCGTTTGCCTTCGGCTCAGGTCAGGATCCCAGAGTCCTGGGATTGAGTTCCTCATCGGGCTCCCTGCTAAGAGGGAAGCCTGCTTCTCCCTCTCCCACTCCCCCTGCCTGTGTTCCCTCTCTCGCTATGTCTCTCTCTGTCAAATAAATGAGTAAAATCTTTAAAAAAAAAAAATTGGCAAAGGATATAAAAAAAAGTACACAGACAGGGAGGCCCAAGTGGCCAACATGTAGAGAGAAGTTCAGTCTCACTAGTAAGTAGAGATAGGCAAATTAAAACAGTAAGTTACCACTTACCCTCAATATGACAAAACTTTTTATAAATGCATGTACTTCCAATTGTAGGTGGAAATAGGCAGAAATGCCTCGTTCTTCTAGTGTGAGTAGAAATTGTACATGTGATTCACAAGCAGTCTTGAGAAGCTTGTTTATGTATCAGAATTCTGCCCCTGGGTAAATATCTCAAGGAAATTCTCACACGGTTCCATCAGGTGACATATTCAAGAATACTCATTGAGGGGTGCCTGGGGAGCTCAGTTGGTTAAGCGACTGACTCTTGGTCTCAACTCAGGTCTTGATCTGAGGGTTGTGAGTTCGAGCCCCACACTGGGCTCCACGCTGGGCGTGGAGCCTACTTTAAAAAAAAAAAAAAAAAGAGCATCAGTGAGGCTTGACACTACCAAGGAGCTAGAGGCAGTGTCCACACCACCTTCTAGTGCTTATTCTTGTATTAGATAGTAGGCTGGAAAGTTAAAAACTACATTCCCCAGACACCTCTGCAGCTAAGGTTCTAGAAGAAATTTAGGTTCAGTCAATCGTATGCACTCCTATGAGATTGGGCAGACCTAAGTAAGGTGATTCTTCTTCTCCCTTTCTCCTGGCAAGTACTGTTGTTGGGGGCGGGGTGGGGGGGGTTGATTTTGTTGTGCTAGTGCCAGCAGATTCCAGCAACGAGGCACACTAGATGTCAAGAAGCGAAGTGGTTGCCATCTGTTTCCGCTGGGGTTGGTCATAGCAGGTAGAGTTTGTTTCTGGAATAGCAGTAGGAAGCAGCTGCCTCCTGATCAGGGCAGTCTCAGGATAGTATCAGTCAACTGCTGATATTAGAAGAGAACAACTCTCTTGGTGACTTTGTGAGTTTTTCCTTCAAGTTTCAAAAAGAGTCTATTTTCATCAGCATTCTCAATGATTGTGTAATGAATCCCTTTCCATTCAAACTAAGTGAAGGAGATTTTGTTGTCTGCATTTCAACCAAAGCCTGATCGATTCCACCTGGATGCCTGACATTTGTTAATATTCCTCTACATTTTGCAAAATTTACTTGCCATTTCAGTTCCATCTCAATTATTCCCTACATCAGGAAGATCTGTTCCCTTCTCTGTGTATCATTGTGTTGTGCATTTCACATGTAATATCGTAAACATAGACCAGTATATGTCCAGTGTCTAATACAGTACCTGACAAATAAAGGACAGTAAATCGATATTTGTCAAATGACAAGTGAATGAAATTATATTCTAATAAATGAAAAAATCCTGTTCTTTGAAATTTGGGATCCAGACTAGTGTGTAGACAAATGCTTTTTCAAGTTTTGGACCACTTTCTGCCTTTCCTTACTGAGCATTTCCTTTCCTGAAATGAAGAGGACAATAGTATCTAGCTAGTGGGGATTCGAGGACCTAGTACTTTGGTAGTATTAAAAGGATGTCAAAATATGGGAATGTGAGACACATGATTAAAAAAACATCTTGCATTATTCTTCCTACTCAAGAACAATTTAAACATTTTGGTATTACTCATAACCCCAGAAAGCATTCTTATAACAAATGAAAAATACTCAACTTCATTTATTTAAAATTATGATCATTAAACTTTTATTTTACATCATAAGATGGGAGAGGTTAAAAAGGGCAATTTTATTCTTTTATAAATTATGCAAAAACATACTTTAAAAAGAATAAACAATAGAAATAGAATAATTAAAAGAGCTCTTAAATGAATTAAAGTAGAATCAAAATAATCAATTAAAATGTCAGCTATCAGGGCTAGCAATGGATTAGATGTAAATTTTGGTGTTTATTAATCTTAAGAGCTTGAAAATGTTAGCAGCACGTAATATGGTCGCCCAGTGCTGTTTATAGCAGTGCTCTGATATCTGTCATCACTGGGATTTAGCTTTAGTTAATACATCCACATCAGCTTTGTCAGCTTCTCCGAGACTTTTCTGATGGTTCTCAACCAGGACATTGTCTTCCTTCTTCCAGGGCCTCTGGGACCCACCATCTCTGTGCACTATTGGAGCTCCAAGGGCAACAAAGTTGTGCACATCCTGCAGCTTCTTCCGAAGCCATTCCACCCTCTCCATGGAGCTCAGGTGTTTGCCCAGGTTATGCATAAATTGTATCTCACTCACAGATCTCTTCCTGGAGGGAACAGAAAGAGGGAGGATCACTCCATTAGCGAAGTGTCAAGTGTCTCCTCTTCCAGATCATAAAGCCAACCTCAGAAAGCCAATTCCCATGGCCTCACCATGCAGAAGAGGTTACAATACTTACTTAACAGGTTTCCCATCCGATTTTGCAAGAAAACAAATTGCAAACATGACAATCATTACTTTAACCATGTCTTTTGCAGACAGCATCTTCACTAAAAGGAAAAGCAAAAAGAAAGTATTTAAAAATATTTTTAATATGCCAAACTGTACAATTAAATTTATAGTAGTTATCATTACAACAATACAACTGCACAGAGAGTGTTACAACAACTAATTGAATTGGTTTTCATGAAAGACTTTAAGAATCGGCTTCTTTTATTTTACAGATACATTAGTATATATTTTATATACACATAATCCAACTTAGAAATTAGATAGATTAGTTTTCCTTTCTTAAGTATCTTTTTGAGAGTTTTGGGCAAGTCTTAATATATGAATTTTAAGCCACATGAAGAATGGAAAGCCTTCCTTTTTAGAATTTCCTCCCACATTTTATGTTGGTTATGATTAAGTGCCTATAATTTGCTTGAAAATGGCTCGCTCTCTCTCTGTCTTTAAAGATTTTATTTATTTATCTGACAAAGGGTGTACAAGTAGGGGGAACAGCAGAGGGAGAGGGAGAAGCAGGCTCCCCGCTGAGCAAAGAGCCTGACGCAGGGCTTGATCCCAGGACCTGGGATCATGACCTGAGCCAAAGGCAGACGCTTAGCCTACTGAGCCACCCAGGCGCCCTCGTAACCAGGTAAATTACTAATACTGTTTATTTACTTAGCAAATTTCTTTTTTCATAAGTCAACTTCATTTCAGGCACTGCAATAATAACCATAAATACCAACTTAATAGGCTCTGATTTAGAGATTTTTAATGAATTAATGCACACCTCTATCATTAAAAAGAATGTGTTAAAGTATTTTAAAATCATCTAATTAATTACTTGTTTACGGATATAGAGCCCTGACTCCATATGGAATGCTTGTCTGTCTTATTCAACTTATTTTATTAACAGTCTTGTTTGAGTATAATTTTTAGCACTTTCCTCTTTTGCTCATAAGGCTTTTCATCTCAAAATAGAATAGTCTTACCTTAATCTGCATTTCAGTAATTGCAAAGCCTATTATTACAGAAGTGCTTTTTCTTAATGCTTGACGTTCTCTATTTTAACAGACATTGGAGGTCTGTGTACTCATATTTTAAAGGGAAATAGCATCATTTAGAAGTCGCATAAGAAACATAATCTACTACATTTGTTTTCACTCTGTAATATAAAGCTACTGATGGAGGATTGTTCAATGTTGGTTTATGCCAGGAAGAGGCATGGAGCACTGTAGCTAGAGGATAGGAACATTGCTATCCAGTTCTGGTTTTGTCACATTCACCTAGTAACTTAAGACATCTGTCCTTGGCTTCCTTGTTCTTAATAGAGAGAAGAGCTTCGTATAAGAATGCCATGAAAAAGCAAAAGAGCAGTTGTAAAACACACTTAAAATTCATGTACAGTTTTCAAAATAGCCAATTTGGAAAGGCTTTATGTAAAGGGATTATCCAGCAGTAAAACTGAATTTTTCCAACTATAATACATAGATTTGAGCTTTCAATGAGTCATAAAACAGTCTAGATAAGGATATCCTGAAGGACAAATGAATTTTAACACAACTTAATAAATTTGTATTGGTTATTTAAATCAGAATTACTCATTCCTTACTAGACTGTTTTATTTCAAAATTTCAGAGCATATCATGCCAAATTTTAATTATTTTTGTGTAATTTCAGATGAATTTAGAAAAAGCAAGGCATCTCGAAAGACTTGAATCAAAAAAGTTATGATTAAGAGCATTTTAGCAGCATAAATTTATTTTGTACTGTG
Source organism: Phoca vitulina (assembly GCF_004348235.1). Lineage (NCBI taxonomy): Eukaryota > Metazoa > Chordata > Mammalia > Carnivora > Phocidae > Phoca > Phoca vitulina. Next base: position 4,080,814 of record NW_022589739.1, on the reverse strand, counting down.
GCATTATATATTAAACAGAATTCAAACTGTCCCTTAATAATTTACCTTGAACAAACAGCATTTTTATAGAAAATAGTACACGTTATATAATTGCTCAATTATGAAAAAAAATCTCAAATGAAATTTAAAAGAGAAACTAAAGATTACTCACCACGCTATGTCTTGTGACAAGATCTTTCAGGTGTATCGGCAGCTGATGCTTTCTCGAAGTTGAATCAACTTGTGAAAGCTGATGAACTGTAGACCCTCAAGTGTGACTTTTATATACAGGTCTTCCACGCACCAAGAGAAGCTTTTTTCTTGTCACAGATAATGTCACTCCCAATTCTCTAGATTGTAACTATAGGTTCAAAGTCATACACACACCCCTATTGGGCGGTGCCCATCCCTCTCACATCTTAAATAATTGGATATTACAAGGAAAACAATGTGGGCCTGGAAAAAGAGTTTATGCAAAGATTTCTAACAAATATCGAATTATAATTCTGACTGGATTAATGAATTTATATTATAAGAAAGACTGATTTCAAAGGTTAATGGTAAAGTTATTGTTTGAAAGTAAAATCTGAAAATAAGTGTATTCGTTAGAGCCACACTATTGGTATAATTATTGTGAGGATTATAAAGAATCACATTATGTTATTCTTTTTTTTTTTGAAGATTTTATTTATTATTTGACAGACAGAGAGAGAGAGAGCACAAGCAGGGAGAGCGGGTGGCAGAGGGAGAGGGAGAAGCAGGGAGCCCGATGCGGGGCTCGATCCCAGGACCCTGGGATCATGACCTGAGCCGAAGGCAGCCACTCAGCCGACTGAGCCACCTAGGCTCCCCGTCATTATGTTATTCTTACTTTATAAGCCATTTTCAATCAATCCACATTATTCCTGGTCATCTTTCCAAAAAAATAGACATAGTGCTCTTCTTAAAGTGTAAAAATATTTTGAGAAAATGCTTTGTATGTAATTAATTTTAAAGCTTTAAATGTGAAATTACTTTAAAATTCATTTAACTTAAATTTCATGTATGTATTTTAATTTGCAAGGAAAACACTTGCTAAGCACTATCTGCCAGACTTCATATGTATTATCCCCTGAAGTAAGTCTTCATCGCCATCCTTTAAAGTAAATACTGTTATTAGCCCAACTTTCACATGAGGAAACTAAGGATTGGAAAGTGGAGAAGATGGAATCGAACAAAAGCCTTTATGACTCCAGAGCCATTCTGATTCTTACTATCTCAGTTTCCCCCTAGAAATGTAGCTCTTCTTTGCATTCCAGTCTTTAATTGGCCTAGCCTTTTGCAGCCTCCCGACTGAAGTCCCAGCATTGGATTCGTTTTCTTAGGTCTGGTCCTATCCAGGCTGCAGGTTATGCCCTGCTAACCATTGCCAAAGTTTGACTCTACACCAAGTACAAGCTCGTTCAAGTTTGGACAGTACCTGTACAGGGTCTAGAATGAGCGATACATGTCAATCCTCTTCGCTGGGCAAACCTCATCTAGAGTGTATGTCCGGACTCCATCTCAGAAGTGCTGCAGACAAACTGCAACGTGACTAGAGGATATGAACCAGATTGCTGAAAATGTCGGAAGACCTGACATATGCGAAGCAGTTGAATGAAACTGGAAAAGTCTGGAAAAGACTTGGGGTGACCATAGATAGCTGCTTTTAATTTTTGATGGCGCTATCACAAGGAAGGAATATTTACTGTGGTTTAAGGAAGAAAGGACTGAGTTTAATGGTTAAAGATTACAAGAAGGCAGATTTGAGGTGAACTTGGACATTTTAACTATTTTTTTTTAAAGATTTTATTTATTTATTTGAGAGAGAGAGAATGAGAGAGAGAGAGAGAGAGAGAGCATGAGAGGGGGGAGGGTCAGAGGGAGAAGCAGACCCCTGCTGAGCAGGGAGCCCGATGCGGGACTCGATCCAGGGACTCCAGGATCATGACCTGAGCCGAAGGCAGTCGCTTAACCAACTGAGCCACCCAGGCGCCCTGGACATTTTAACTATTAAAATAAGGAATCAAGGGGTGCCTAGGTGGCTCAGTTGGTTAAGCATCTGACTCTTGATCTCAGCTGAGGTCTTGATCTTAGGGTCATGAGTTCAAGCCCCGCGTTAAATGTGGAGCCTACTTAAAAAAAAATAAAAGAAAACAAGGAATCGGGTACCTTCTTAGGTAGTGAGTTCTCCTCCACTGCAAGTGTTCAAGTAGAAGCTTCATGAGCATTTGTCAGTATAGAGATTCATACATAGCAGAGGGTTGAACTAGGAGATCAAGAGATCCCTTTTCACTGTAAAAAATCTATTATTTTGGTCTTTTTGAAGACCTCTTCTGATGCAAAGTCTACACGTGATGTTTGTGTACCATTTTTTGGTTATATACTGTTGAGAGGAAGGAGAATTGGAAATGCAAATGATTTTATAAACACATTTTCGTTGTTATTATCATGCCATGTTTAACATTTTAATTTGTAGATTTTTCCCACTTCTTTGGGTAAGTTTGACATAATTGACAGCTTTCCAGGAGCAATGCAATTAGTGCTTTTACTGTGTTCCTCCTACGGCAAGTGAATAAGAATAAATCGTCTTATTAAAGACAACTACAGTGTTAAACTAGTTTTTCAGACAAATAATGCAAACAACTTAAACAAGATTCACTTGTTCAAAAAATGCATTGAGTATCGATATCAGCTAAGAGCTATGTTAAGCACTAGATGACTGAGACACGATCTCTGCTCTCAAGTTTAACACATAATTATAATATAATGTGATAGGCATTATAATAGAGATATGAAGAAAGGCTTATATAAGCACAGATGAGGAAGTGACTAAATTTCCAGAGCTGTTGGAAGCTATTTTACTGAGAAGCTGAAATGTTCTCCAGGATGAGTGAGTTTTCCTCCAGAGGTGAGAAAGAACAGAACCAACAGCATGCGCAGAGGCATGGAGGCAATGAAGACTGAATATACGCTAGTAGAAGAAGAAGGGAGATGAGCAATGATCCTATAGAAGATCCTTGGGTGCAAGCTGCGGAAGGCATTCGCAGTCCTTTCTAAATTCATGCATGTTAGTAATAGTTTTGTGTCTCTCAGATTTTTTAAAGGACTTTCTGACCTTCCCACCAAGAAGAGATAAGTTGCCAAGACTTGGCACATTGTTTATCTGAACCATCAGGGTCTGGGACTGCAGTCATTAGATAGAAGGACATCATTTAAGAAATAAGAAGGCTAGGGGCTATGTGGGTGCAGGAGGCTGATGTCACATTGACAGAAAAGCTGAGCACAGCTTTTTCTTTAAAAAGCTCAGCCTTTCTTAGCGCTCTCAAGTTCTCTGAAACCAGGATCAGACCACTTACTGTATTCCTCACATTTGGGAAAGATAAAAGGGCCATGTGCTTCCTCTTGCATTATGGGAGGTTTAATTTTAGACTGATACTTTTTCCTTCTGTTTGCACAATAGGAATTAGTATGGCTTTGGGGACTTAGCATCAAGAAGAAACTTCCAGGGCTAAGAAATCCAGCTACATTTCTCCTGATTCCAGACAGATTAGATGGTGTCTAAACAGTTGACTTACTCTTTTGCTTTAAGCTCCCCTAGGGATATTGAGCTAGTGGGTTCTTTTTAAAATTTTTTTATTATTGAAGTGAACATACAGTATTATATTAGTTTCAGGTGCCCAACATAGTGATTTGACAATTCTGTTCATTATGCATTGCTCACCATGGTAAGTATAGTCATCATCTGTCACCCTACACCATTATTAGAATATTATTGACTATATTCTCTATGCTTTACTTTTCATCTCCATAACCTATTTATTTTAAGAATTGGACGTTTATATATTTTTTAAAGATTTATTTACTGAGTGTAAGTGCAGGGGAGAGAGGCAGAGGGAGAGGGAGAGAGAGAGTCTCAAGCAGACTCCACACTGGGTGCTCAGTCCAACATGGGGCTCAGTCTCAAGACCCTGAGATCGTGACCTGAGCCAAAACCGAGAGTTGGACGCTTAACCAACTGCTCCACCCAGGCACCCCAGAAGTTTGTATTTCTTAATCCAATTTCACCTATTTTACCCATTCCCTGCCCCTCTGGTAACTACCAGTTTGTTCTCTGTATTTATGAGTCAGTTTCTGTCTGTTTATTCATTTGTTCTGTTTTTTAGATTCCATACATAAGTGAAATCATATGTCTTTCTCTTACTTATTTCACTTAGTATAATATCCTCTAGGTCCATTCATTTTGTCCTAAACAGCAAGATATAATTCTCTCTCTCTCTTTTTTAAAGATTTTATTTATTTATTTGACAGAGAGAGACACAGCGAGAGAGGGAACACAAGCAGGGGCAGTGGGAGAGGGAGAAGCAGGCTTCCTGCGGAGCAGGGAGCCCGATGTGGGGCTCGATCCCAGGACCCTGGGATCATGACCTGAGCTGAAGGCAGACGCTTAACGACTGAGCCACCCAGGTGCCCAAGATATCATTCTCTTTTATGGCCGAGGAATATTCCATTGTGTATATGCATGCATGTGTGTGTGTGTGTGTGTGTACCACATCGTCTTTATCTATTCATCTATCAATGGACAATTAGGTTGCTTCCATATCATGGCTATTGTAAATAATGCTGCAGTACACACAGGGGTGAAAATATCTTTTTGAATTAGTGTTTTCCTTTCTTTTCATTTTTTTATTTTTTAAAGATTTTATTTATTTGACAGAGAGAGACACAGCGAGAGAAGGAACACAAGAAGGGGGAATGGGAGAGGGAGAAGCAGGCTTCCCACTGAGCAGGGAGCCCGATGCGGAGCTGGATCCCAGGACCTTGGGATCATGACCTTAGCCAAAGGCAGACGCTCAACGACTGAGCCACCCAGGTGCCCCAGTGTTTTCATTTCTTTAAATAGCCAGTAGCGGAATTACTGGCTCATACAGTAATTCTATTTTTAATTTTTGAGGAACCTCCATACTGTTTTCCACAGTGGTTGTACTAACTTACATTCCCATCAACAGTGTAAGAGGGTTCCCTTTTCTCCACATCCTCGCCAACACTTGTTACTACTTGTGTTTTTGATTTTAACCATTCGGACTGGTGGAGGTGATATCTCATTGTGGTTTTGATTTGCATAATGTTGGGTGATGTTTAGCATCTTTTCATGGGTCTCTTGGCGATCTGGATGTCTTCTTTGGAAAAATGTCTATTCAGGTCCTCTGCCCATTTTTAATTGGATTATTTGGGGGTTTTTTTGGTGTTCATCTGTATAAGTTCTTTATATTTTTTGAATATTAACTCCTTATCAGATATATCATTCACAAATATCTTCTCCCATTCAGTAGGTTGCCTTTTTGTTTTATTGATGGCTTCCTTCACTATGGAAAAGTTTTTTATTCTGGTATATTTTCAATGGTTTATTGCTACTTTTGTTTCCCTTGCTGGAGGAGGCATATCCAGAAATATGTTGCTAAGGTCACTGCCTATGTTTTCTTTTAGTTTTATGGTTTCAGGTCTCACATTTAGGCCTGTTTTGTTTTGTTTTTTAAGTTACAGCATCTTAACTTTTCAGATCCCAATTTCTGCATCTCAAAGTAGAATACTGCCCTCCCTCCTTTGAGTTATGAGCTTTCATATGAGCTATCATATGTGAAAGTGTTTTGCATATAATTGGCATTCAAAAAATACATGTTGAAACTAAATCTGAAGGGAAAGTGTTCCCTGCCCGGAGGGTCTACCTCACTCCAGGAGTCCCCAGTAATAAACGTGGAGTGTATTGAGCAGCTGGGCCCAATCTGCGCTCGGCCTCCAAGATCTGCCAGTCCCTGAAGTGCAAAGAATTCTGAGGCAGTAGGCAGCTAGGATGTTGATAAAATCCACTCTGAATTTGCTAATTTCACAAGGAATTGTAAAATTTAAACTAATCATTTTAGTTAGTTTAGATTAAGTTTCAGATTAGTTTAGTTTAGATTAAGTTTCAGATTAGTTTAGATTAAGACTAATCATATATTTGCATTCTCGGTAACAAAATGTGCTGAATGTAATTGGAGAGTGGGCTCCTATGCAAGTTAACAAACTGACAGGTGGCCTCAGAAGGTACGTTCTCACACCCACCGAGCAGCACCATGCAGTGGAAACGCTCAGGACCTGAGTAGGGAAGATGAGGGCAAAGATCCAAGCTCTGGCACTTACTAGTTGCACAACCCAGGACAAGTTATTTCATCGCAAAACCTTAATTTCCACACAAAAATAAATATAAATTGCCCCCAAAAAGTTACTGTGAGGATCAAATAGAATAATGCATATCCATGCACCTTGTCAACTGCGTACATAGTCTTGATTAAAACCATAATTAACAATAATAACATTGTTTTTGTGAATTCTGTTGAAGTGACATAATTCCAGTTTGGAGCTTTCTGTGTCCTGTCCAAGCTGAATGCAGTGCACTTTAAACATCACAGAGCTGCTCTAAAGGCTACACTTAGAACGCTATTGACTTCATCTTTCAACAATGAAGAGAATCTTCAGTATTGCCTAACTCAACAAACTGTCCAGAAGAATGCTCTAATGGATGGGAAGAGAGGCATGAAGATGAGATTCTGTATTTTCCCTGCAGGGAAATTCTTCAGATGTCTAGGGCACCAATAAAGTATTTAAAAAGTCACTGTGAGACTTAATTCCAAACATACTCATGCGGTTGGTTAGTTTGGGAAATCAACTAGAGGGAAGATCACAGTGGAAAGAACAGCAGGTGTGTAGTAAAAAGACCCAAGTTCAGATCTCGGCATTACTAGGGTCACCAGATTCAGCACATAAAAACACAAGACCCCAGTGAATAATAACATATTGTATACTTAAAGTTTTATTAAGAGGATAGATCTCTTGTTAAATGTTCTTTACACAATTAAAAAAAAAAAAAAATTTGAAAAATGCCACAAGACACCCAGTTAGATTTGAATTATTTGTAATTACCTGTGCGTATGTACACTGAGATAAGAGAAAAATAGTGTATGGGACACACTTATACTAAAAAAGTATTTGTGTTTGTCCAAGATAAATTATAAGTATTTAAAGTACATACCTCTTTAATTATATTTCCCTGAATATCAACTTTTTCTTACTGTTTCCTGTTTTGCAGAATTCTTAAATAAGGTTTCTTGCAGTGACAATTTATGCTCCAATTACATTGTAACATGGCTTCTACATCCAAATTATATTGTTCTTTTCTGCACTGAACATACAGTAATGAGAAAACATGCTCAACATTATCATATGAGCGGGTGTCCTGAACATCCACTGAAATAAACTTAACTCTGAGAACTGCTCTTCAATGTGATTTGTTAAAGCATACAATACCATCCTCTTTCCTGGCAGGAACTGCTTTGCCACTCTTCAGGATTACATTTCATCTCTTAATCAGTGACTTTTAAAATTGTTGTCCACTGGGGAAAAAAAAACAAACATTGTTATCGATCATGATTCCCTTCTTCATCATGACATATACTGATTTCACTTGTTCCCACACTGGATGAGTATTTAGGAATATCTATGTAAAGCAATAAAATTCTTCAAGGGAGGAATCCATTTGAAAAATAGCTCTGACAAGTGCCATAATCATTGTCCACTTGTCCACTTTGAGTGGGAATTCCTTTTCCTGTCCATAAAAAATGTTGTTCCTTTTAAGAACAGGTACTTAAAGGGATCTAATTCTCGTCAACTCTTTAATATTTCAATAAGTCCTTTTTAGCAATGGAGCACTTTAATAACACTGTTTGCTCTTTTTTAATTTGTATAATCTTACTGTTAAAGAAATATTGACAACCATGAACAAGAAATAAGTAGGCTTCACTCAATGGAGTATTTAAAAACTCAAGAATTTGGGGAAACTTTTCTTCAGAAAGTATAATTTCTTTTTTTTTTTTAAAGATTTTGTTCATTTATTTGACAGAGAGAGACACAGCGAGAGAGGGAACACAAGCAGGGGGAGTGGGAGAGGGAGAAGCAGGCTTCCCACGGAGGAGGGAGCCCAAAGCGGGGCTCGATCCCACGACCCTGGGACCATGACCTGAGCCGAAGGCATACGCTGAACGACTGAGCCACCCAGGCGCCCCCAGAAAGTATAATTTCAACGTGTCAAATAGACTGAGGATTCTCTTTGTTAAACAGAGTCAATGGCTTTTTAAATGTGAGAGAATTAAATAATACCGAATGCCAACAGAAATAATTTAATCATTATTTTGAACAGAATAAATACTGAAGGTTAGATGGTCATGTCTGTCCAAATCATGGTTTTGAGGCTGGCTGTCCATTTAGCAGGGGCTGTGGATAGAGGAAACTTTTCTTAAAAGGAGCTCTGGGCAAGGCAGTCAATAACATATATCTCTATCTTATAGAATCAACCCACGCATCAAAGTATTTGCTTTAAAAAATGTTTGGGAGAGCGGGGCGCCTGGGTGCCTCAGTTGGTTAAGCGACTACCTTCAGCTCAGGTCATGATCCCAGTGTCCTGGGATCAAGCCCCACGTCTGGCTCCCTGCTCAGTGGGGAGCCTGCTTCTCCCTCTCCCGCTCACCCTGATTGTGCTCTCTCTCTCTCTGTATCAAATAAATAAATAAAAAATCTTTAAAAAAAAAAAATGTTTGGGAGAAGGAGCATATCTCCCCACTCCTTAAGTGTGGAGTGACTTCTTCCAAAGAATACAGTATAGAAAGGGGGAAAAAGAGTAGCTTTATAGTGAAGAAACCTGAAGAACACTACCTGTGATCAAGGTCAACATTAACAGTGTAAGTCATGTTGATAGAATTTACCCTTGATATTATGTAATGAAAAATGGCATTTTACCTCTGTGCGTTTGCATATCCCCAGTCTAATCATGAGGAAACATGAGGCAAATTCTAATTGAGGGGCATCCTACAATATACCTGACTAGTACTCCTCAACACTGTCAAGTCATCAAAACAAGGAACATCTGAGAAACTGTAACAGCCAAGAGGACCTTAAGGAGATATGATGACTAAAGGTAATGTGGTGTCCTGGATGGGATCCTGGATCAGAAAAAAGGACATTAGGTAAAAACTAAGGAAATAATAATAGACCATGGTCTTTAGTTAATTAAAATGTATTGATGTTGGCTCATTAATTATAACAAATTACCATACTAATGTAACATGTTAATAACGGGGGAAACCGGGCGCCTGGGTGGCTCAGTCATTAAGCGTCTGCCTTTGGCTCAGGTCATGATCCCAGGGTCCTGGGATTGAGCCCCACATTAGGCTCCCTGCTCAGGGGGAAGCTTTCCCACTCCCCCTGCTTGTGTTCACTCTCTCGCTGTGTCTCTCTCTGTCAAATAAATAAATAAAATCTTAAAAAAAAAATAATGGGGGAAACCATGTGTGTGGGGGGTATAGTGGAACTCTCTGTGCTATCTGCTTAAATTTTCTGTAAATCTAAAACTCTTCTAAAAAATAAAGTCCATCAATTAAAAAAAATTCAAGGAGGTATAGCAGGCAAGATAAATAAATGAGTGTAACCATCGGAAAAAAAAAGCTTACTAATTGAATTGAGAATTAAAGACACGACTTAATGCAACAAAATTCAGAGTGAAAGATTTTTTTAGATTATCTGTTGTCACTTTCCACAGCACTTTATGCTATACATTATCTTATTTGGTTCTCACAGTATCTTTGAGGTAAATACTGTTCCTGTCTTTAAGTGAATTTTAGACTTATGAAGTTACTGGTTCAAGTTTACTCAACTAGTGAAGGGACACAGCCAGAATTTGCGTCCATGTCTCCTACATCCATGACTTTTTCCTAAATGTCATACTGCAGAGAATAAAGGTCAAAAGAATGAAAGCAGGGTGTGGGGGATGGGTTAAATAGGTGATGGGGAATAAGGAGTGCATTTGTTGTGATAAGCACTGAGTGTTGTACGGAAGTGTTGAATCACCAAATTGCACACCTGAAATTAGTATTACACTGTATGTTGACTAACTGGAATTTAAATAAAAACTTAAAAAAAGAAGAACGAAAGGAGGAAATTCAACCCAAAACATATTTGCTGAGGTCGAGGTCCTGTGTTGGAATGTATGAGATTATAGAAAAGGTCAGTCATGGACCTGAACTTGAGGAATATACGCTCTAGTTGGGGAGATAGAAAAATATGATTTGCAATAATACTTGGTCCACTGGAGTGGAGAGGAGAGGCAGATGTGGCCGTTTAACATGTACCCAAACTTATTCCTGCGGGTGTTAAGAAGTTTCAAGGTCAGACTCTTACACTTCTATGCAATCAGTGCAGATTAGAAGATTATTTCTTTTTACCTGAGGGAGCATTGAAGGATAGGCATCTTGGTTTCTTTCTGGCTGTAAATAAGATGACACACATAAATGATAAAGAGGACAATCTTCTATCTACTGTAAAGCTCTCTGTCTATAGTTTTTCAGCTGTGAACACTTTCCTTGCCACTAAATAGTTTAGCCGACATTCTGATTTTAAGCTTGGATTCAGCAAAAGACTCCTATCTTTCATGAATTAGATTGCAATAATATAAAAATAGTTATAGAGCACTTACTAGATGGCAGGGACTATTCTAAGCACTTTATACACATTATCTCTTTAATCTTTACAACAATCCTAAAGTGGGACCATTTTTTTTTTTTTAAAGATTTTATTTATTTGACAGAGAGAGACACAGCGAGAGAGGGAACACAAGCGGGGGGAGTGGGAGAGGGAGAAGCAGGCTTCCCGCAGAGCGGGGAGCCCGATGCGGGGCTCGATCCCAGGACCCTGGGATCATGACCTGAGCTGAAGGCAGACGCTTAACGACTGAGCCACCCAGGCGCCCCTGGACCATTTTTTTTTAAAGATTTTTTTTTTAATTTATTATTTGACAGAGAGAGAGACAGCAAGAGAGGGAACACAAGGAAGGGGAGTGGGAGAGGGAGAAGCAGGCTCCCAGCTAAGCAGGGAACCCGATGAAGGGCTTGATCCCAAGACCCTGGGATCATGACCTGAGCCAAAGGCAGACGCTTAATGACTGAGCTATCCAGGAGCCCTAAAGTGGGACTATTTTAACCTGTATTTTGCAACTGAGAAATTTGAAACATAAATAAGTTTAAAACTTGTCCAGGGACACAATTTGAATAGAAGAATATGACCCCATAACCCATCTTATAATAATTATGGTATATTGCCCACCTATGAACCCCCCAAACACACGCACAGACACATAGACATACACACTAAAACAGTATATTAAAGTGTGTTTACTACTATAATTTATATGTGAGGAAATATAGTTTTTCTAATTTCTAAAATTATTTTGATCTTCTCAAGCTCCCCAAGAGCTATTTAGCAGGGGCATAAAAATTCTCAATTACATTTAGTTTAAAAATGAGTTCAATTATGCACCATCAGCAAGTGGGATTTATTTCTGGAATGCATAGTTGGTTCAACATACAAAAATCAATGTACTCCACCATATTTACAGATTAAAAAGAAAAAAAACACATTATGATCTCAAGTGGTGCCGAAAAAGCATTTAACAAAATTTGATACCCTTTCATGATAAAAAACACTCAACAAACTAGGATTGAAAGGAAACCACCTCTGGGCTACTGGATGGAACAGTCCGTTGGGAATCCAACTCTTGGTTTTGGCTCAGGTGGTGGTCTTGTGGTGTGGGACCAAGCCCTGCATCCAGCTCCACACCGAGGGTGGAGTCTGCTTGGGGTTTTCTCTCCCTCTCCTTCTGCCCCTCCAGCTCACGCTCTCTCTCTCTCAAATAAATAAATAAAAATCTTCCAAAAAAAAAAAAAAAGAAAGGAAACCCCAACATAATAAAAGCCATATATGAAAAACACACAGCTGACATCATACTCAATGATGAAAGACTAAGAGCTTTTCCTCTGAGATCAGAAACAAGATAAGGATGTTTACTTTCATCACTTCTATTCAACATAGTGTTGGAAGTCCTAGTCAGACCCATTAGGCAGGCAAAAAAAATAAAAGCAGCATAATCAGACAGACAACATAATCATGTCTGTAGAAAATCCTAAAGATTACACACACACAAACACATACACAGAACTAATAAATTCATCAACATTGCAGGATACACAATCAACACACAAAAACCAGTTGCACTTATTTACACTCACAATGAACAATCCAAAAAGAAAATCAAGAAAACAATTTCATTTAACAGTAACATTAGAAGATTAAAATACATAAGAATAAACTTAACCATGAAGGTGAAAGACTTGCGTGGTGATAACTACAAAACAACGCTGAAATTAAAGACACCAATAAATAGCAAGACATCCCATGGTCATGAATTGGAAGACTCAATATTGTTAAGATGTCAATACAACCCAAAGCAATCTGCAGATTTGATGCAATCCCTACCAAAAGTTCAGTGACGTTGTTTGCAGCAATAGAAATATCCTTCTAAAATTCAAATGGAATCTCAAGGGATCTGGGATAGCCAAAATAATTTTGAAAAAGAAGAACACAGTTGGAAAACAACACTTTCTGATTTAAAAACTTACCACAGAGGTATGGTAATCAACCCTGTGTGGTACTGGTGTAATGACAGATATGAAGACCAATGGAATAGAATAGAGAGCACAGAAATAAATCCTTGCATACATGAGCAAATAACTTTTGACAAGGGTGCCAAGACAATTCAACGGGGGAAAGGACAGTCTTTTCAACAAATGGTGTTAGGAAAACTGGACATCCACATGCAAAAAACTAGAAGCTAGATCTTTACCTTACACCATATAGAAACATTAACTCAAAATGGATCAAATATCTAAACCTAAAAGCTAAAACTTCTAGAATTCTTAGAAGAAAACATAGGGAAAAGCTTCATGACATTGGATTTGGCAATGATTTCTTGAATATGACACCCAAAGCATCTAGGGGTAGGGGTGGAGAGGGTGGAAATAAAATTTTCTTGGAGGAGGTAACATTTCTAGCTGGGTCTTAGAGCAAGGAATTATATTACTATATAACTGTTTTACATGTATATTTTGTGACTACAACTAGATCAAAAGCAATTCATGGAAGGTAGCCTGAAAGAATCATAGTTTCAGATTTAAAAGGATCGTTATCATTATTTAAACCAATATCTTCATTGTACTGCTGTAGACTGAATGTCTGCATCCCTTCCAAATTCGTATGTTGAAACCTAATCCCCAATGTAGTGGTATTTGGAGGCGGGACCCTTGGGAGGTAATTAAGTCATGAAGGTGGAGCCCTTGTGAATTAGATTAGTGGATCTAGAAGAGGCTCCAGAGCTATCCCTTATCCCTTTCTGACATGTGGGGACATAGAGAGAAGACAGCCATCTGTGAGCCAAGAAGCCAGTTCAGAAATAAATTTCTGTTGTTTATACGCCATCTAGTCTATGGTAGTTTGTTAGCGCAGCCCAAACAGACGAAACTGCGGCTCTCAGAGGGGAAATAACTTGCTCCAAGTTCTTTTTATTTTCTTCACTGTAGCTGTCACAGATTTAATAGGTCTACATCTCCCCAAATCGGGCATATGAAGTGATTTCTTTAATATTGAAATGATGAAGACTTTGTGCCCCCCCCACTTGACTGAAGAAAGTGTTCTCACTTTATAGGCTCTCCTCCCTCAGTGGTTTTAACATCAGAGAAGCCTAAATGTTCTGCAAATCCAACCCGATGGAGTATGCTACCTAGTTAAGCGAATGGTCTCAGAATGTCGCTTTTCTGTCCACAAGTATGACCATTCATTTGCCTGCCCATCACATGCTGCAATTTGGGGATTATCATCTGTCCTTGAACACATGCTGCCCTCACTCTTCTGGTGTGGGCAGTAAGAGAAGGAAACAAACCCTTCCTTTCACTGATAGTGGACAGAAAGCAGAACAAAGAAAACAATGTATACCCATTGCTGAAAACGTGGCTGCTCAGAGTCTTCAGACCTAGCTTCAGACCCATCTGGTCAGGGTCCTAGAAGGATGCCGCATGCCTAGCTACTGGTCCACCACCTTTTGGTCAGCACCATCTTATCTCTCATGAAAGAGAAGCCCTTGAGCAACTCGCCTGCCACGAAGCTGAAGCTCCACCTACCACGAAGTAGCTTCAGGGCCATCGCCTTAGTCCTCGTTTTCTGTTCCAGAATCAACATCTTTCTAGGTTGGCAGAAAGATTGGGTGTAGAAATACCCACCTAATTCAGAAGAAACCCCTTCTACTCTACACAAGGGGGTTGTAGTGCAGAATGACCTACAAAAATCCAGTCTCGTTAGATCAAAATATGTCAGTGTCAGCACAGTTGGGTTATTTCTTCCAATTATCTGTAGACCCTCATAATCCGGCACAGTCTAGTTCCTCCACTTCCTATTCTTTTCTCCAGCTCCAGATAATGTTTGGGACCTCACATTTTGGTACATTTTTTCAGATTTCCAGATGTCTTGGAGGAAAAACCTCTCATTTCCACAATAACAAACAAGAAAGCTGTCTCAATTCAATCAAAGAAGGGAATAATTTTCCCCAAATAAGTACAAATTCTGCAGAGTAGCACTGCTGCACATCAAAGTCGTGTAATCAAAAAGAAAACTGAACTCATCCAAAACATCTGCTTTCATGTCATTCCCATTTTCTCAAAAAAGAATGGACGGGTATTGGGGATATATGTATATATTGAACACTTCAAGTGGTTTCCCTCAAATCAAATAAGGTCTTCCTTAAAGGCAAATAGGGCAAAACAGGTCTTCAACTTTGACAAAAAAAGAACTGCTTAAAACTTGAAAATTACACATAACTGACTTCTATCCAGCAGAGTTTTTAAAAAATCTTAGGGCTCAAAATATTCTTGAGTAAAGGAATAAATAGATGAATTAAACTGAACTAACTTAAATGTTTATTGAATACCTGTTATATGCAAGCACTTAGCTAGATAACGAGTACACCACTGGAAAATAAAATAGTGCACCTTGCCTTTCTGGAATTTGAGCCTAGTGGAGAAGACAGGCGATAAATAAATGAACACTTCGGGGTGCCTGGGTGGCTCAGTTGGACAAGCATCTGCCTTCAGCTCAGGTCATGATCCCAGAGTCCCAAGATTGAGTCCCACATCGGGCTCCCTGTTCAGTGGGGGAGTCTGCTTATCCCTCTGCCCCTGACCCTGCTCCTGCTCTCTCTCTCTCAAAAAAAAAAAATCTTAAATATAAAACAGGGGGTGCCTGGGTGGCTCAGTCAGTTAAGTGTCTGCCTTCGGCTCAGGTCATAATCCCAGGGTCCTGGGATCGAGCCCCGACTCAGGCTCCCTGCTCAGTGGGGAGCCTGCTTCTCCCTCTCCCTCACCCCCTGCTTGTGCTCCCTCTCTCTCTTTCAAGTAAATAAATAAAATCTTTAAAAATAAATAAATAAATGAACACTTAAATGCGAATGGGGATAAGCACTAAAAATAAACCGGACTTGGTTCTCTCTTAATAGAGAATAAAGGTGTATAGTGAGGGGATACCCCTTTTTTTAAAGTAGTCTCCACACTCAATGTGGGGCTTGAACTCACAACCCTGGTTGAGAGTCTCATGCTCCACTGACTGAGCCAGCCAGGTGACAGCCTCTTTATTTTTTTATTTTTATTTTTTTTTAAATGTATTTATTTATTTTGAGAGAGAGAGAGATCCAGTTGGGGGAGGGGAAGAAGGACTGGAGAGAGAGATCTCAAGGAGGGTTCCCGCCGAGTGCGGAGCCCGACACAATCTCACCACCCATGAGCCAAAATCAAGAGTCAGACGCTTAGCAACTGAGCTACCCAGGTGCCCCAGGGATCTTCTCTCTAAATAAGATATCAGGGAGGGCCTCTTTGAGGCTCAGTCATATAAGCCTAGACTGAAAATTAAGATGGAGTCAGATGGGCTAAGCAAAGGAAGCCCCGTGTGTGAAGGCTCTCCGCCTCCCGTGTCTGCAGAACTGAAGATAGGCCAGCGTGTGAAACGATGGGGAAGAGAGAGCGAACGCTGCGTCAATTTATGTAGGTCTTAACGGGACGCTGTAAGGGCTCTGGATTTTATGCAATTGAGGGAGCCAGACAGGATTTTAAATAGGGCCGGGATGGGGATTGGGCAGAAGATGTGATTAAATTTACAATTTCAAACGATTACTCAGCTTGCTGTGTGGTGAATGGATAGGAAGCCTGCAGTGGATAGGATCCGAGAGGCCCCCGTCAGGAGCTCTCGCAGGTGAGAGACTCGGGAGACTCGGACTAGGGTGGTGGCGCGGAGGTCTGATCTGTAGGTGCAGACCCCACCGAGGTGGGCGAGTGGAAAAGAGATAAAAATCAAGGAGTACTGACTATTCGCTGCTCCTATGTTGAGGCCCTTAAATAAAGTCTTCCCTCTTTGTGCTCTTGGCCTTATCTTCAGTGACACTGAATATGACAAAGAGCACACTTAAAGACCTTCTATTCCCCTGGCAGCCATCCAAAAATCACACAAAGTGAAATGTGCATCCCTCACTCTTACAGGTCATTACATTGATCCTACTAGGCAGCGGTTCTATGTTCTTTTTTTTTTTTTTTAAGATTTTATTTATTTGCGAGAGAGAGAATGAGAGACAGAGAGCATGAGAGGGAGGAGGGTCAGAGGGAGAAGCAGACTCCCCGCTGAGCAGGGAGCCCGGGACTCCAGGATCATGACCCGAGCCGAAGGCAGTCGCCTAACCAACTGAGCCACCCAGGCGCCCGCGGTTCTATGTTCTTAGTTTGCTGGCACCAAAGTTCGAAAAAATGAGTATCTGTACCTTTTGCATCACTTAGCACACTATTAACACAGAGCTGATGATCAATGAATTATATGTTGAACTAAACTGAGAAAAAGTAGATATACTTAAAGTTATCAGGTTTACCTTTTGAAAGCAGGTTCAGAATTTGGGAATAGGCAAAAAGTCATTAGGAGTCAGATATAAGAATAGCTCTACTTAATGGCATGATGTGACCATAAAGCAGTGAGTGATTTTCTTGCATGGCTCATAAACTGAAAAGACAACTCCCAGAGAGCATCTACTTCCTCCTCAAACCCCTGAATCCCCACCCCAAGCTGCATGTGCCCACTCCTTGAGCACTTATAGTAACTTAGGGTACCATCTGGGCATTGGATATACAAAGTAGCATAAAATATGGACCCTCGAGGAGGGTGAGGTGACCTTTTGTACGTAAGGCTTCCATAGAAATCTATTCTCCCTCTACCAAAGCCTGTGTCTCACCAAAGTGCAGATTTTTGTTAGTGCGTCTTGTGCTAAGCAAGGCTCATATGCTCCATGAGAGCAGAGACGTGTGTGTTTTTTTCTTCACCATTTTCTTCCTTGCCCCAGCAGTGCCTGGGACCTACTGGAGTGGATGTCTGTGTTTGCCTACCCATCGTCTTCCCCCTTCTTTAATAAAGGAACCCTCTCTCCTGTGAAGCACCCATTCCATATGGTTTACTTGACTGTGACCCCATCCGTATTGCAAAAGAGTTGTACACATCAGAGTTCTCCCTGAAGCTTTTCAGTACGAGGTTTAAGGGGAAGACTCTCCTCTGGGGTTGGCCAAACTGCAACTGAATCTTGGCAGCCACCACGCCACAAGGATGATGGAGCTTCACCCAGATTCCCTTCACCTGGGAGACTCATAGAATCCTTCCTCATCCCACAACCCTTGACTGACTGGCAAGGGGGTGCCAAATCAGTCCCCCTTGCCTCAAGCTGGGATATAGACTCTGGTGTGATTTAAGCTTCAGATCTTCTCATGGGAAAAGGCTGAAGCTAGTCTCTAGCTGAGACTGCGTTCTTGTTTAACTTTCTTCCCCTCACATACCTTTTCCTGAAAGCATTCCCTTTCATGAGAATCCTATCTCAGACTCTATTTCTAGGGAAGCCAATCTAATCAGCCTGTATAAAAGAAAGATGAAGACTAATAACTGCGTTTGAATGCCTGGATCTTACCATGTTTTTCCTTGTACTTTTTAGTTAGGTGAGCTGATTTGTTTAAGCTATTTGGATTTGAGTTTCTGTCAGTTGCATCTAAAAGAGTCCTGACATTTAGCAGCACTCTATAAATGTTTGTTGATGAAGTATATCGAATTATAAATAGAGTAAAATGGAAAGTATAGGTGAGGATGAAAACAGTGTGAGCTAGTTTGTTTAAGCTACTTGGATTAGATTTCTGTCATTTGCATTTTAAAGAGTTCTGACATTCAGCAGACATTCTATTGTTGAATAAGTATATTGAATTATAAATAGCATGAAGTGGAAATATAGATGAAGATGCAATAAATTGCATTGAGTGTTTTAAGAAATGGTAATTTGCATTTATCTGAGCCTATAAAGATAAACAGTAAATCAGCAAGAAAGTGAGTAGTGGAGACATTCTAGGCCTAAGGAACCTTTGTAAGAACAAAGATTTGGCAAAGTGGAAGTGAAGGGTGATTGGGAAAAGATTTGTCCTATATGGGTAGAGCAAAGGAATGAAAAAAAAAAGATTATTTTGTTGAAGCAGCAAGTCTCTGAGATTGTATGGAGGGAAGGCAGATCATCACTGGTGTGTATCACCAAGCTTCTGGGCTAATGCTGACAGGTGGGCTCTAAAAGAAGGTACAAGATGTACAAACAACACTCTGATATGTTTGGGATGTAACAGCAAAGGGATTGCAGCAAATGTAATCAAGCTGTGGCTATTAGTCATGGTCACATGCAATCAGGGTAAAGATCTGCTGAGACCCATTGATTCTGAGGTGTGTTCTTCACCCACATGAGAGCTCAGTATACACAGG
Organism: Phoca vitulina; assembly: GCF_004348235.1. NCBI lineage: Eukaryota > Metazoa > Chordata > Mammalia > Carnivora > Phocidae > Phoca > Phoca vitulina. Next base: position 4,062,040 of record NW_022589739.1, on the reverse strand, counting down.
TCAGTCTCCTTGGTGTTATTTTGTCCTGATTTGTTTCACCTGGGTGGTGCAAAAGCTGGCCTCTACAGCAAAATAAATACATTTATTTTGATCATGTTAAAGTTGTCATCAAAGTTGTTGGGGTTTTTTTTCAGAAAGCAATAAATAGTAAAAATATGCAGTATTTCATATTGATTGCTCATAATAATGCTGGCTCTCACAACGTCTAATATGAACTTCCATTTATATAGCCAGATGCTTTAACATGAATTATTCCATGTCATCTGCACAATCGCCCAACAAAATCAAAGTTTAAATTTTGCCAAAGTCACCAGACTTGAAGCCATGCCTTCTCTCTTCAAGTTCACACCTCTTTCTAATACTTAAGAATAGTCTCATGGTGATTCCTATGGATATTCAATAAATATTTGCTAAGATGAGCTGAAATAGCACAGTTAGTTCTTGGGTTTTATTTCTCTATGCTCCTCAGAATAATGGCCTCCTTTGTCTGACACCTCCCCGGCACCCAGGGAGTCAGACTTTTCCCGGGAGTAAGCCCTCTTCCTCGGCTGCTTTTGTTGCTGGAAGAACCTGACCTTCTCCTACACGGCTTTTGCACATCTCCTAGGCATTTCCAACTTAACATGTCTAAAACTGAATTCCTTGGACACCTGAAACTAATATAACACTGTATGTTAATGATACTGGCATTAAAATTTAAAAACTTAATAAAATTTTTAAGAAATGGAATTCTTGATGATTTTTTGGAAACGTATATATACTCTCGTTGGCTCCCACTCTTCCCCATGGCAGCATTCCCCCTCCCCATGCCACCATCCAGTGAGTTATTAATGCCAGAAATCTGAGTGTCAATCTATCAATTTCACTTCCAGATTACATCTGGAATCTCTTTACTTCTCTCTGCTTATCTCCACTAGTACGGTCCTAGTCTAAGGCAGGCTCCTTTCCTTTTGACAGTTGTGAATGCCCCCTAACTGGACTTCCTGATTCTAATCTATACGCTCAATCCACTCTGCACACTTCAGCAAGAGTGAGCTTTTAAAAATGTAAATCAGATCACCACATTCTTTGTTTTAAAATCATTTAATGGCTCCCAACTGCCCTTTGGATGAATCCGTTCTCATGTCACCTGCCATGCCCCACATATATTGCCTGCTTACCTTTCCAGTATCACTGTCCTCTTAGCTCCGTACACGCTAGTCACACTGGCTTTCTGTCAGGTCCTAGGGTACACCCAGCTCTTTCCTGCCCCAGGGACTTTGCTGTTACACCTTTTTCTGCTTAGAATGCTCTTGATGAGGCTAGTTCTCCCTATTCTTCATGACTTGACACACTTTAACTCTTCAAGGAGGTTTTCCATAAAATCCCTATCAATAGTAGTGGTCTCTGATATTCTCAATTATGACACATTTTCCTTTTCTTTGCAGCAATCTGCAATTATTTGCTGTAATTATTTTATTAATTACATGAATAGTCTAAGGACTCACACTTCATGGTTTTAAAATTTGCTGAAAAGCTATAGTAATCAAGGCATGGCCATATAGGCATAAAACTAGACATAAAATAGATGGAATCGGATTGAGAGTTCAGAAATAAACCATTACATATTCAGTCAGTTGATTTTTTTTAAATTGAGATATTGAGATAAAATATAAAATTATCACCCGAATCATTTTTAAGTGTGCATTCAACGATGTTAAATGCATTCATAATGTTCTGTAACCATCCCCACCATTCACTTTCATAACTTAATCTTCTAAAATTGAACCCTAGGGGCGCCTGGGTGGCTCAGTTGGTTAAGCGACTGCCTTCGGCTCAGGTCATGATCCTGGAGTCCCTGGATCGAGTCCCGCATCGGGCTCCCTGCTCGGCAGGGAGTCTGCTTCTCCCTCTGACCCTCCCCCCTCTCATGCGCTTGCTCTCTCTCATTCTGTCTCTCTCAAATAAATAAATAAAAAAAAATCTTAAAAAAAAAAAAATAAATAAAATAAAATTGAACCCTACACTCATTAAGCAATAACTCCCCATTCCCCCTCAGCTCATGGCAAACACAATTCTACTTTCTGTCTCTATAATTTTGACTACTCTCAATACCTATCTCATATAAGTAAAAACATATAGTATTTGTCTTTTAGCGACTGACTCATTTCACTTAGCACAATTATCCATATTGTAGCATATGTCAGAATCTCCTTCCTTTTTAAGCCTGAATAATATATTCCATTGTATGTTTATACCACATTTTGCTATTCCATTCATCCACTGATGGACACTTGGGTTGCTTCCATGTTTTAACTATTACGAATAACATTGCTATGAACATGGATGTAAAAATATGTTTGAGCCCCTGCTTCCAATTCTTTTGGGTATATATCCAGAAGTGGAATGCTGGATCACTGGTAATTGCATTTTTAATTTTTTGAGGAACTGTCATCTCTTTTCCATAGGAGCTATACCATTTTACATTCCCAATAACATTGCACAAGGGTTTGAATTTCTCTACGTCCTGACACTTGCTATTTTATGGGTTTTTTTTTTTTTTAGATAGTAGCCATCCTAATAGATGTGAGGTGGTATTCCATTGTAGTTTTGATTTGCATTTCCTTAATGATTAGTGATACTGTGCATCTTTTCATATGCTTATTGATCATTTGTACATCTTCTTTGAGAAATGTCTAAGTCTTGTCTGATTTTTTTTTTAAGATTTTATTTATTTATTTGACAGAGAGAGAGAGAGTGAGAGTGAGCACACAAGCAAGGGGGAGTAGCAGAGGGAGAGAGACAAACAGGCTTCCTGCTAAGCAGGGAGCCCGATGCGGGGCTCGATCCCAGAACCCTGGGATCATGACCTGAGACAAAGGCAGACGCTTAACCAACTGAGCCACCCAGGCGCCCGACTTGTCTGATTTTTAATCAAGTTTTTTGTCTTTTGTTGTTGCTGAGTTTTAGGAGCGCTCTATATATTGTTTTTTTAAAATTTTTTATTGTTATGTTAATCACCATACATTACATCATTAGTTTTTGATGTAGTGTTCCATGATTCATTGTTCGTGCATAACACCCAGTGAGGAGCGCTCTATATATTGTGAATATTAATCCCTTATCATATATATATATATAATTTGCAAATTTTTTCTTCCATTCTGTGGGTTGCCTTTTCACTCTGTTGATAATGTCCTTTGATGCACAAAATTAAAAATTTGTCATGGAGTCTAATCTGTCTATTTCTTATGTTGCCGCCTGTGCCTTTGCTGTCAGAGCCAGGAAATCACCGCCAAATCCAATGCTGTGCAGTGTTTGTTGTACATTTTCCTCTAAGAGTTCTATACTTTCAGATCTCACATTTAAGTCTTCTGTCTGTTTTGCGTTAATTTTTGTATATGATGTTAGTTAAAGAGCCATTCATTCTTTTGCATGTGAATATCTAGTTTATCCAGCACCATTTGTTGAAAAGATGTCCTTTCCCCCACTGAATTCTCTGGTACCCTTATCAAAATCATTTGACCATACAAGCAAGAGTTTATTTCCGGGCTCTCTGTTTTATTCCATTGGTCCATATGTCTGTCTTTATGCCGGTACCACACTGTTTATGGTCAGTTGATTTTTGACGAGGGTGCCAAGACAATCCAATGGAGAAAGAGTGATGTTTTTGACAAATGATGTTGGGACAACTGGATATCCACATACAAAAGAATGCCATGGGATTCCTACCCACACCATATATAAAATTTAACTCGAAATGGATCAAAGGCCTAAATGTAACAATTAAAACCACAAGGTTCTTAAAAATAACACAGATGTAAATCTTTGTGACCTCATATTAGGCAATGGTTTCTTAAATATGACACCAAAAGCACAAGCAACCAAAGAAAAAAGATAAATTGGGCTTCACTAAAACTAAAAACTTTGGTGCCAAATGACACTGTCAAGAAAATGAAAAGAGGGCGCCTGGGTGGCTCAGCTGGTTAAGCGACTGCCTTCGGCTCAGGTCATGATCCTGGAGTCCCGGGATCGAGCCCCACATTGGGCTCCCTGCTCAGCAGGGAGTCTGCTTCTCCCTCTGATCCTACCCCCTCTCATGCTCTCTCTCATTCACTCTCTCAAATAAATAAATGAAATCTTAAAAAAAAAAAAAAGAAAATGAAAACTTAAAGAATGGGAGAAAATGTTTACAAATTATATATTTGATAAGGGGGTTCTATCCAGAATATTTTAAAAAGTCTTAAATAAAACTCAACAACAAAATCTCAGACAACCCAATTTTAAAATGGACAAAGGATTTTATTAGTCATTTCTTCAAGGAGATATACAAATGGCCAATAAGCATATGAAAATATGCTCAACATCATTAGTCATCAGGGAAATGCAAATCAAAACCACAATTAGATACCACTTAATACTCATTCGGATGACTGTTTGAAAAATACAGACATTAATAAAGGTTAGTGGGAGGAAAAGACTGCACAAAATAATACAGGAAATTATTTAAATAAAATATATGCAAAAATGAAAAAAATAAAGTTTAGTGAGGACGTGGAGAAACTGGACTCTCATACCTTGCTGGTGGTAAAAGGGAGGCAGCCACTTTGGAAAACAATTTTATATTTCCTCCATTTTTAAATATATAGTTACCATCTGACCCAGCAATTCCACTTCTAGGTATGTACCTATAAGAATTGAAACTATGACCACACAAAACCTTGTACACACATGTTCATAGCAGTGTTATTCATAAAAACTAGAAACTGGAAATGACCTGCATATTCATCAACTGATGAATAGATAAAGAATATGTGGTATATTCATACAACAGAATGTTACTCAGTAATAAAAAAGGAACAAAGTATAGATACTGTAACATGATGACCTTTGAAAACATTATGCTCAGTGAAAGAAGCTAGACATAAAATACCAGATATTGTATGATTCTTTTTATATGAAATATCCAGAATAGGTAAATCCATTGAGATGGAACTTTAAGATTAGTGGTTCCCAGGTGAGGGGAAAGCGGGGAATGACTGCCAGTGGGCATAGGGTTTCTTTATGGGGTGATGAAAATATTACACAGTGGTGATAGTTGCACAAATCTGAATATACTAAAAACCACTGAACTGTATACTTTAAAAGGGTGAATTTTGTGTTATGTGAAATAGATCTCAATCAAGGCATTTTAAAAAGAAAAGAACACTTACCTAAAGATCTCATTTTAAATGTTAAGAAATTGAGATCTGAAGAATTTGAGTGTTTACATATGTATCAGTGGTTTTCTCTTCAACTGACACTAATGAAATTACAAAGGCAAGCCACGGGCTGGGAGAAACTATTTGAAAAAATATATCTGATAGGGACATTTCTCCAGAATATATAGAGTACTCAGTAACAAGAAGAAAAACAGCTCAATTTTAAAAATGGGTGAAAGATTTAAAGATATTTTCTTTGACTAAAAAAGATATACGGAGGGCAAAAAAATAGAAGAAAAGATGGCCAACATCATTTTGATTAGGGAAATGCAAATTAAAGGCACCATTGGGTACTTCTACATACCCACTAGAATGGCTAACATGGAAGACTGACAATACCAAGTGTTGTAAAGTCAGTGAAACAACTGGGACTCTACTTTGCCAGTTGGAGTGAGAAATGGGATAACCGCTTTAGAGAAGTTTGCAGTACCTTATAGAATTAAACATGCACTTCGTATCTAACCCAACAATCCCACTAATCAGTATTTACCCAAGAGAAATGAAAACCTATGTTCGCTCAAAGACTTGTAGATGAGTATTCACAGTGTCACTGATTCATCTATCACAACCACTAACTCAGGAACCCAGTGGGTATGCGAACCTTGGCACTGCCATGGCCAGCTGCTCCGTCCCAGGAGATCCTAAGGGAGCGGGACAAATTGAAAGCATAGCTCCTGGCTGGGTTTGCCAACACTGTTGCCGAACAAACTCAGATAAATTCACTACAAGAGAAGCCAATAACTCAAGGTAGGAGGGTTTGGAAAAGAAAAAGGGAGACATTTATTTCAGTTGCCAGCAGCTGGGGGAGAGGTGGCGGGTTCAAGCCTTAACAACCAGCCTTCCTGCGGGCAAGACGAACATCTACAGTTTTCTAAGGTGAGGTGGGGGTGGGGCGTGCAAGATAGCAGGCAGAGAGCACATGATTATGGGTGAAGGTCAGTAAGTGTTCAGCCCATGATCATGGGCAGGGAAGGGGACGTGTGGGATGTGGTCTTCTGAGCATTCCATTACTATCAGGGCTTTTCTGGTTTAGTGGTTGGAATGTTCTGGTCATTTAAAAGCATCTTCATCAATGCCTCAAAAAAGTACAATAAGAAATAAGCACAATGGGTTTTAGTTAGAGCATGTGTTAAACTGTCTTGTCTACTTCTGGTTTTAACTGTTGGGGTCCTGGCTGGGCAAGAGGGCTTGCTGACAATAGTAGACTTATTAATAAAAATTTTAAAAATAACCCTGGGAACAACCTAAATGTTCAACTAACAGGAAAAAAAATTGTCATATATTCATGCAACGGCATTCTGTTTAGCAGTAAGTAAACAAATTACTGATACACACGTTGATGAATTTCAAAAACATTATGCCAAATGAAAGAAGCCAGACATAAAATCTGCATGAAACTATGGTGATGAAAATCAGATTTGTGCTTTCCAAGGGCCAGGAATAAAGGAAGGAGATTGCCTACAAAGGGGCAGGAGGGAACTCTTGCGGTGATGGAAACGAAGTGTTCTATGTCATGTTGATGTGGTGGTTACAGGACAGCACGCCTTTTTCAGAACTCATCAAATTTCACTTAAAAATAGTGAATTGTATATGCAAATAATATCTCATTAAAGCTGATTTCTAAAAAGACCATCACCCCAAAACTTCATTTAAAGATGAAAAGGTTGAGCTCTAAAGGTAAGTGATCATGAAGATAGGGGAAGTTAGAAATCCATCCAGCATCAGAAGGAGTCATTGACTCCTTATCTAGGGCCATATGCATTATAACTTGTAGCTTATTTTTAGAAAGAAAAGCATCAAATGTACTTTCATTTATTTAGGTCTCCCCCCTCTACTATTTGCTGGATCTTCTTGGGAATGCAGTAATTAAAGGTTTGTATTGTCAGATTTGTCTTCTATTTAGCTCAACCCGGGATCAAACCTGTTGATTGTAAAGAATATTGGAGTCCTCAATTGAATGACAGGTTGTCTCACAGTTTCTAAACCCTGTCCGTAAAAGGGGACTAATAATTCCCCATCAGGTTTTTAACGGACTAAGGAAAATTAAGAATGTCTCAACCAGCAGTTCGGTAGAAATAAAGGTATTATTTCCAGGTTTGTAACTTGTGTTGTGTTTCTCTATTGCTTTGTTTCAAAAGAAAGCAAATACTTCAGTTGACAGCTCAGAAGTATTGATGAAGGAGGTTTTTGCAGACTTCATTTGGAAAATGCAGGGGAGCCCCCTGGTGTAGTTTCTTGTTACTGCACTTGAGTGATACTGCCATCAAGCGGAGAGAGAACTGCCTGGCGGAGGTAACTCAAATAACCGGACGGGGTGAAACCGGTGATGGGGCATTAAGGAGTGCACTTGTGTTGAGCTCCGAGTGATGTATGGAAGTGTTGAATCACTATATTGTACACCTGAAACTAACATAACACTGTATTTTAACTCTACTGGACTTAGAATAGAATAAAATAAAATAAAATAAAATAATAAATAAATTAATTAAAAACATGACTAGTTTGACATCTTGTTCATTCAGATGCTCCTGATCCTTTGTGATCAGTGATCCATAGTGAGCAGCCTGGCTAAGGCAGAATGTGTTCGAACTGGATGTAAATCAATGAGCATTACTAAGAGTTTATTATTTTCCAGGTGTTAGACTGATGCAAAAAGAATGACACTTGGAGACAGATCACTTTTTTTTTTTTTTAAGTGGGCTCCACACCCAGCATGGAGCCCAAGGCGGGGCTTGAACTCCTGACCTTGAGATCAAGACCTGAGCTGAGACCCAAAGTCAGACGCTTAGCCGACTAAGCCACCCAGGCGCCCCAGAAACAATTCACTTTAGAATCAAAAGTTAAATGTTACATTAATGTATGGCTTACAAAGTGCTTGTATGCAAATTATTGGGTTGCATTTACCAAGAGCTCTATGAGGTGGGTATTTTTATTCTAACTTTACAGGTGAGGAAACTGAGGCTCAGAAAAGCAGAGATTTGCCCACAACGACTTTTTAGAAAGGACTTTAAAGTTGAAAACCTTCTATTAGGTACCACACCATTGGCCAGGTTCCAGGAATATAAGGGGACATAAGTTTAAGAACCTCCACATTCTTGGGGCGCCTGGGTGGCTCAGTTGTTAAACGTCTGCCTTCAGCTCAGGTCATGGTCCCAGGGTCCTGGGATCGAGCCCCAAATGGGGCTCCCTGCTCGGTGGGAAGCCTGCTTCTCCCTCTCCCACTCCGCCTGCTTGTGTTCCCTCTCTTGCTGTGTCTCTCTCTGTCAAATAAATAAAATCTTAAAAAGAAAAAAAAGAACCTCCGTATTCACTGTAAATACATAAAATAATTATAATCCAGAGGAGGAAGTGATAGAAAGCATTGGGAAAAATTTCCTAAGAGCAATGAGTTGAATCTCAAAAAGGGTATATCAATTTGCTACCTAGAGGAGGATGAGGTTTGCAGGAAGGAAAATACATTAAATGCAAAGCTACAGGAGTAGAGAGGACCCAGGCAGGGAGGGGATATGGTGCAGATCCCACTGATTCAAGAGAGCAGCAGGTAAAGGAGGAGAAGTCACCGGGTTGAACCTGGGAAACAAAGGGTCACTAGGCCATGCTAAAGAGTTTGGATTTTTCAAGTCTCCGTGCTTCCACTGCTTACAGAATCAGCCATGTTTTAAGAATATAAGTCCAGAGCCAACGTGGAAGCTACAGTGGAGGAAAGGGAGTAGTTGGGGCCTGTGCAAGGAGTCAGACGTGAGATGACTAAACTGTCAACCAAGGCTGACTCAACAATGAGGACAAACAGGCAGAATGAAGAGATCCCGGGAGTCACACTTGTCAGAGTTGGGTGACCAGTTGGATTTGGGGGGTTAAAGGAAAAGAAGCGGAAGGTGACTCCAAGTGCTGCATGGGTGGTAATGCTGTTGTTATCTACACGTAGAACACAGAACTTGGGGCCGGTAAACAATGGGTCGAGAATTCAAGCCCAGGCCTTCTGCCTCCAAACTTCCTGTAACCTACCATATGGTGTCTAATCGGCTGGCGATGCCGGCGGCAGCCAGACAATGTAAATGAAAGTAATTTAAAATTCTTACAAAAACAAATTCTGTAATATAGCCAAATTATTATTATAGCCTCTTCTGTTATGTAATAATTTCTCAAAAATATATATCCCTTTAAAGCCCTAATATGTTTCTGTCATTTCCCCTCTGTCACTAATTCTCTGCTAGGTTTCTGTCTACTTCCAGAGGAGCAATTTATCGAGAAAACCTGCATCTCTACAATCTAGTCTAAGTTACAGTGATATAGTAAGTGAAATGGCACAGAAGTCAGCTCGCTCCAGTTCAGAGGTGCTCACTCGGGCTGATGTTACCGAGGTCCCCTGGCCACTAAACCTGTCACCCTCTGTCAGTACTGTGCCTCTCAGGGGAACTCACTCACTCTGTGCGCCATGCAGGCCCCTAGACCCGGAACTCGAAATGCAGTGGATGCTTCAATCCTCCTAATGCCTCCGCGAGGGAACCATTTTCCCCCTTACTTTATCCATGAGGACCCTAAGGCCCAGAGAGGCTGAGAAACTTGTCCAGAGTCCAACAACTTGAAGTATATATGCCAACCACTCCCACACCTGCACTTCCAGCCAAAATACGGCAAGTCCCAGACTTGTATCTCAACACCCAGCCAGCCAGCCCCACCTAGACATCCTTCCCCTGACTCAGAGCTCAATGCCTCAAGTCACGTTCATTATTTTCCCCACAACCTGCCACTCCTCTGTTTTCCATCCTGGTTGATGGCATCAGTATACACCTGATCATTCTAGTCAAGAACCTGCAAGTCACCTTCGTCTTCCACACTTGTTACCTTCACCATGACCTCACTTTTTTTACTTGATCTTCCTGCTCCTATACATTTGCTGTTAAAACATAATCGACTATGCACTCATACACATTCTTTTAACTTGAAAAATAATTTCTAAAAACTGCCTGCCTGATCTCAATAGAACTGCAACTCGCTTTAGGTTACAGAAGGGGATCTGGAGATCTATTATTGAGCAGTGTCTGATTAATGATCATTTTTTAGCTTTGCCACAAGTCTGTAGTAATGTATTAGCAAGTTACTAGATTCACAATAATATAAGAGAATCATTTCTGGAAATAATAAGTATTGTTAAGCAAACCAACAGATTCGAAAAGCAAAGGATATTTGATCATACATGAGATTATGCTGCTGTAGCACTTGAATACTTTGTAGATTTTTTTTTTTAAAGATTTTATTTATTTATTTGACAGAGAGAGACACGGCGAGAGAGGGAACACAAGCAGGGGGAGTGGGAGAGAGAGAAGCAGGCTCCCCGCAGAGCAGGGAGCCCGATGCAGGGCTCGATCCCAGGACCCTGGGATCATGACCTGAGCCGAAGGTAGACGCTTAACGACTGAGCCACCCAGGCGCCCCTATTTTGTAGATTCTTATCAGTGATGAAAATGTGGCAAGATCCTGAAATACACCTTTTGGCCTGCCCATAACATTCATCTTTTAGTAACTCGCAATTTAACAATTAACTTATTGAACACAATTTATTTTCATCTTTGGGTTTTTACTAGTTTACTCCTCCTACCCCAATAAAAATTCTTTATACAGTATACATAGAAGGTAAAAACTGACTGCCTAAGTTTGTGTCCTGACTCTGTCACTTCTAGCTGTGTAACTCAAGAGAGTTTCTTGATCTCTCTCTGCCTCAGTTTTTTCAGTGGTCAAACGAGGATAGTAATAGTAACTACCTCGTGGAGGTCCTGTAAGGATTAAATGTAAGTCTGGGAGTGCACAGGGGCGCTACAAAGGGCAGAGGCAGCTGAGTCCAATTTGGACAGCAAGGAAGCATCTCTGTGGGTGGTAAGGACCATCTGTTGATGTGAAGTTATTATAGTGATGGAGTCTTGGCACCAAGTGGAAAAACATGGGAAAACACAACATATTAGAACTAAAATAGCTGTAAGAATGAGAAGTCCAACAAAGAGACCTTTAGTAGTTGACCATAGTCCTCTCCTGAACCAGCAATTTAGCCAATTGTTAAAAGAGTGGAAAGGATTTTGTAGAGCCTTAATTTGAGTACTCATATCTTTTAGTAGTCCTATGACATTTTTATGATAATCTGGGATATATACACAGCATTCCGTTTTAATAATGGTACATGTATCTCTTTGTGCTGCTGTTAGGACATCTAAAGCCATTCTATTTTGTAGAACCACTTTGCACATTTGTGTGACCTCAGCATTAAGTAAGGAGATGCTGTTTTGTGAATCACCGAGTGCCTTTATGGTGTATTTATTAAGGGCTTCCATATGCCAAATTACATTTTCCAACCCTACAGAGGGTACAAAATGGACGTCAAATGGTCATACCAGTGAAAAACAGATCAGGTTCATCTTTGTTTTAAATTGGGAAGATTAGCTGGGGTAGTGATGCTTTTGATAATGAGCCCATGAATTCAGGCAAAACCTAAGGTGCAATGACCTATCCACCCTGGAGGAAGGCAGGGCCATAGGTTAGTTCCACATAACCAGTGGGTTCCATCTAGGGCTAGCCATCTGATTCCATGTCGCCTTATCCAATCAGGAGCAAACCAGTTAGTTGCTGGAGTATAATGGTTTGAGAACATGTTTCCAATGATAGCCATCTGAAATGTTGGGTGTTATTTGCCCAGGTGTCTTATGTATTATTTCTTTGTTCCCAGCATAAAACTGCGTTTCTACAGAGCTGTCTGGTGGTGGGTGTGAACCATAAACCTATATCCCAAATTTGATACATACCATCTTTAGTGTAACAATAACTAAGGTTTTGTGATTTGGGCACTAATGGATGGGCATCAGTTTGTGGGCTTGCAAAGTCAGTTAATATTTTAATAGTCTGAGGGTATGAAAAAGTCTGGTTATGTCCTGGTAAGTTCCATGTCCTACTGATCATAGGTAGATCTATCACGAAACATGGTGTCATTAGGGTTATATATTATTTCTGAAATATAAGTATATAGAGAGTGCCAATCAGTGCCTTGTAAAGGGGAAACCCCCCAGGGTAACTGGGATGTGTTTGACATGGGCAAAATTTCACATATCCAACAAGCTGTTTGATTTTGAAGTTCAGCGTAATGTTGTGCCCATTGTAGAAAGGAATTGTCTGCTAAAATTGGTGAACGGAGAACAAAGAGAAAACAGACAACCTTCATTGTCCGAGGAGGAGTTTGAGATCTACAGGTTCACAAGAGTAAAAAGGCATGCTAGTTTGTTCATTGATTTCCTGTGAAGGAGGTACAGGTCTTATTCTAGATATATGGGTTCCTCTGACTTTACTGCAGTAGGAATACATTATATGACCTAATATGGACCTTTCCATTTTGGATTTAAGTCCCCTGCTGTATTTGATTTCCAATCTTTCATTTTATTTATTTATTTATGTATGTATTTTAAAGATTTTATTTATCCATTTGAGAGAGAGCACGTCTGGGGGTGGGGAGGGGCAGAGGCATAGGGAGAAGGAGAAGCAGACCCCCACTGAGCAGGGAGCCCCACAGGGGGCTTGATCCCAGGACCATGACATCACAACCTGAGCCGAAGGCAGCCACTTAACCGAGCCACCCAGGTGCCCCTGACTTCCGATCTTTTAAGGAAACCATGTCTCTGGGGCTTACATGGGATGGACTTTTAGTTATAGTTAAATCAGATTTTGGGAGCATGTGATCAGTGTATTTATTAAATAACTTATGAATTAAACTGGCCTTGAGTGAATAATTCAATGAAGAATTATAATCTTCATCCAATAACAGGTCTTGTTTCATTTCCGAATTTCTGGGTAAGAACTCCCAAAGCGTGTCCCTGTTTTTCTACTACATATGAAGTGAAGGGTTTTTTCTAGATTTGGTAAAGCCAAAGCTGGGGCTGACGAAAGCTTAGGTTTTAATGTCTGGAAGGCTGTCTGTTGGGCTTTAGTCCAGAGTAAAGATTCTTCATCAGGGCGTTTAATGGAATCATGCTGTGGTTTGGCTAAAAGCCCCAAATCCAGGAATCCACAGGTGGCAAAAACCTGCCACACCTAAGAAAGTTGTAGGTGGGGGTCCAAGATCTCATAGAGCCTTTTTCCTGTCAGTAGATAGGGTACAGTGTCCTGGTGCTAGTTCATACCCCAAATATTGTACTTTTTGTTTAGATATTTGTGCCTTTTTAGGGGAGACGCCATACCCTCTGTCTGCCAAGAAGTCAAGTAAAATTATAGAATTACTATCAGACATTTCTTTTGTGGGAGTACAGATTAAAATATCATCCAGATACTGAATTATAGTCCTTTGAGGCAAGGAGATATCACGGAGGTCTTTACTAAGCGCAGCCCTGAATAGGTGAGGACTGTCTCTGAATTTCTGCAGCAAGACTGCCCAGGCTAATTGAGCAGCCTGTGAGCTTGAAGGTGAGGCTCATTCAAAAGCACATAGTGGTTGTGTTTCCTTCACTTGGGGGGAACGCAAAAGAGGCATCTTTTAAATCAAGTACCACCAGGGACCTGGGTGAGAATAGCATATGGATTTGGCACTATGGGATGACTAGGCATTACTGCTTCATTTACAGCTTTTAAATCTTATACCATCTGGTAGTCTTCACTGGCTTTTTTACTGGTAAAATTGGAGAGTTATAAGGAGATTGACAAGGCTTTAAAAAACCATGTTTGAGAAACTTATCAATAAGTGGTTGTAACCCAGGTTTTGCCCCAGGTTTTAAGGGATTTTGTTTTGTATGAGGTATAGTGGTTGGGTCCTTTAAGTTCACTTTAACTGGCTGGGCTTTATTTAAGAGCCCGGCCTGGGACATCGCAATCCCAAACCTGTGGATTCACTTCCAGATGTTAGGAGGGATACCAGGGTAAGGTTTTAATTCTCCAGATGTTATAAAGAGCAAGCCATTCTCTTCTTTACTAAGAGCAAACCTGCTTCCTAGTTTATACATTAAGTCTCGTCCAAGTAATGGAGTGGGACAAGATGGAAGGACTAGAAAAACAGGAGTAACCAATTGGTTTCTATACTTACAGGTTAAAGGCTTTGTCTGGTGATATGATTTAGTTTCCCCTCCTATGCCAACATTTTTATGGTTAGAAAGACAAGTAGAGCTGGAGTGCTAAATAAGAACAGAGTAAGTGGTTCCTGTATCAGTAAGAAAATTAAAAAACCTACCTTCCACATTCAGTGTAACCAGGGGCTCAGACATCCTGATGTCAGAGGGAGCCGGACCAGCCCTGTTGCATGCTGAGATCCTCTGGTTCCTGCTCTCGGGCAGGGAAGTGAGTTCCTGTCTTCCTCTCTCTCTCTGGAGATGAGGACAGTCTCTCTTCCAATGTCCTTTTTTCTTACAGACAGGACATAGTCATGGTGGAGAGCATTTGTTTGGACAGTCTTTGCTCCAATGTCTGATTTGGCCACACCCGTAGCATGGGGTCTTCCCTGGTTCTTTTTCTGATACTGGCATTTTCTTTGGTGCCTGGTTAGTCTGGTGTTGCGGGGAATCCATGTTAGCGCCAGCCAATATTTGAGCCTGTATTTTATCCTGCAATTTAGTTCTTGGTCCTTCTCCTGCCGTAAGGCCATATCTCTATTATTACAGACTCCAGTAGCTACCTCTAGCAGGTGCTGGTGGGGTTTGAGGACCTAGAGCCATTTTAGTCAGTTTTTGGTGGACGTCAGGTGCTGACTGCCTTATAAAATGCATGTGTAATATAGTTGTTCCCCCAGGTGAGATTGGGTCCAGATTTGTATATTTATGGGTGGCTTCTATCAAATGACCCTGAAGTAGAGCTGGATTCTCATCAGCTCTTTGAGTAACTTCCTGAATTTTATCAAAGTTTACAGGTTTAGAGAATCCTTTTTTCATTCCTTCTGTTAAACAAGTGATCATTTGGTCTCATTTTTCCCTTCTCTGTCTATCTTCTTGGTAATTCTAGTGAGGTTCAGGATGGGGAACAGCAGTTTCCCCCATTGGATAACTCTCTCTGGCTACTAGCTCATCAGCAAATTCTTAAGCCCCTTTTCCTCAGGGGTACAACAATGAGTTAATATGATGTATATATCTCACTAGGTCAAATCAAACAGAAAAGATAATTGTTGAAAGCCCTCAATAAATTGAGAAGTGTTTTTGGAATATCGTTCTAATTGTTGTTTTATCTGACTCAGATCTGCTATGGAGAATGGGACATGGACTTTAATTGTGCCCATCTCTCCATTAGCAATCTCCCTAAGAGGATGCAATCCAGATTTAGGTGGAACTCCTAGAAGATAGGGAATTCTGCTCCGAGTATGTCCAGCTGGGCTGGAAGCAAAGGGATTTTGAGGTTTATAAGGAAGAGGGTTAGTTCTTTAGATTGGCTGGTGATTCCTCCAGTAGCCCAGGTTTATTAACAGGAATGGGCCTATTTAGACAATCATCGTCCAATATGTCCAGAGAGGTTTATTAACCTGGTTGGTGGTTAGACACATTCTACAAGAAGCCTTAGGTTGGGGTCCTGATTTAGGGCCATAAAGGCCTGGACATAAGGCACCTCAGTTCATTTGCCTTTTTTTTTTTACGTTTATTTATTTGCCAGAGAGAGAGAGAGCACAAGCAGGGATAGTGGCAGGCAGAGGGAGAAGCAGTCTCTCTGCAGAGCAGGGAGCCCGATGTGGGACTCAATCCTAGAACCCTGGGATCATGACCTGGGCCAAAGGCAGATGCTTATCCAACTGAGCCACCCAGGGGTCCCTCATTTGCCCTTTTTTTTTGCAAGAGAGATCTAACTGATAGATTGTACTGAAGCTTAATGTCCCATTAATGCACCATTTTCCCCTGTCTCCTGAGGAGTACTGAAGCCATGCAATATTACATAAGATCAGTTTATTTTTTCTTAAATCTTGCAATCCAAATTGATTCCAGTGGGCTAAAAGGCATCCCAAGGAAGAATCCTTGGGGACTGAAGAATAAGATTCCATGTTCCTAGAAAAGTAGAGAAGGTCCATTAACAAAAAATCCCCCTTGACTCCCAGGTGACATCCCATGCAGGATATGTCAGGGGTTCTTGGTGTCAAAGTGACCAGAGGTGTCCCTCTACGGAGTCACTAAGAACAACGCCTCACCTTGTAGGAGGGATGCCAGCATTCGGCCACTTCCCCACTGCATCCGAGGCTACAGATGGGTGCTGGGAAATGGACCAAAACGCTGTGCTGTGCCATGCAATGAAGAACCCACTGCTTTTAATCCATGGAAAACACTAAAAATAGTTTTACAGGGGGGAAATTACCCAATCTTGTAATTTAAGTAGTTAGTAGAGGACAACGACAGAAAACAGTAGAGATCGAAATCCACCATGATGTGAGCGACAGTCCAACACCTGTAGTCCTTACAGCTGACTTCCCTAGGAAACAGTCCCTGGTTAGGTTTTAATTCAATTGGGTACTGGTTTCAGCTGGCTCTGGGTGGAGTTCTCATGGCCAGAAGTGGCAAGACCAAAGATGTGAAGAGGATCACATTAGACCAATGAGGAGGAAACCTCACATGGGAGTCTTAAGATTGGCAGCCATCCTAGTGACAGGTGGCTGTCCTGTGCCCAAAAAGACAACTTTGTATAAGAATAGGAAGAAAGGAAGGACATCAAGTTTCCGGGTGTTATTACCATTCTGGCTAGGGTACTAGCTTCCAGTCAAAAGGCAGGCTTTCTCCTCCCTGTAGAGTAGCCACGGGCTAGAAGATCGCAGCCTGAGCAATCGACATGAAAGTGTTCCAATAAGACTGTACTCCTTGAAGAGCACCTGATATCAGATTAAAGAGAGAGAAGAGGAAATACTCACCAAGTTTGTACGGAGGCACGGAGTCCAGATGAGAAGGCTCGAGCCCCACGTTGGATGCCAAATGATGTGATTTGAAGTTTGGGTCCAAGAGTGAATGGTCAAGAAAGAATTCTTGAGATGTTTTCAGTGCAAAAAGGTGTTGTTATTACAGCACAGGGACAAGACCTATGGGCAGACAGAGCTGCCCTTGTGATTGTGAGGATTATATACTTCTAAGTTTTAAGTTTGTGGAGGGAAGGGGGATAGAAGATAAGTTACTAAGGGATTTTTCTATGCTGAAAGTGAGGTTTCAGGATGTTGGCGGTCTGGTTATTGTCAAAAAGTTGCTTTTAGTCTGTAATAAAACATCAACATTAGGGCAGCCATGAATTCCTTGAGGAATGTCATGCTGTGCGGGTCTCAGGTATTTATGAGTGGGCTGCAAGTTGTACAGAGATTTAATTTAAGCTACATTTCTCTTGCCTTTGTTCTCCTCATCATTCTCCCCCCACCCCCGTGCTGACATGCTGACCCTAAAGTCTACCCTACCTCTAGACTTAATGAATGGGATAATATATTTCCTTATTGTTTAAGACCATGTGAGTGGAGTGTCCTATTCGTTATAGCCCAAAATGCTATGAATCCTTCTTGTGGATAAATTACTTATCTTCTTTGAGCCTCAGTTTCTCCATCTAAAATAATCCCTATATGCCTGTATCTTGAAGTTTAAGTGAGATTTGTCATGCCCACTGGCATGAGGCTATCATTGCTAGGTTAGGATAGTACTTCTTTGCCCTGCTCATAATCTGACCTCATACTGAGCTGTTTAGGTAGCTTGGACTCTACTTCATATTCTCTCAGGAATTTAACCCCACATAATCTGGACTGAAGACCTTGAAACTGAGAAAATCTCAGTCAGCTCCATAAAGCTATACAGCAGTGTAGTATAATGATTAGGAAAGAGGGAGCAGGAATTAGACCACCTTGGTTCAAGTAATAGCTGCCCACTATCTGTGATCTTTGGGTAAATTGTTTAACTTCTCTAAGGCCCCGATTGTTTTTACATTGAAAGGAGGTGATATATTAAGATTTTAGCCCATTGATATATGTATTATATGTATTTTTTGGTTACAGTGGTATAATTTGTTCATATGTCTTTAATCTCTGTTTACTTAGCATGAAAAATCTTCTTATGCATGCAAAATATACTGAACTTGAAATGTGGTTGAGAGCCAGACTGTGAGAGGCTTGGGAGACGTTTAGCAACTTGCCAAAGGTCACAATGGATTATAAGTGGGGGAAGCCGGGGCATGAAGCTACATTGTCTAACTTTATTTATTTATTTACTTACTTACTCACTTACTTATTTATTATGTTCAATTAGCCAACATATAGTACTTCATTAGTTTTTGATCTAGTATTCAACAACTCATTAGTGTTGTGATGAGCACTGGGTGTTATACATTGTCTGATTTTAAATCCAGAGTTCCTCAAACAGAAAATATTTGTGCTCAGTCTACCTATGTTTCACCTTACACAAATGCTTGCAGGTGTATGGTAAAAATTCAATGAACAGTTCCCTCTCTCCCTGCAACCAAGGCACCCTCAGCCAAGGGAAACATTATTTATTCATGAACTTCAGGGTTTCATTTTTTTTTTTCCCCTAGAGAATTGAAGCCTCTAGCCCCTACCTACTGAAAATGTGGCCCTTACACCAGAAGCTTTGGCATCTCCTTGGAGTCTGCTAGAAATGCAGGATATCAGACTCCACTTCAGACCTCCTGAATCAGAATTTGGAGTGTAACAAAATCCTCAGGTGAGTTGTGTGCCCCTTAAAGTTGAGAAGCTCTGCTTTAGTCTAGCTGAAACTGAAGGATTCCTGACTTCTGAGGATCACATAATATCATTTCTGAATTTCTCCTTAACATGATGAAATTTCCAAATAATTATGTCCAAACCACTCTCTCAAGAATTTGTAAAAGGGGGGGCGTCTGGATGGCTCAGTTGGTTAAGCGACTGCCTTCAGCTCAGGTCATGATCCTGGAGTCCCGGGATCAAGTCCCACATCGGGCTTCCTGCTCAGCGGGGAGTCTGCTTCTCCCTCTGACCCTCCCCCCTCTCATGTGCTCTCTCTCTCTCTCATTCTCTCTCTCTCAAATAAAGTAGTAAAATCTTTAAAAAAAAGAATTTGCAAAAGAGGAATCAGAGAAAAATAAGATTAATAATAAGTGGTATACCTTGCTAAAGGCAAGGAGACTTGAAATCAATTTATAAGTCTTTTTGAAAAACTACAAAGGAATTTAGACAGAAATTTCTTCCATACTCCAAACCACTGAGTCCAATGGAGATAACAAATATTTACTGGAAAAATGAAAATACGAGGGAAAAGAATACTTAGCAAATAGCAACACCAGGCATTATGCATTGTTTAATTTCTCATCATAAGATTGGATCCTCACTGTGTATATACAGAAACAGAGGCAAAAAGAGGTTAGGTAAATTATTCAAGGCCATGCAGATTTGGGTCTGAATCCAGATTTGTCTGAATCCAAAGCTCCAATGCCACTCACCGTGTGACCCACATATACTGGGCGAGGTACTGTGGGAATCCAAAAGAAGCTCCTATTTTCTCAGTTCTAAGATGTACTTGTTTCTCTACAGCTTGACATGTCTGAAGTTGGGACGCTTCTTAAACCAAGGTCAAAAGAAACTTGCGGGCGCCTGGGTGGCTCAGTCGTTAAGCGTCTGCCTTCGGCTCAGGTCATGATCCCAGGGTCCTGGGATCGAGTCCCACATCGGGCTCCCTGCTCGGAGGAAGCCTGCTTCTCCCTCTCCCACTCCCCCTGCTTGTGTTCCTGCTCTCGCTATGTCTCTCTCTGTCAAATAAATAAATAAAAAATCTTTAAAAAAAAAAAAGAAACTTGCCAGGGTGCCAAGAAGATTTAATGTAGAATGGAAAGCTTTTTTTCAACAAATAGTGTCAGAATAACTGGATATCCAACTGAAAAAAAAAAAAATGAACCTTGACCCATACCTCATACCATACACTAAAATTAATTTGAGATGTATCATAGATTTAAATGTAAAAGCCAAAATTTTAAGTGTGGAAGAATATATTTGTAACCTTGGAATAGGTAAATATTTCTTAAGACACAAAAAGCACTAAATATCCTCATACCAGCTAGGATGGCTGCTACAAAAAATAATAGAAAATAACAGAATTGGAGAGGAGATGGAGAAATCTGAATCCATGGTTGGTGAGATTGTAAAAATAGTTCAACCACTATGGAAAACAATATGGAGGTTCCTCAAAAAATTCAAAATAGAACTACCGTATGATCCAGCAATCCCACCTCTGGTCTAAAATTGGAAGCAGGGTTTCAAAGAGATAGTTGTACATTCATGTTCATAGCAGCACTATTTATAATAGAAGAGAGGTAGAAGCAATTCAAATGTCCACTGATGGACGAATGGATAAGCAAAGTGTGGTATATACATGCAATGGAATATTATTCAGCCTTAAAAAGGAAAGAAATTCTGTCACATGCTAGAACATGGATGAACCTTGAGGACATTATACTAAATGAGATAAGCCAGTCACCAAAAGGCAAATACTGTATGATTTCACTTATATGAGGTATACAGAGTAGTCAAAATCACAGAGGTAGAAAGTAGAATTGAGGTTGCCAGGGGCTGGGGAGGAGGAATGGGGGGTTATTATTTCATGGGTATAGGGGGCTTTAGATTTACAATTTGAAAAAGTTCTGGAGATCTGTGTCATAACAATATGAATTACTTAGCACTATTGAACTGCACACTTTAAAATGGTTAAGATGGTAAATTTTATGTTATGTGTTTTTTACTATAATAAGAAACTAAAAAAAAAAACTTTACCAAAAAAAGAATTTAACATAAAAGAGAAGAAGTTAATTATACCTCATAAAAAGTTAAACTAGCCATTCC
The DNA here is from genome assembly GCF_004348235.1 of Phoca vitulina. NCBI lineage: Eukaryota > Metazoa > Chordata > Mammalia > Carnivora > Phocidae > Phoca > Phoca vitulina. Next base: position 4,041,025 of record NW_022589739.1, on the reverse strand, counting down.
TTAAGACAGTGAAAAGAAAACAAAAAGGCAAATCACATATTGGGAGAAAATATTCACAATATGTATATCCACCATGGATACTATGATGCCCCTCCAGACTTCCCTTCCACAGCTGCCGGAAGTTTAGCAGCTAGATCAACAAGTGAGTCGGCCTCTAGACATTGCCCTTGGCCAGAGGGAGCTTCCAGGAACAGTGTGCCGAAGACCAGGTTTGGAAATATGAATACGGAGGTCACAACAATCAACTGGATGAACCTTGACACATACCTCATACCATACACTGAAATTAATTTGAGATATATCATAGATTTAAATGTAAAAGCCAAAATTCTGAGTGAAGTCCCTTAGGGATAGAGAAGAGGTTTACAAGAGAGTTTTGAGGAAATCCAATATTTAATGTTTGGGTAAAGGAGGAAAAAGAAGGGGAGGGAGAAGAGGAGAAGAAAGAGAAGGGCATCCAGAGAGACGGGAGGAAAATGAGTGTTGCGTGGAGACCTTAAAGTAAAGGGAAGGGGATGCGTCAGAAGGGAGGTAGTTTGTCAAATGTCACCAAGAGGTTATGTAAGAGAAAGGCTGAATAATGTTTATCAGCTTTAGCAATATGGGGTCACTGGAGACAATAGGTAAGAACAATTTGTTTGGGGAGGAGGGGGGAAAGATGGCGGAGGAGAAGGGGACCCTATTTCAACTGGTCCCCGGAATTGAGCTGGATATCTACCAGACCACTCTGAGCACCCACGAAACCAGCCTGAGATGTAAGAAGATCTGGATCTCTACAAACAGAATATCGCAGGCGGTTGGTTTTGAGGTACGAAGCGGAGAGCCGTGATTCCGCGGGCAGATATCGGAGGATAACCGTGGCGGGAGGGTGCCTGGCCGTGGGGATCCTACACCGCCGGCGAGCGACAGCCTCGAGAGCTGCGGACGGGCACAGACTCGCAGACCGGTAGCGGCGGGAAAGGACTTTAGGGCAGCCCCCGGGGTGGAAAACCAGAGCGGCGGGGTCGCGCACACGCGAACTGCAGCCTCCGAGACGGAAACCGGAGCGACGGTTGCGCGCACACGAACTGCAGCCTCCGAGACGGAAACCGGTCCGCCGGGGTCGTGCCGGTGAACTGCAAACCCCGGGGTGGAAACCCCGAGTGGTGGAGTCGCGCGCGCGCGCGCGAACTGGGAGCGGCTGGCGGTTTTAGAAGCACAAAGGGCAGAGACGAGCCCCGACCTGGAGGCAGGACTGGGAGCGCTGCGGAGGGGCGCACAACCCAGGATGCTGCAGTTTATAGCAGCACGGACAGAAAGAGAGACGGTGTGGCCTGGAGAGCTCACTGAAGAACAGACTGCGGTCTCTCTGCTCTGAGGCAGAGGGTTGGAAACGGTCTCTTCTGCTCTGACTCGCGGAAGAGATGCGGAAAGCCGCCAGGGAGAGCCGCCAGAGAACAAAAGCCCCAAAGACTGATTCCCGCTGAGCCCATCCCCCGCCACAGGGGCGCAGGGCAACTCCACCCAAACAGGGTTGCCTGAGTAACAGCGCGGCAGGCCCCTCCCCCAGAAGACAGGCTGGGAAAACAAGAGGCCAGCAACCCTAAGGTCCCAAGAAAACAGGTGCATCTTGCTTGGGTTCTGGTCAATAATTTGGACTCTATACATTCCCTCAAACATCCATCAACAGAATGACTAGGAGGAGGAACCCCCAAAATAGGAAAGACTCAGAGATTATGACTTATGCTGCAGATTTACAAATGGATGCAGATATAACCAAGATGTTGGAGATGGAATTCAGGCTAGCAGTTGTGAAGACAATGGCTAGAATGGAGAAATCAATTAATGGCAACATAGAGTCTCTAAGGGCAGAAATGAAAGCTGAATTGGCAGAACTTAAAAATGCTATCAATGAGATCCAATCCAATCTAGATAATCTAACAGCTAGGGTAACTGAGACAGAAGAGAGAATAAGCGATCTGGAAGACAGTATAATAGATAAAAAGGGAAAAGAGGAGGCCAGGGAAAAACAACTCAGAATCCATGAAAATAGAATCAGAGAAATAAGTGACACCATGAGGCGTTCCAGTGTCAGAATCATTGGAATCCTGGAGGGAGTGGAGAGAGAGAGAGGGCTAGAAGATGTATTTGAGCAAATCGTAGCTGAGAACTTCCCTAATCTGGGGAATGAAACAAACATTTGAGTCCTAGAGGCAGAGAGGACCCCTCCCAAGATCAAGGAAAACAGGCCAACACCCTGGCATGTAATAGTAAAACTTGCAAATCTTAGAACCAAGGAAACCATCTTAAGGGCAGTTAGGGGGAAGAGATTCCTTACGTACAGAGGGAGGAACATCAGAATAACGTCAGACCTATCCACAGAGACCTGGCAAGCCAGAAAGGCCTGGCAAGACATATTCAAGGTACTAAATGAGAAGAACATGCAGCCAAGAATACTTTATCCGGCAAGGCTTTCATTTAGAATGGATGGAGAGATGCAGAGCTTCCACGACCGGCAGAAGTTGAAAGAATATGTGACCACTAAGCCAGCCCTGCAAGAAATATTAAGGGGGGTTCTATAAAAGGAGAAAGACCCCAAGAGTGATCTACAACAGAAATTTACAGGGACAATCTATAAAAACAACGTCTTCACAGGCAACATGATGACAATTAATTCATATCTTTTAATAATCACTCTCAACGTGAATGGCCTAAACGCTCCCATAAAATGGCACAGGGTTGCAGATTGGATAAAAAGACAGGACCCATCCATATGCTGTCTACAAGAGACTCATTTTGAACCTAAAGATGCATCCAGACTGAAAGTGAAGGGATGGAGATCAATCTTCCATGCCGGCAGACCTCAAAAGAAAGCTGGGGTAGCAATTCTTATATCAGACAAATTAGATTTTAAACTAAAGTCTGTAATAAGAGACACAGAAGGACACTATATCATTCTTAAAGGGTCTATCCACCAAGAAGATCTAACAATTGTAAACATCTATGCCCCCAACATGGGAGCAGCCATCTACATAAGCCAACTGTTAACCAAAATAAAGAGTCATATTGATAACAATACGTTAATTGTAGGAGACCTCAATACTCTACTCTCAGCAATGGACAGATCATCTAAGCAGAAAATCAACAAGGAAACAAGAGCTTTGAATGATACATTGGACCAGATGGACCTCATAGATATTTACAGAACATTCCACCCTAAAACAAAAGAATACTCATTCTTCTCGAGCGCACATGGAACTTTCTCCAGAATAGACCATATACTGGGTCACAAATCAGGTCTCAACCGATACCAAAAGATTGAGATTATTCCCTGTATATTCTCAGACCACAATGCTCTAAAACTGGAACTCAATCACAAGAAAAAATTTGGCAGAAATTCAAACGCTTGGAATCTAAAGACCACTCTGCTCAAGAATGTTTGGGTCAACCAAGAAATCAAAGAAGAACTTAAACAATTCATGGAAATCAATGAGAACGAAAACACATCGGTCCAAAACCTATGGGATACTGCAAAGGCAGTCCTAAGGGGGAAATACATAGCCATCCAAGCCTCACTCAAAAAAATAGAAAAATCCTGAATTCACCAACTACGTCTACACCTTAAAGAACTAGAGAAAAAGCAACAAACGACACCTAAGCCACGCATTAGAAGAGAAATAATTAAAATTAGAGCAGAAATCAATGAATTAGAAACCAGAAACACAGTAGATCAGATCAACGAAACTAGAAGTTGGTTCTTTGAAATAATTAATAAGATTGATAAACCACTGGCCAGACTTATCCAAAAGAAGAGAGAAAGGACCCAAATTAATAAAATTATGAATGAAAGGGGAGAGATCACGACCAACACCAAGGAAATAGAAACAATTATTAGAAATTATTATCAACAACTATATACCAATAAACTGAGCAATCTGGATGAAATGGAGGCCTTCCTGGAAACCTATAAGCTGCCAAGACTGAAACAGGAAGAAATGGACAACCTGAATAGGCCAATAACCAGTAACGAGATTGAAGCAGTGATCAAAAACCTCCCAAAAAACAAGAGTCCAGGGCCTGATGGATTCCCTGGGGAATTCTACCAAACATTCAAAGAAGAAATAATACCTATTCTCCTGAAGCTGTTTCAAAAAATAGAAACAGAAGGAAAGCTTCCAGACTCATTCTATGAAGCCAGCATTACCTTAATCCCCAAACCAGGCAAAGACCCCATCAAAAAGGAGAATTTCAGACCGATATCCCTGATGAATATGGATTCCAAAATCCTCAACAAAATCCTAGCTAATAGGATCCAACAATACATCAAAAGGATCATCCACCACGACCAAGTGGGATTTATCCACAGGATGCAAGGGTGGTTCAACATTCGCAAATCAATCAATGTGATAGAACACATTAATAAGAGGAGTGAGAAGAACCATATGGTCCTCTCAATTGATGTGGAAAAAGCATTTGACAAAATACAACATCCTTTCCTGATTAAAACTCTCCAGAGTATAGGGATAGAGGGAACATTCCTCAAGCTCATAAAATCCATCTATGAAAAACCCACAACGAATATCATCCTCAATGGGGAAAAGCTGAGAGCCTTTCCCTTAAGATCAGGAACATGTCAAGGGTGCCCACTCTCACCACTGTTGTTCAACATAGTACTAGAAGTCCTAGCAACAGCAATCAGACAACAAAAAGAAATAAAAGGTATTCAAATTGGCAAAGAAGAAGTCAAACTCTCTCTTTTCGCAGACGACATGATACTTTATGTGGAAAACCCAAAAGACTCCACCCCCAAATTACTAGAACTCATCCAGCAATTCAGTAATGTGGCAGGATACAAAATCAATGCACAGAAATCAGTTGCTTTCTTATACACTAAAAACGCAACTGTTGAAAGAGAAATTAAAGAAATGATTCCATTTACAATAGCACCGAAAACCATAAGATACTCGGAATAAACCTAACCAAAGAGGTAAAGGATCTATACTCTAAGAACTACAAAACACTCATGAAAGAAATTGAAGAAGACACAAAAAGATGGAAAAATATTCCATGCTCATGGATTGGAAGAATAAACATTGTTAAAATGTCTATGCTACCCAGAGCAATCTATACCTTCAATGCCATCCCAATCAAAATTCCAATGACATTTTTCAAAGTGCTGGAACAAACAATCCTAAAATTTGTATGGAATCAGAAAAGACCCCGAATCGCCAAGGAAATGTTGAAAAAGGAGAACAAAGCTGGGGGCATCACGTTGCCCGATTTCAAGCTATATTACAAAGCAGTGATCACCGAGACAGCATGGTACTGGCACAAAAACAGACATACAGACCAATGGAACAGAATAGAGAACCCAGATATGGACCCTCAACTCTATGGTCAAATAATCTTTGACAAAGCAGGAAAAAACATGCAATGGAAAAAAGACAGTCTCTTCAATAAATGGTGCTGGGAAAATTGGACAGCCACATGCAGAAGAATGAAACTCGACCATCCTCTAACACCACTCACAAAGATAAACTCAAAGTGGATGAAAGACCTCAATGTGAGACAGGAATCCATCAAAATCCTAGAGGAGAACATAGGCAGTAACCTCTTTGACATCGGCCACAGCAACTTCTTTCAAGATACATCTCCAAAAGCTAGTGAAACAAAAGCAAAAATGAACTTTTGGGACTTCATCAAGATAAAAAGCTTCTGCACAGCAAAGGAAACAGTCAACAAACAAAGAGGCAACCCACAGAATGGGAGAAGATATTTGCAAATGACACTACAGATAAAGGGCTGGTATCCAAAATCTATAAAGAACTTCTCAAACTCAACACCCAAAAAACAAATAATCAAGTCAAAAAGTGGGCAGAAGAGATGAACAGACACTTCTATGAAGAAGACATATAAATGGCTAACAGACACATGAAAAAATGTTCATCATCATTAGCCATCAGGGAAATCCAAATCAAAACCACACTGAGATACCACCTTACACCAGTTAGAATGGCAAAAATGGGCAGGGAAAGAAACAACAAATGTTGGAGAGGTTGTGGAGAAAGGGGAACCCTCTTACACTGTTGGTGGGAATGCAAGTTGGTACAGCCACTTTGGAAAACAGTGTGGAGGTTCCTCAAAAATTTAAAAATAGAGCTACCCTATGACCCAGCAATTGCACTGCTGGGTATTTACCCCAAAGACACAGATGTAGTGAAAAGAAGGGCCATATGCACCCCAATGTTCATAGCAGCAATGTCCCCAATAGCCAAACTGTGGAAAGAGCCGAGATGCCCTTCAACGGATGAATGGATAAAGAAGATGTGGTCCATATATACAATGGAATATTAGCCATCAGAAAAGATGAATACCCAATTTTTACATCAACATGGATGGGACTGGAGGAGATTATGCTAAGTGAAATAAGTCAAGCAGAGAAAGTCAATTATCATATGGTTTCACTTTTGTGGAACATAAGGAATAACATGGAGGACATTAACAGAAGGAAGGGAAAAATGGGCGGGGGGAATTGGAGGGAGAGATGAACCATGAGAGACTATGGACCTGAGAAACAAACAGGGTTCTAGAGGGGAGGGGGGAGGGGGGATTGGTTAGCCCGGTGATGGGTATTAAGGAGGGTATGTACTGCATGGAGCACTGGGTGTTATATGAAAACAATGGATTGTGGATCACTACATCAAAAACTAATGATGTATTGTATGGTGACTAACATAACATAATAAAATTAAAAAAAAAAAAGAAAATGTGGTGTAAAAAAAAAAAAGAACAATTTGTTTGCATAATGGAGGCAGAAACCAGATTGATGATGCCTATACTCAGTTCCTCTAGGACGTTAATGGCTTCCTGTCTCACATTTAGGTCTTTCATCCATTTTGAATTTATTTTTGTGTATGGTGTAAGAAAGTAGTCCAGTTTAATTCTTCTGCATATTACTGTCCAGTTTTCCCAGCACCATTTGTTGAAGAGACTTTCTTTTTTCCATTGGATATTCTTTCCTGCTTTGAAAATTAGTTGACCATATAATTGTGGGTTCATTTCTGGGGTTTCTATTCTGTTCTATTGATCTATGTGTCTGTTTTTGTGCCAGTACCATACTGTCTTGATGACTATAGCTTTGTAACATAACTTGAAGTCCAGAATTGTGATGCTTCCAGCATTGCTTTTCTTTTTCAAGATTGCTTTGGGTATTTGTGGTTCCATACAAAATACAATGCTGAGATTACATTACATGTGTAGATTGCTTTGGGCAGGATAGACATAATCACTGTAGTTTTTCTTTTTTTTAAATTTAAATTAAATTAATTAGCATATAGTATATTATTAGTTTCAGAGGGAGAGTTTAGTGATTCATCAGTTGAGTATAACAGTGCTGATTACATCACGTCCCTTCTTTAATGCCTATCACCCAGTTATCCCATCCCCCCACCCACCTCCCTCCAGCAACCCTGTTTGTTTCCTAGAGTTAACAGGTTTGTCTCCCTCTTTTATTTCACTGTTAGTTTTCAAATGATGAAACAGGTATAGGAAGGATAAGTAACTTGTCCTGGTTGTTTCACACAGTTAGTAAACAGCAGAGTCAGAATGGAGGCTCCACAGTCTTGACCCAAGAAGCCATGCCCTTAATTACTTTATTATATTACTTTCTGTGGAAATACATCCAGAGCCAGCCCTGAGAATTCTTTTTTTTTTTAATTTATTTATTTTTTTTAAAGATTTTATTTATTTATTCATGAGAGACAGAGAGAGAGAGAGAGAGAGAAGCAGAGGGAGAAACAGGCTCCCAAGGAGCAGGGAGCCCGATGCGGGACTCGATTCCAGGACCCTGGGATCATGACCTGAGCCGAAGGCAGACGCTTAACCATCTGAGCCACCCAGGCGCCCGCCAGCCCTGAGAATTCTTAAACATGATATGGTTTCCCTGCACTGCTATTCTGGAGCATTCCCATTACATCTCAAAGAAAATCCCAAACACATCGATCCTGGACTATGCAAAGAAGAATTAAATTGGAATCACACTGTTTATTTAGTTCACCAAAAAGAAAACAGGGTAAAGGAAGCTATTGTTCAATAAGGTAGAAAGAGTTTTATAGGTGAAACCAAAGAGTAGAATTGGTTTTTTTTTTTTTTAAAGATTTTACTTATTTATTTATTTGAGAGAAAGAGAGAGAGACAGAGAAACAGCATGAGAGGGGGGAGAGTCAGAGGGAGAAGCAGGCTCCCTGCTGAGCCGGGAGCCCAATGTGGGACTCGATCCCAGGACTCCGGGATCATGACCTGAGCCGAAGGCAGTTGCTTAACCAACTGAGCCACCCAGGTGCCCAGAATTGGTCTTTCTGATGGCTCCTCTGTTCTCTGTCATTCTCTTAACCTCTGGTTTGGAACTCTGATGGAGGCACAGTCATTCTAGAGTTGTGTTCTTTTTTTTGAAAATTTTTTTATTTTTTTATTTGAGAGAGAGAGAGTGAGTGAGAGAGAGAGCACAAGCCAGGGGGAGAGGCAGAGAGAGATGCAGACTCTCTGCTGGGCGGGGAGCCCGATGAGGGGCTCGGTCTCAGGACCCTGGGATCATGACCTGAGCTGAAGGCAGATGCTTAACTGACTGAACCACCCAAGCACCCTAGAGTTGTGTCTGAGCTTAATTTTATGACACAGCTCTTAAAATCTTGGAGGTGAGGGGGACTGTGGGAAGAGAGAAGAGATGCCTCTCTTCCTCCCGTTTCAGCCTCAGAACTGACCTGACAAACTTCCAGACCCACGCAATACTTTGGGGTCTTTTGAGGAACCCAGCCTAAGTGGTCTCTGATCTATTTCAAACAGCTGTGGAGTCTTTGCTGTAACCACAGTAAGCCATTTTTATTTGTTTGTTTTTTTAGCCAGTTGTTCAGGATAGCAAGTCACAAATAGTACATGCCATTTGAGCCCACCTTCTCCCCACCCAACAAAAATGTCTGAGTCTATATGCAAAAAAACCTTAGATAGCATTTATAACCAATAATAGTTAACTCCAAGGAACTGTTAAAGGTATTTACATATTCTCATCTATAATTTCCCTTTTTTGACAATGAACATGAACCTTATGAAATAAAAACATAAAATAGTTAATTATGGCCACATTAATAGAGAGCCATGAAACAATTCAGCAGGATGAAGTCAAGAAAATAGAAAAGATCTTCCTGAGGTGCCTGGGTGGCTCAGTCGGTTAAGTGTCTGACTCTTGATTTCAGCTCAGGTCATGATCTTGGGGTTGTGAGTTTGAGCCCCATGTTGGGTGTAGAGATTACTTAAATACAAAATCTTAAAAAAAAAAGTAATGCTCCTGAAGCTTACTGTAAAGAGGCTCATCAACATCCCAGTTGTCTATTAGGAGGGACCATCTAATGAGGTGTGGTCCCATGATAAATCAGTAGTTTTACTTTAACCTTCTCTGCTGGGACTTAACCAGAGTAACCAACCTCGCATTATCCATAAGCTAGATGTGTTCAAGTTTTCCTTGTCCTTGACTTACCATGTAAGCTGAGGGTGTGGCCCAGATTCATGATATCTTTCCTTAAGCATTCTACTAAATAGGGGTCATTTTATCGTGCCAAAACATTTATCATATATGTGAGCGAATTTCCCTAGATTGTCTCGCTAAGCTTCTCTTACCAAGTTTCTAAGGGCAACATATGCAAATATGCTCAGATAATTTGGTCATTACCTCTTTGTACCATTTTTTTCCTGCTAAGAAGGGCCAATTAGCCTCTGGATTAACCAGGAAACATTAGCATTGCCACTTCAACCAAGATAAGTGTGCAACAGGATGAATTATTGAGAATTAAACAAGATTGGATATAAACACTTAACAGTGTTATTTATTTTCTGTTGCTTAGAAGCAGAATGCTTCATATCCCTGAGGGACTGACTACTACTTTTCTAAAGATTGGGGAGCTAGACTAAGACTGGGTTTAAAGACCCAGAAAATATTCTTTTATGATGTTAAGGTTGGGTTCTCATCGCTTAAAATATCTGGAGCTCCTTAATAAGCTGTTAAGCCATTTATTAAAGAAAGTAATAGGAAAGGAAGCCTGGGTGTTTTTCAAGGATTGGAGAAATGAAAAGCCTGGTAAGAGAAATGAGAGAAGACCAGGGGAGTAATGGGAAAGTAGTGGGCTTCTTTTAATGGTAGAAATCAGAACCACTCAAATGCAGTGTACTGGGAAGATATGGTTGGCTGTGTAAAGCCAGGGCAGAGCCCTGGATGCCATGGTTTGGTGATCTGCAGCAAGGGCCCTGTGGCTTAGTGGGCACAACTGAATCATCTACCTTCTGTCTAATGTGGTCTAATGAGTTATGGTCCTGTGGCAAAACTCATGGACTAAATGAACCTGGGCCTTGAGCAAATCTTCAGTAGTGATCACAATAGACTGAAGGCCAGAGGTTTCTCCCCTATTTATCCTAGAACTGAATAAGCTCTGGAATCCTGGTAAAACACACAGAAAGAGAAGGGAGCCATGAAGAATGGCTGATATTGAACATATCACTCACCTTGGATAAGATTTAATTTGACAAAGAAAACCAACAAAAAAGTCACATTACTGGCACCTGCTATGGTGATAGGAAGGTCTGGAGGAGTCCATTTCCTTGAATCAACCTAGATGAATCCTTACGTTAGTACTTCAAGGCAGAGTCAACCTTCTAACACAAGTCCTATTACCAAGGTCCCCAGAGATTTTTACATTATATCACATATAACATGTGTGAAAGTTAATTTGGTTAACTGAGTATGTGAAGTTGTCTTCTGTCCCTTCTTAGTGGGAATGTGTGTGTGTGTGTGTGTGTGTGTGTGTGTGTACTTACATACTTCTAAACAACTGTTTTAGTTTAAGTTTAAATTTCTCACAAAACAAAGTCTGAAGTAAGGACTTCAGTGTAGGAGGTAGCATCTGAAAGCAGGTGTGAGCAAATAAAGAGATTGACACAGGTGAAGAGTAATTGCTGATGAAGGATTTGTCATTAAGCTAGTTCTGCATGGCAATTGGGGTTCAGTCCCTCTCAGGACCCTCTGAAGAACCATACAAGATGGGCCCCAGAACTGTCCCTCTGAGGATGAGAGGTTAGAGCATTTTCTCGCTGATTCCCATCCTCCACTGAGGCTTGCTTCTAGGAATGTTTCTGGACTACTGGTGTGGAGGGATGGTAGAGCTTCCTCTCTCCTAGGCTGAGAGAGCTTGTGCATGGCAACTGTCCACCGGAGCTGCTACCATAGCCCAAGCTGGGCTGAGGGGATGTGGCGTCGGCAACAAAAAGCACATGCTACATAAACCTGTATCAGGAAAGTGAACGGAAGATGTTTAACCTTTTAGAAAAGAATCTCTCCCCCAAACCCTCCATCCCAGGTTGGAATGGGGAGAGGGTGGGTATTACATGACCTGCTGCCTTTGCACATGTGTTGAAACCTCAAATAAATACCCTGTTCTTAACAGCAGTTCTCATTCCTGCCCTCAGTCATAGGACTCAGACTCCAAAACATTCCTGGCTTTGCCAGGCAGATCCGTCTCTTTGCTATACAGCAGCCCCCTTGGAACTTATTCTGGGCTGCGGATTCCTTTGTTATGTCACCTAGTAACACTTGTTCACTTTCCATCTTCTAGAATTTTGCTGAAATTTTCATCTTCCAACAGTGAAATGTCTATTCAGATCCTTTGCTCATATTTTAGTTGGGTTATTTGTCTTTTTATGTTTGAGTTGAAAGTGTTCTTTATATATTCTGGATTCTAGTCTCTTAACAACATATGATTTACAAATATTGTCTCCCATTAGGTGAATTGTCTTTTCACTTTCTCACTGGTGTCCTTTGAAGTACATTTTTAATTTCAATAAAACCTAATTTATTTTTTCTTTGGTTCCTTCTGCATACCAAACAATTGCCTAATCCAAAGTTTACACCTATGTTTTCTTCTAAGAGTTTTATAGTTTTAGTGCTTAGATTTAGGCCTTTGATTCATTTTTAGTTAATTTTTTTAAATAAGTTTTTTTTTTTTTAAGATTTTTAAAAATTTATTTATTTGACAGAGAGAGAGACAGCGAAAGAGAGAACACAAGCAGGGGGAGTGGGAGAGGGAGAAGCAGGCTTCCTGCTGAGCAGGGAGCCCAATGCGGGGCTCGATCCCAGGACCCTGAGAGCATGACCTGAGCCAAAGGCAGTCGCTTAACCAACTGAGCCACCCAGGCGCCCCTAAATAAGTTTTTTTTTAAAGTATTTATTTGAGAGAGAGAGAGAGAATGAGTGGGGGGGTGGGGCAGAGGGACAAGCAGACTCCCCCCTGAGTGGGGAGCCTGACACGAGGCTCCATCCCAGGACCCTGAGATCATGACCTGAGCTGAAGTCAGATGCTTAACTGACTGAGCCACCCAGGCGCCCCTAGTTAATTTTTGAATATGACATGAGATAGGGGTCCAAATTCACTCTTTTGCATACGGATATCCAGTTGTCTCAGCACTATTTGTTGAAAAATTATTCTTTCCAATTGAATTATCTCAGCATCTTTGTTGAAAATCAACTGACCAAAAAATGAGAGGGTTTATTTCTGGGTCTCAATTCTATTCAACTGATGTATATGTCTATCCTTGCCCCACTACCACACTGTTTTGATTAATGTAGCTTTGTAATAGGTTTTGAAAATCAGAAGCTTGACTCCTCCAAATTTATTCTTTTTCAAGATTGTTTTGAATTGTTTGGCTATTCTAATTCCTTTGAATTTCTCTATTAATTTTAGGGTCAGCTTGTCAATTTCTGCAAAGAAGTCAGCTGTGATTAAAAATTGGCACTTTGGGGCGCCTGGGTGGCTCAGTCGTTAAGCGTCTGCCTTCGGCTCAGTTCATGATCCCAGGGTCCTGGGATCGAGCCCCGCATCGGGCTCCCTGCTCCGCGGGAGGCCTGCTTCTCCCTCTCCCACTCCCCCTGCTTGTGTTCCCTCTCTTGCTGTGTCTCTCTCTGTCAAATAAATAAAATCTTTAAAAAAAAAAAAATTGGCACTTTAACTTTTCTTAATAGCAGATTACTTGTAATATACCTCACCAATGTTCATAACACATCTCAACATGAATATTGAGAATTATACACATATTTATTATTACAGTTCATTTGCTCAATAAAATTCCATGAAGTTGCCATCCAGAGGGTGACTGCTGAAAATCATAGTAGAACTTTCTAACTTTGTGAAAGCCTATTAATTTTTTATATTATCCCCATGAAGCATAATAATATACATACAAGAGTAACACAACATAAGATTCTTTTTATCGTTGTCATGTGATATTTTTGTTGTACAGGATAAATGTTAGCAACATGGCAGACACATTCCTCTATATATATTTTTTTTTTGCTTAAACACAGAGTTCTGAGTAAGATTGTTCAATAAAAATATTCTCTAAAATAACTTCACTATATTTCTCAACTACTTTGACATTAATCTTGAAATTCAATTAAAGAACTCTCACAGTAGACAGACTTTCTTTCCCAAAAGAGAGATCTGTGAATCACCTCAAATCAAATCTAACACTTTTAAAGGAGAAAGACTATACTGATTAATATCTGTGGGTTCAGCCCATCTCTTCATTGTGGATCTTCTTCAGTGATCTATACCAGTTACTTTAACCTCACCTAGATAGAGTGTTCCATTGTTTAAATGTGGCTTCCTTACCTCACCACTCATACTGTTCCTGCCAAGGACTCCTGTGTTGCCACATTCAATGATCAGTTTTCTTCTCAGGTAACCTCGAGACACAGTTGCCTGCTCTCTACTTCGTGAACTTTGTTCTGTGAATTCTAAGTATTTTACCACCCACTTCTGGTGGTGGATGTCCCACTTCTGAACATCTGATTTCTTTATTCTCCAGTATTCTCTCCTGTCTTCCCACTACACCCGATGGACATGCTCTCAGCTACCCTAGTCCTTGCTCACTAATTTTATAACCATTTCTATCCTGATATCTTCTCATCTAGGCTCATACTTACTCTTACCTATGGGGCATATCTAATTAGGTATCACATCATTTCAAATACAGTAAGTCTGGATATGGACTCACTTTACTCTCCAAATCAACTTCCTTTCAACTTCATTTCTTATTGGTAACAACCATTTCTCAAGGTCAGTTCCCTGCCCCTTCATTCCTTACATCTAATAAGTTGCCATAAAGTCCCACAGGTATTTTTTGAAAGAATTCTCAAACCAATCGGTTCATCTCCATTCCACTTCTTTCTACCACTTACTCAATTATTTACGAAACTTCTCCTTCATGACGTCAAGATCAATCTATGAGAGCTTTAATCTGCAAGGTCCACCTAGAAAGCAAGTTACTCCCTAAGGCTAGATAAGGCCAGATAAAATGAGCCATTGATCAAGATAGAGGGCCATTTTCAGATAGTATCAGGAAGGACTGATATAACCATTACCTCAAGATTGTATTACTATAACTCCCTACCATGTCTCCTGGATACTCTATGCTATTAACATATTTTGCTCACATCCACCTCTATACTTTTATTTATTTGGCTAGTCTGGGCTGTTCGTACTAGCTTAGTATTATCTCACTTAAATGTTGCTGATTTATGTCAGAAAGGCTTTAGTACCATGGTTAAAGCAAGAATGTGACCAAGAACATATTTAAGTTGGTTTCCATGAAAACCAAAAGGTGAGCAGACACAAAGAGGTATAATCCTTAACACAAGACATTATTCACTAAGTCAACAGAATAGTGTCAGGAACTGAAATTGAAGTAGAGCTTTCCAGAACCAGGGGAAACACAAACCAACAGCAAAATTCTGGGCAAAAGTTTTTCTAAGCGTCCTGATCTTCTTTGCCACCTGTAGAATCAAAGCAACTCAAACATTCACAATGAGCCTTATCTAACTCTCCTTGTCTTTGATTTCCAACAAGGCTGAGTGTCTCTTGCCAAAGAGTAACACTTATACAATACTTTCCATGGGCTAGTGTATTAATCATATTTTTAATATTTTATGGTGTTTTGACATGTTGTGGGGATTAGCTGGCTGAGGAGAGACTGCCCCTCCCAGGGATAGCTAATCCCCAGAGATAAAACAAATACTATATGACTTCACTTACATTTGGAATCTAAAAAACAAAACAAATGAACAAAAAACCAAAACAGAAACAGACTCATATAGAGAACAAACTGATGGCTGCTGGAGGGGAAAAGGGTGGGGGGATGGTCAAAATAGGTGAAGGGGATTAGGAAGTACAATCTTCCGGTTATAAAATAGATAAGACACAGGGATGCAATGTACAACATAGGGAATGTAGTCAATAATATTGTAGCAACTTTGTATGGGGACAGATGGTGACTACTTATTGCGGTGACCATTTTGTTATGTACACAAATACCAAATCTATGTATATATTTCATAATGTATATATTTCATAATGTATATAAGTATCAACTACGTTGTAACCTGAAACTAATACAATATTGTATGTCAATGATTCTTCAATAAAAAATTGAATTTAAAAAATAAGCAACTTGCCTGAAAACATGCTTTTCATGTACAAACCAACCAATCTCAAGTCCATACCCTAGCCACCTCCTAGTTATCTAACTCCCCCACATCAAGTCAATATTCTCCCTGCCCTCAATCACTCAGGGTCAGGTACCAGACAACTAGCAGCCACCCCTATAGCTCAGAGCCCACCCAATTATTCAAACCAGCCAATCCTAAGCAGTTCCCCTTGCCCTGCCTTGCTTTTCCCATGGAAAACAATAAAGGCTCTGGGCCAGGCTTCCCCCTCACTCCTTTCTGCTTCCTAATCAACACTGATGTTTCACCATGTGGCCCTGTGCGATGTGTTGTGCCTTCTCCCCTGGGGAATATGTTAAGTAATAAGAACCTTTCAAGGCATTAGCTCTTCCATGTCTTTACTTAGTCATCTCCATAAATTAAAATCCCATGAGTATAACTGAAATAGGAGCCATTCTAAGTATTTTTTATAGGTAAGCTTATTTAATCTTCATAAGGTTCTATACCTTCTATAAGGTATATACTACTATTATCCCCCTTCTAACAAGGAAAACATCATAGCAGAGCTGGGACACCAACCCAGGCAGCCTTGTGTCAGCATTATGTTGCCTGAGGAAGTTAGGGTGTTCCACGTACTCAAGACACAAATCCCTGGCATTCTCTTCACACTGTAGGTCTCCTGCAAGGGCTTCCTTTCTTGTTTGACAACTTGCTTTAAATTAGTTATCAGAATGAGGAACAGATACATCTGGGGCCTGAAAAGCATCACTGTTCTGATTCTAGGTGGTTGACTTGGGGTGACTAGAGAAAAAAGCAACTAGTCAAAATTGTGTAAAACTCAGATGCTACAAAAATGACAATCCATACTCTTTGTCTCTTGGATCTGTTTTTCGGTAAGAATACACCACCAGTACTGAACACATAAGTACACAGTCCCTTGAGCAATTCTAAGAATGAACCCAATGCTTATGTGCAGCAAACTACAAGACATCCAAAGTTTTCAGGGCGTAAACCATAGGATGGCACCAGTAGATGAGGCTAGAGAGATCCAGAGGAACCAGGCCAGGAATGGCTCATATGATTTGCAAATATGCATGTAGGTGATAGAAAGCCAATATTTCTCCTTTCTTCATGCTTGAGGACTGGGACCCTCTGACTGATTCCCCAGAGGCTACTACATAAATGGTCACTTAGGTTGTGTGAAAGGTAGAGTAAAACTATTAATGACACTATCAAAACTTAACATCAACATTTGACAAGCATTATGATTTTCTTTTTCAATTACTGCCTTGGGCCAATTCCCCAAAGTAAAATTGAGTCAAAAAACAAAAGCCCTTGTTGTTCTCATTACTCTTATCTTTCAAACTCCAGATTGCTTTTACTAACTTAGATAGCCTCAAGCTTTGTATATGTTATACAAAGACTTGCCAGCATTCAGTTATATCCTGTGTATTTATGCTGAGTCATCGTCACCCCTCACTCTCCAGAAATCTTTCTTTCACTTTCTTCTCTCTCCACATCTCCAGTATCCTCTTCCCTTTCCTTACCCTCAACCAATAATCTTGTTTCTTTTTTTTTTTTTTAAAGATTTTATTTATTTTTTTGTCAGAGAGAGAGAGCACAAGCAGGGGTAGCGGAAGGCAGAGCAGGTAGAGGGAGAAGCAGACTCTCTGCCAAGCAAGGAGCCCGATGCGAGACTCAATCCCAGGACCCTGGGATCATGACCTAAGCCTGAGGCAGACGCTTAACCGACTGAGCCACCCAGGCATCCCATTCTTGTTTCTTTTAAAGACAATCAGTGGCACCTTGGTTTCGGCTCAGGTCGTGATCTCGGGTTGTGATCTCAGGGTTGTGAGATGGAGCCCTGAGTTCGGCTCCACGCTCAGCGCAGAGTCCACTTAAGATTCTCTCTCCCCCTCCCCATCCTCTCTCAAATAAATAAATAAGTCTTTAAAAAGAAAGAAAGAGAGAGAGAGAGAAAGAGAGAAGGAGAGGAGAGAAAGAAAGAAAGAAAGAAAGAAAGAAAGAAAGAAAGAAAGAAAGAAAGAAAGAAAGAAAGAAAGAAAGAAAGAAAGAAGAGAAAATATAAATTGGCCTGGGGTGACTCTCAGGAGATAGCCCAGGAACACAAGCATTGTTGCTCCTTTGAGGCTAGGTGCAGGATGGAAATCAGGATGTCATTTAGTAGTTCAATTACTAACCTCCATTCTATATCCCTTCTTATCCCTACCTTAGAAGATAATTATCATGAGTTGTTGAAAACTTCTGGGGTGTGGCATAGACTGAAGGATCCAAATTAGTCTGGAAAGTCATCTTCTCTTGGTCGTCTCTCAGACTTGGATATTGCTTTTGAACCTTAAAGTTCCATCTTTGTGAAAACCTGAGCCCCTTTGAGTCAGTTTGCTACATTGGGGATATGTGGGAGTGGGCCCTTGGGTCATTTTATCACCACAATCAGGACTGATAGTCTTAGAAGAACTGTTGCTTACATTTCATTTTTCTAAAGAGCACAGAGCTCTCCTAGTTGGATTGCTTACAAATCTAATAAACTCCTACATAAATTCATATCTATAATGTTCTAGAGGAAATGGGTCTCTGGCTTTAAGTAGAGATGTTAATTTTCATTTTTTCTTAATGTTAACCAACATTTTAAAGAAACTACTTCATGCCAGATTCAGTAATCACTGAAGATTACAGTGAACAAGACCAACATTTCTTTTTTTGTTTTTTTGTTTTTTTACATTGTACTGCTTATAGGAATTTAGGCCCCGAGAATATAGCCATAATCCCAGGAGAATAGACTCTTCCATGACCAACACTGAGAATTCAGTGAACTTTTCCTTGAATATAACCAGACACAGACGGGAAACATGCTCAGTGGGTAAGGATCAGCTGCCTGGAATGGAGTCTATGACAAGTTCTACCTGGGCTTTCTAGTAGTATCTACCATCTTCAACACATTTAGTAGATGTCTGTAGGAAATATGGACAAGTGCCCAAGTGATTTTTCTGAGTGGTTTTTTATGGGGAATGTTAATAGATACAACCTTCAACAACAAAAGTTCTTTGGGGTCCTTAACAATTTTTAAGAGAATACTAGGATCTTGAGACCAAAAAGTATGAGAACTGCCATGCTAAGGATCATATCTAGAAATAGGGGTGCCTGGGTGGCACAGTTGGTTAAGCATCTGCCTTCAGCTCAGGTCACGATCCCAGGGTCCTGGGATCAAGCCCCGAGTCTGGCTTCCTGCTCACTGGGGAGTCTGCTTCTCCCTCACTCTCTACCCCTCCTTCCTGCTTGTGTTCTCTCTCTCTCTAATAAATAAATAAATAAATAAATAAATAAATAAATAAATAAAATCTTAAAAAATAGCATGGAATTTCTGGGCTATAGGGTATGATTTATATTCGATATAAGGTATGATTTATATTTAATAGATAATGTCAGGTTTTTTCCAAGGTAGTTATACTAATTTATAATCTCATCAGCAATGGAGTGCTCTAGTTAAAGGACTTGGTACTTTCTGTGATTTCTGATTTTTATTTGATTTGTAAAGAGCTCCATACTATTGCAAAAGTAACTTAGATTTTTGGAAGGGAGTGGGAGTATAGTAGTTTAGACTCTACCATTTAGTAGCAGGGTGGTCTTGGATAAATTATTTATACTCACTTTCCCCATAGGATGGTTTTTGTGATCACATGAAATTATACAGATAAAGTACGAGAACTGGGCCTAGTACATAGTAGACGCTGTACATATTTGTGCTTAATAAATGTTGGCTATCATCATAGTCATTGTCATCATTTTTATGGAAATACAGAGTTACAGCCTGGGAATGTGTGATCAGCACCAGGATTGTAGCTATACTGATGAAATGGGTATTCTGTTTAGGTTTCAACTTACTTTTACTGAGGGCGGGGGTGGGGTGGGGTGGAAGGAGGTCTAAGAATATGGAATATATGAATTTATAGAAATTGAAAAATCAGACCTCCTGGGGTGGGAGAATGGGGAGTTTGGATTTTATCTCTTATTTAAGAGAGTGAAAACCCATATGGTGTTTTCATCCAGTTGTGATGAGGAATTTCCTTAGTCTAGATCCAGAAAGGACTCATTTATGTTCCACATGACTCAGGAAGATAAAGAAACTGATAAACAGTAAAGATCTGTCATATATTGAGTGCTTAACACTACTCTAAGAAACTTTTTTTTTTTCATTTTACTGCATAACATTTCTATATATTAGGTATTTTTCATAATCCATTTTAATGAGACATAGAGAAATTGAGTAATTTTTCCAAGCCCACGTATTTGTTAAGATGTGGAACTCAGCTTTAAGCCAAGGCAATCTGACCCCAGAACCCTCATCTTATTTATTCCAATGCTGCCTCATTTGAATGCATGATTCTCAAAAACACATAGGTTGAGTGGATAGGAGAGACTAATATCTATTTTAGTTAAATCAACAAATCCGTGAGAAAGAAATGATAGAAATTATTTAGCTGGTGATTTAGGAGTAGTTTTCCTGAAGTGATGATGGAGAAACAGAGGCATAATCTGAAGCAGATGTGTATTACTAGGCACAGGATAAAGAATAAAGATGTATTTGGGAAAAATGATTCTCTGTGGCCAGTCTGTCCCAAGTCTTCTGGCAGCTCTGCATCTCCCTAAGGATTTCACATTATTGAGTTGGTCCCTCCTTCCTGAGTCTTTTGAACTCTTTTGATCTTGTTAGTACATCTCCTTTTACAAAGCCTTTCTCAGCAATCCAGTGAGGTAAGCAGGTAGGTATTCCTACTCTCATTTTACAAATCAGTTAAGTGGTTTGCCTAGGGTCACACTAGATAGTGGGTGAGAGTCAAAAATTAGCCAAGGTTATTGTCTCCAATTCACTGCTTTTTACATTCTGTCACAGTTGGTGTTCTAGAATACCTCCCCCTCCTTTTTTCTGCCACTTTTTGCTTTTTCACTTTTTCTTCCCCCCCACAGTCTATTGCACTGAATGAATACATGCAGCAACAACAGGCCTTTTTCAGTATCCATGTCGGTCTTATCAAGAGATCTTGATGACCCAATTCAAGCGTTTCTTGAGAGATTATTTGGAGATATGATTCCTTACTGATGAATTCTCAGGTTTTAGGTGTTTGAAAAAGCTTTTCTTTGTATGACTAAACAATTGATTGAAGGCATTTAAAAAATATCATCTAAGATTCACCTGGCTTTCATTTTGGCAGAGTAAAATCAGAAATTAGTCTAAAGATTTTCCTTGCCCTCTTATATTCTCCCCTAATCTTAGGAAGACAAGGATACAAATCAAAAGCTTTCTTTCAACCAAGTCACATTGATGAGTTCAAAAAATATTAATTTATTCAGAGGTAAAATATATTCATTATTTACATCTTGGACTTTGAGTCTACTTTTTTTCTTCTCTTATTATTAATATCATCCCTCCATGGAAAAATATTTCAGAAAAGGTTAAAATCCTTTTTTTATTGCCTTCAGCAATCTAGATCTGTCTCCTTCCATTATAGGTAACCACTGACAGCATTTTCGTTTTTGTCTTGCCAAACTTTTTATTTCTCCACACTCACTGGCTTCTTATTTTTGCATTTACAAACAACATTGCAACAAATACCCTTGCTTCTTTGTGCACCTGTACTGATATTTCTTTGGGGTAAATATGGAGAAGTAGAATTGCTGAGTCACAGAGTGGGTATGTTTTAAAATTGTAATACTTTATTGCCAAATTGCCTTCCAAAATAATTGCAATTTAAACTACTCTTAGCAGTGCATGAGATGATCTCTTTTTCCAACTCTTAGCCACCCTGGGTATTTTCAAACTCTTTCAATTTTGCAAATCTATTGAGTGAAAAAGCTAGCTCACTGTTAAAATTTGCGTGTTTTTTTTTTTTTCTTTCTAGGGAGGTTCAGTGTCTTCGCATATCTTTATAGCTGTTTTTCTTTCTTTTGTGAGTTGTCTGTTGATATCAAGTATGCTTTTTCTATATAGGTGGGCTTTTTCTCACCACTAATGTCACTTTTGGTGAAAATAAGTTTTGCATGTCCATGACGTCAATTTGTGACTTTTAATTTTTTTTAATTGAGGTAAAATACACATAACAGAAAAGTCACCTTTTTAACCATTTTAAAGTATACAATTCAGTGATTTTAGTACACTCACAATGTGGTGCAATCATCATCACTCTAATTCTAGAACCCTGTACCCATTAGGGATTCACTCCACAAACCCCTCCCTCAACAAGCCCCTGGCAAACACTAATCAGCTTTACATCTCTATGGATTTGCCTGTGCTGAACATTTCATACAAATGGAATTGTATAATATGTGCCCTTTTGTATCCAGCTTCTTTCATTTAGCATGATGTTTTCATGGGTCATCTGTTTTGTAATATATGTCAGTACTTCATTTCTTTTTCCTGTCAAACAATATTTCATTATATGAATGTATCATATTTTATTTATTCATTCATAAGCCATGGCCATTTTGGGTTGTTTTCATTTTTTGGCTATCTGAATAATGCTGCTATGAACATTCTTGTACAAGTTTTTGCCTTATCAACTGTTTTCAATTCTCTTGTGTATATACCAGAAGTAACTGAGTGTTATGCTAAGTCTATCTTTAGTATTTCAAGGAACCGCTAAACCGTTTTCCAAAACAGCTGTACCATTTTACATTCCCACCAACAACTTATGAGCATTCGAATTGTTCCATGCCCTTGTCAACACTTGTTATTTTCCTATTTTTTAAATTATACCCACCCTGGTGGATGTGAAGTGTCTCTCATTGTGGTTCTGAATTGCATTTCCCTAATGATTAATGTTGAATATCTTTTCATATGCTTATTGGTCATTTGTATATCTTCTTTGGAGAAATATCAATTCAAATTTTTTGCCCATTTTTAAATTAGGGTGTCTTTTTGTTGTTGAGTTGTAAGAAGTTTTTTGTTGTTGTTGTTTCTGTTTTTGTTTGTTTTAATCTGGAACTAGATCCTTATCAGATATATGAGTTGTAAATATTTTCTCCCATTTTATGGTTGTCTTTTAACTTTCTTGATTTTTTAAAAATTATTTTATTATTTTTTTAAGATTTTTATTTATTTGTCAGTGAGAGAGAGATCACACAAGCAGGGGAAGCGGCAGGCAGAGGGAGAGAGAGAAGTAGGCTCCCCTACTGAGCAGGGAGCCCAATGCGGGACTCAATCCCAGGACCCGGGGACCATGACCTGAGCTGAAGGCAGCCACTTAACCAACTGAGCCACCCAGGCACTCTAACTTTCTTGATTTTTTGATAGTGTCCTTTAATGTACAAGTGTTCCTTATTTTAATGAAGTTTAACATTTATTTCCTATTTCTTACATATTTTTTGCTTGTGTTTTCATATATCTAAGGATCCATTGTCAAATCCAAGAAATGGAATTTGCTTTTATGTTTTCCTCTGGTAGTTATATATCTTAAGCTCTTACATTTGGATATTGATTTATTTTAATTTTTTTAATATGATGTGAGGTAAGGGTCCATCTTCATTCTTTCTTTTTTTTTTAAGATTTTATTTATTTATTTGACAGAGAGAGAGAGCACAAACAGGGGGAGTGGCAGAGGGAAAAGACGAAGCAGGCCCCCCGCTGAGCACAGAGCCCGATGTGGGGCTGGATCCCAGGACCCTGGGATCATGACCTGAGCTGAAGGCAGACGCTTAACTGACTGAGCCACCCAGGTGCCCCCCAACTTCATTCTTTTGCAAACGGATAACCAGTTGTCCTAGCACATTCTTGTCCTATTGAATGGGTGTTGGCACCCTTGTTAAACATCAATTGACCATAAATGTGAGGGTTTCTTTCTGGACCCTCAATTCTGTTCCATTGATCTGTATGTCTATCCTTTTGTCAATTCCACGTTATTTTGACTACTGTGGCTTTGTAGTAAGTTCTGAAGTTTAGAATTATAAATGCTCCAACTTCATTCTTTTTCAAGATTGTGTTGTCTCTTCTGGGTCTCTTGCTATTCCATATGAATTTTAGAATCAGCTTGTCCATTTCTGCAAAGCAGACAATTGAAATTTTGATAAGGATGGCAATGAATCTGTAAATCCGGGAAATATTGCTATCTTAATATTAAGTCTTCCAATCCATGAACACAGAATGCTTTCCATTTATTCAGGTTTTCTTTAATTTCTTTCAGTAGTGTTTTATAGTTTTCAGTATATGAGTCTTGCACTTTCTCAGTTACATTTATTCCTAAGTATTTTATTATTTTTAATATTATAAATAGAATTGTTTTCTTAATTTTGTTTTCAGATTGTTCATTGGTAGAGTATTAGAAATACAACTGATTTTTCTGTGTGATCTTGTGTCCTGCAACTTTGCTGAATTAATTTTATAAGCTTTAATAGTTTTTAATAGGTCCTTTAGTGATCTGTGAATAGAAATAGCTTTACATCTTCCTTTCCAATTTGGATAATTTTTATTTATTTTTTCTTGCCTAATTGCCCTGCCTAGATTGTCTTATACAATGTTGAATAGAAATGGTGAAAGCAGATATCCATGTCTTATCCTAATTATAACGGGAGAACTTTAAGTATGATATTAGCTGTGCTTCCCGCCCCCCATAAATCCCTTTATCAGGTTGAGGAAGTTTCCTTGTTATGGTTTATAGAGTGTTTTTTTAAAAATTTATTTTTGTTCTTTAATTAAAGGGTGTTAGAATTTGTCAAATGCTTTTTCTGCATCTATTGAGATAATCATGATTTTTCCCCCCTTCATTATCATTTGGTACATTACACTGACTGATTTTCATATATCGAACCACCCTTACATTGCTAAAATAAATCCCACTTAGTTATGGTATATAATCCTATTAACGTGTTGCTGGATTTGCTTTGCTAGTATTTTGTTGAGGAATTTCACATTTATATTCATAAGAGACATTGGTCTGTATTTATCTTTTATTGTGATTTCTTTGTCTGGCTTTGGTATCAAGGTAATACCAGGCTTGCACAATGAGTTAGGAAGTTTTACCTTCTCTTCCATTTTTTTGGAGAGTCTGAGAAGGCCTGGAGTTAATTCTTTTTTAAATATTTGATAAAATTCAGTAGTGAAACCATCTGGGTCTGGACTTTTCTTTGTTGGAAGTTTTCAGATAACTGATCCAATTTCTTTCCTTGCTATAGATCTATTCAAATTTTCTATTTATACTTTAGTCATTTTAGTAGTTTGTCTATTTCTAGAAATTTGTCCATTTCATCCAGGTTATCTAATTTATTGGCATACAATTTTTCATAATATTCTGTCATAAGCCTTTTTATTTATGTAAAATTGAAAGTAATGTCCCCATTTTCCTATTGATTTTATTAATTTGAGTCTTCTCTTTTTTTTAAAGCTTGGTCATTCTAAGTACGAATTTTCTTGATCTTCTCAAAGGACCAGCTTTTGGTATTATTGATTCTTTCTATTTTTTTATATTCTCTATTTTATTTATCTCTGCTCTAATCTTTATTGTCTCCTTCCTTCTGGTTGCTTTGGGTTTAGTTTGCTTTTTTTTTTTTTCCTGGTTCCTTAAGGCAGAATGTTGGGTTGTTGATTTGAGATCATCTATTTTTTTTTATTATGATGTTATATTAATCACCATACATTAAATCATTAATTTTTGATGTAGCGTTCCATGATTCATTGTTTTCGTATAACACCCAGTGCTCCATGCAATACATGCCCTCTTTAATACCCATCACCAGGCTAACCCATCCCCCCACCCCCCTCCCCTCTAGAACCCTCACTTTGTTTCTTAGAGTCCATAGTCTCTCATGGTTCGTCACCCCCTCCGATTCCCACCCCCCATTCTTCCCTTCTTACTATCTTCTTCTTCTTCTTCTTTTTTTTTTTTTTAACATATAATGTATTATTTGTTTCAGAGGTACAGGTCTGTGATTCAACAGTCTTACACAATTCACAGCGCTCACCATAGCACATACCCTCCCCAGTGTCTATCACCCAACCACCCCATCCCTCCCAACCCCACCACTCCAGCAACCCTCAGTTTGTTTCCTAAGATTAAGAATTCCTCATATCAGCGAGGTCATATGATACATGTCTTTCTCTGATTGACTTATTTCACTCAGCATAATACCCTCCAGTTCCATCCACCTCATTGCAAATGGCAAGATTTCATTCCTTCTGATGGCTGCATGATATTCCATTGAATATATATACCACTTCTTCTTTATCCATTCATCTGTCGATGGACATCTTGGCTCTTTCCACAGTTTGGCTGTTGTGGACATTGCTGCTATAAACATCGGGGTGCACATACCCCTTCAGATCCCTACATTTGTATCTTTGGGGTAAATACCCAGTAGTGCAATTGCTGGGTTGTAGGGTAGCTCTATTTTCAACTTTTTGAGGAACTTCCATACTGTTTTCCAGAGTGGCTGCACCAGCTTGCATTCCCACCAACAGTGTAGGAGGGTTCCCCTTTCTCCTCATCCCCGCCAACATCTGTTGTTTCCTGACTTGTTAATTTTAGCCATTCTGACTGGTGTGAGGTGGTATCTCATTGAGGTTTTGATTTGGATTTCCCTGATGCCGAATGATGTTGAGCACTTTTTCATGTGTCTGTTGGCCATTTGGATGTCTTCTTTGGAAAAATGTCTGTTCATGTCTTCTGCCCATTTCTTGATTGGATCATTTGTTCTTTGGGTGTTGAGTTTGATAAGTTCTTTATAGATTTTGGATACTAGCCCTTTATCTGATATGTCATTTGCAAATATCTTCTCCCATTCTGTCGGTTGTCTTTTGGTTTTGTTGACTGTTTCTTCTGCTGTGCAAAAGCTTTTTATCTTGATGAAGTCCCAATAGTTCATTTTTGCCCTCTTCCCTTGCCTTTGGTGATGTTTCTAGGAAGAAGTTGCTGCAGCTGAGGTCGAAGAGGTTGCTGCCTGTGTTCTCCTCTAGGATTTTGATGGACTCCTGTCTCACATTTAGGTCTTTCAAACCATTTTGAGTCTATTTTTGTGTGTGGTGTAAGGAAATCATCCAGTTTCATTCTTCTGCATGTGGCTGTCCAGTTTTCCCAACACCATTTGTTGAAGAGACTGTCTTTTTTCCATTGGACATTCTTTCCTGCTTTGTCGAAGATTAGTTGACCATAGAGTTGAGGGTCCATTTCTGAGCTCTCTATTCTGTTCCATTGATCTATGTGTTTTTGTGCCAGTACCATACTGTCTTGATGATGACAGCTTTGTAATAGAGCTGGAAGTCCAGAATTGTGATGCCGCCAGCTTTGCTTTTCTTTTTCAACATTCCTCTGGCTTTTCGGGGTCTTTTCTGGTTCCATACAAATTTTAGGATTATTTGTTCCATTTCTTTGAAAAAAGTGGATGGTATTTTGATAGGGATTGCATTGAATGTGTAGATTGCTCTAGGTAGCTTTGACATCTTCACAATATTTGTTCTTCCAATCCATGAGCATGGAATGTTTTTCCATTTGTGTCTTCCTCGATTTCTTTCATGAGTATTTTATAGTTTTCTGAGTACAGATTCTTTGCCTCTTTGGTTAGATTTATTCCTAGGCATCTTATGGTTTTGAGTGCAATTGTAAATGGGATCGACTCCTTAACTTCTCTTTCTTCTGTCTTGTTGTTGGTGTATAGGAATGCCACTGATTTCTGTGCATTGATTTTATATCCTGCCACTTGACTGAATTCCTGTATGAGTTCTAGCAGTTTTGGGATGGAGTCTTTTGGGTTTTCCACATAAGGTATCATATCATCTGCAAACAGTGAGAGTTTGACTTCTTCTTTGCTGATTTGGATGCCTTTTAATTTTTTTTGTTGTCTGATTGCTGTGGCTAGGACTTCTAATACTATGTTGAATAGCAGTGGTGATAGTGGACATCCCTGCCGTGTTCTTGACCTTAGGGGGAAAGCTCTCAGTTTTTCCCCATTGAGAATGATATTTGCTGTGGGTTTTTCATAGATGGCTTTTATGATATTGAGGCATGTACCTTCTATCCCTATACTCTGAAGAGTTTTGATCAAGAAAGGATGCTGTACTTTGTCAAATGATTTTTCTGCATCGATTGAGAGGATCATATGGTTCTTGTTCTTTCTTTTATTAATGTATTGTATCAAATTGATTGATTTGTGGATGTTGAACCAACCTTGCAGCCCAGGGATAAATCCCACTTGGTTGTGGTGAATAATCCTTTTAATGTACTGTTGGATCCTATTGGCTAGTATTTTGGTAAGAATTTTTACATCCATGTTCATGAAGGATATTGGTCTGTAATTCTCCTTTTTGATGGGGTCTTTGTCTGGTTTTGGGATCAAGGTAATGGAGAGAGACCTCATAAAATGAGTTTGGAAGCTTTCCTTCCATTTCTATTTTCTGGAAGAGTTTCAGAAGAATAGGTATTAATTCTTCCTTAAATGTTTGGTAGAATTCCCCTGGGAAGCCATCTGGCCCTGGGCTTTTGTTTGTTGGGAGATTTTTGATGACTGCTTCAATTTCCTTAGTGGTTATAGGTCTGTTCAGGTTTTCTATTTCTTCCTGGTTCAGTTTTGGTAGTTGATACATATCTAGGAATGCATCCATTTCTTCCAGACTATCTAATTTGCTGGCATATAGTTGCTCATAATATGTTCTCATGATTGTTTGTATTTCTTTGGTGTTGGTTGTGATTTCTCCTCTTTCATTCATGATTTTGTTGATTTGGGTCATTTCTCTTTCTTTTTGATAAGTCTGGCCAGGAGTTTATCAATCTTGTTAATTCTTTCAAAGAACCAGCTCCCAGTTTCATTGATCTGTTCTACTGTTCTTTTGGTTTCTATTTCATTGATTTCTGCTCTGATCTTTATTACTTCTCTTCTCCTGCTGGGTTTAGGCTTTATTTGCTGTTCTTTCTCCAGCTCCTTTAGGTATAGGGTTAGGTTGTGTACTTGAGACCTTTCTTGTTTCTTGAGAAAGGCTTGTATTGCTATATACTTGCCTCTTAGGACTGCCTTTGCTGCATCCCAAAGATTTTGAGCAGTTGTGTTTTCCTTTTCATTTGTTTCCATGAATTTTTTTAATTCTTCTTTAATTTCCTGGTTGACTCATTCATTCTTTAGTAGGATGATCTTTAGCCTCCATGTGTTTGAGTTCTTTCTGACTTTCCTCTTGTGATTGAGTTCTAGTTTCAAAGCACTGTGGTCTGAAAATATTCAGGGAATGATCCCAATCTTTTGGTACCGGTTGAGACCTGATTTGTGACCTAGGATGTGATCTATTCTGGAGAATGGTCCATGGGCACTAGAGAAGAATGTGTATTCTGTTGCTTTGGGATGGAATGTTCTGAATATATCTGTGAAGTTCATTTGGTCCAGTGTGTCACTTAAAGTCTTTATTTCCTTGTTGATCTTTTGCTTAGATGATCTGTCCATTTCAGTGAGGGGGGTGTTAAAGTCCCCCACTATTATTGTATTGTTGTCGATGTGTTTCTTTGCTTTTGTTATTAATTGCCTTATATAATTGGCTGCTCCCATGTTAGGGGCATAGATATTTACAATTGTTAGATCTTCTTGTTGGATAGACCCTTTAAGTAGGATATAGTGTCCTTCCTCATCTCTTATTACAGTCTTTGGTTAAAAATCTAATTTGTCTGATATAAGGATTGCCACCCCAGCTTTCTTTTGGTGTCTGTTAGCATGGTAAATGGTTTTCCACCCCCTCACTTTCAATTTGGGGTGTCTTTGGGTCTAAAATGAGTCTCTTGCAGACAGCATATCGATGGGTCTTGTTTTTTTATCCAATCTGATAGCCTGTGTCTTTTGATTGGGACATTTAGCCCATTTACATTCAGGGTAACTATTGAAAGATATGAATTTAGTACCATTGTATTGCCTGTAAGGTGACTGTTACTGTATTGTCTGTGTTCCTTTCTGGTCTATGTTACTTTTAGGCTCTCTCTTTGCTTAGAAGACCCCTTTCAATATTTCTTGTAGGGCTGGTTTCGTGTTTGCACATTCCTTTGGTTTTTGTTTGTCATGGAAGCTTTTTATCTCTCCTTCTATTTTCAGTGACAGCCTAGCTGGATATAGTATTCTTGGCTACATATTTTTCTCATTTAGTGCTCTGAATATATCATGCCAGTCCTTTCTGGCCTGCCAGGTCTCTGTGGATAGGTCTGTTGCCAATCTAATGTTCCTACCATTGTAGGTTACAGATCTCTTCTCCCGAGCCGCTTTCAGGATTTTCTCTTTGTCTCTGAGACTCGTAAGTTTTATTTTAGATGTCGGGGTATTGACCTATTTTTATTGATTTTGAGAGAGGTTCTCTGTGCCTCCTGGATTTTGATGCCTTTATATATATATACCAAAAATAAGGTTAACTACTATGAAGGGATAGAATATGACTCTAAAAATGAAAAATAAAAAAGATTTTTTAAAAAAGGGATTGACAAGATGTTGGTTGAAAAAGGGAAAAAGAAAAAAGAAAAGAAAAAGAAAGTTTAAAAAAAAAATTAACTTTGAAAGACTAAAGAATCATGGTAAAAAAAGCCATGGATTCTATGTGCTGTATTCCCCCAGCGCTGGAGTTCTGCCGTTCTCATTGATCAGTAAACTTGGTCTTGGCTGGTGGTTCTTACTGATCTTCTGGGGGAGGGGCCTGTTGCCGTGGTTTCCAAATGCCTTTGCGGAGGCGGAATTGCCCCGCCCTTGCCGGGTCGGGCTAAGTAATCTGCTCGGGTTTGCTCTTGGGAGCTTTTGTTTCCTGCAAGCTTTCCCTACAGCTTTGGAGGCCGAGAGTGAAAATGGCGGCCTCCCAATCTCTGCCCTGGAGGAGCCGAGAACTCAGGGCCCTGCTCCTCAGTGCGCCCCCAGAGAAAAGCAGTCAGTCACTCCCGTCTCCCCGGTCTCCGGCCACACTCCGTGCTCACCCGGCCTGTGACCAAGCGTTTCTATCTCTGGCACCCGACCCCGGGTGGAGTCTCCAAACCCAGCAGATCCCTGAGGTGCTCTCCCGCACCGCTCCTCCCGGGGGAGGAAGGGGAGTCTCCCCAGATCTGCCGCTTGTTGGGTCCCTGCTGGAGGAGCAGTGGCCCGACTGTGCCCGGATCATGGTTTATGGCAACCCCGAGCTAAGAGCCCCGCACCTCGGCTCCGTCTCTGCAGCCAGCTTCCCCGCTCCGAAACCTTGGAGCTCTGCCCCTCTCAGGCACCGTGACCCCAAGAGTCCTGAGACGACACTGTCCCAGCGAGGGTTCCATCCCCCACTTAGCCACTGGAGCGACGTCCCTCAGTGGAGCAGACTTCTCAAAGTTCTGATTTTGTGCTCCGCGGCTCTATCACTTGCCAGTAGCGGCTGACGGAGGCCCCCTCCCCCGCCGTCTATCCTCCCGAATATCGCCTCCGATTCACTTCTCCGCACGTCCTACCTTCCAGAAAGTGGTCGCTTTTCTGTTCAGAGAGTTGCTGCTATTCTTTTCTTCGATCTCCTGTTGAGTTTGTAGGTGTCAGAATGGTTTGATCCCTATCTAGTTGAATTCCTGGGTCCAGACGAAATTTAGGTCTCCTACTCCTCCGCCATCTTGCTCCACCCTCGAGATCTATTTTTTTAATGTAGATGTTTACATCTGTAAGTTTCCCTAGGAGCATGCTTTTGTTGCATCTCGTAAGTTTTGGCATGTTTGTTTTGTTTTAATTCATCTCAAAGTATTCTCTAATTTTCCTGGTGATTGTGTCTTTCATCAGTTGGTTGTTTAAGAGTGTGCTGTTTAATTTCCACATACTTGTGAATTTCCCAGATTTTCTCCTTTTATTGACTTCTAATTCCACTCCATTGTCAGAGAAAATACTTCGTATGATTTCAATATTTTTAAGTTTATCAAGATTTGTTTAATGGTCTAACATGTTCTACACTAAAGAATGTTCCATACATACTTGAAAATAATGTGTGTTCTGAACTGATGGTTATCAGAGGGGAGGTGGGTGGGAGGTTGGGTTAAATAAGTTATGGGGATTAAGGAGTGCACTTGTTGTGAGGAGCACTGGGAGTTTTATGGAAGTGTGGAATGACTATATTGTATACCTGAAAAAAATATCACATTGTATGTTAACTAACTGGAATTTAAATTAAAAAAAAAAGAATGTGTGTTCTGCCATTGTTGGCTGAAGTGTTCTTTTTTTTAATTTAATTTTATTATGTTAGTCACCATACAATACATCATTAGTTTTTGATGTAGTGATCCACGATTCATTGTTTTCGTATAACACCCAGTGCTCCATGCAGTACATACCCTCCTTAATACCCATGACCGGGCTAACCCATCCCTCCACCCCCCTCCCTTCTAAAACCCTCAGTTTGTTTCTCAGAGTCCATAGTCTCTCATGGTCCATCTCCCCCTCCATTTCCCCCTTCATTTTTCCCTTCCTTCCCCTAACGTCCTCCATGCTATTCCTTATGTTCCACAAATAAGTGAAACCATATGATAATTGACTTTCTCTGCTTGACTTATTTCACTTAGCATAATCTCCTCCAGTCCCATCCAAGGAGATGTAAAAGTTGGGTATTCATCTTTTCTGATGGCTGAGTAATATTCCGTTGTATATATGGACCACATCTTCTTTATCCATTCATCTGTTGAAGAGCATCTTGGCTCTTTCCACAGTTTGGCTATTGCAGACATTGCTGCTATGAACATTGGGGTGCATATGGCCCTTCTTTTCACTACATCTGTGTCTTTGGGGTAAATACCCAGTAGTGCAATTGCTGGGTCATAGGGTAACTCTATTTTTAATTTTTTGAGGCACCTCCACACTGTTTTCCAAAGTGGCTGTACCAACTTGCATTCCCACCAACAGTGTAAGAGGGTTTCCCTTTCTCCACAACCTTTCCAACATTTGTTGTTTCTTGCCTTGTCAATTTTTGCCATTCTAACTGGTGTAAGGTGGTATGTCAGTGTGGTTTTGATTTGAATTTTCCTGATGGCTAATGATGACGAACATTTTTTCATGTGTCTGTTAGCCATTTGTATGTCTTCTTTGGAGAAGTGTCTGTGCATGTCTTCTGCCTATTTTTTGATTTGATTGTTTTTTGGGTGTTGAGTTTGAGAAGTTCTTTATAGATCTTGGATACCAGCCCTTTATCTGTAGTGTCATTTGCAAATATCTTCTCCCATTCTGTGGGTTGCCTCTTTGTTTTGTTGACTGTTTCCTTTGCTGTGCAGAAGCTTTTGATCTTGATGAAGTCCCAAAACTACATTTTTGCTTCTGTTTCTCTAGCCTTCGGAGATGTATCTTGAAAGAAGTTGCTGTGGCCGATGTCAAAATCCTCTAGGATTTTGATGGATTCCTGTCTCACATTGAGGTCTTTCATCCATTTTGGGTTTATCTTTGTGTATGGTGTTAAAGAATGGTCAAGTTTCATTCTTCTGCATATGGCGTCCAATTTTCCCAGCACCATTTATTGAAAAGACTGTCTTTTTTCCATTGCATATACTTTCCTGCTTTGTCGAGGATTATTTGACCATAGAGTTAAGGGTCCATAACTGGGCTCTCTATTCTGTTCCATTGGTCTATATGTCTGTTTTTTTGCCAGTACCATGCTGTCTCGGTGATCACTGCTTTGTAATATAGCTTGAAATCGGGCAACGTGATGCCCCCAGCTTTGTTTTCCTTTTTCAACATTTCCTTGGCGATTCGGGGTCTTTTCTGATTCCATACAAATTTTAGGATTGTTTGTTCCAGCACTTTGAAAAATGTCATTGGAATTTTGATCGGCATGGCATTGAAGGTATAGATTGCTCTGGGTAGCATAGACATTTTAACAATGTTTATTCTTCCGATCCATGAGCATGGAATGTTTTTCCATCTTTTTGTGTCTTCTTCAATTTCTTTCATGAGTGTTTTGTAGTTCTTAGAGTATAGATCCTTTACCTCTTTGGTTAGGTTTATTCCGAGGTATCTTATGGTTTTTGGT
Organism: Phoca vitulina; assembly: GCF_004348235.1. Classification (NCBI taxonomy): domain Eukaryota; kingdom Metazoa; phylum Chordata; class Mammalia; order Carnivora; family Phocidae; genus Phoca; species Phoca vitulina. Next base: position 4,007,543 of record NW_022589739.1, on the reverse strand, counting down.
GCTATTGTAAATGGAATTGCTTCTCTAATTTCTCTTTCTACAGTTGCATTGTTAGTGTATAAGAAAGCAACTGATTTCTGTGCATTGATTTTGTATCCTGCTACATTACTGAATTGCTGTATGAGTTCTAGTAATTTGGGGGTGGAGTCTTTTGGGTTTTCCACATAAAGTATCAATCTGCGAAAAGAGAGAGTTTGACTTCTTCTTTGCCAATTTGAATACTTTTTATTCTTTTTTGTTGTCTGATCGCTGTTGCTAGGACTTCTGGTACTATGTTGAACAATAGTGGCGAGAGTGAGGATCCTTGACGTGTTCCTGATCTTAAGGGAAAGGCTCTCAGCTTTTCCCCATTGAGGATGATATTCGCTGTGGGTTTTTCCTAGATGGATTTTATGAACTTGAGGAATGTTCCCTCTTTCCCTATATTCTGAAGAGTTTTAATCAGGAAAGGATGCTGTATTTTGTAAAATGCTTTTTCCACATCAATTGAGAGGACCATATGGTTCTTCCTTCTCTTATTAATGTGTTCTATCACATTGATTGATTTGCAAATGTTGAACCACCTTGCATCCTGGGGATAAATCCCACTTGGTCGTGGTGGATGATCCTTTTGATGTATTGTTGGATCCTATTAGCTAGGATTTTGTTGAGGATTTTGGAATCCATATTCATCAGGGATATCAGTCTGAAATTCTCCTTTTTGATGGGGTCTTTGCCTGGTTTGGGGATTAAGGTAATGCTGGCCTCATAGAATGAGTCTGGAAGCTTTCCTTCTGTTTCTATTTTTTGAAACTGCTTCAGGAGAATAGGTATTATTTCTTCTTTGAATGTTTGGTAGAATTCCCCAGGGAATCCATCAGCCCTGGAGTCTTGGTTTTTGGGAAGTTTCTGATCACAGCTTCAATTTCGTTACTGGGTATTGGCCTATTCAGGTTATCAATTTCTTCCTGTTTCATTTTTGGGAGTTTATGGGTTTCCAGGAATGGATCCATTTCATCCAGGTTGCTCAGCTTACTGGCATATAGTTGTTGATAATAATTTCTAATAATTGTTTCTATTTCCTTGGTGTTAGTCATGATCTCTCCCCTTTCATTCATAATTTTATTAATTTGGGTCCTTCCTCTTTTCTTTTGGATATGTCGATCTTATTAATTCTTTCAGTGGTTTATCGATCTTATTAATTCTTTCAAAGAACCAGCTTCTAGTTTCGTTGATCTGATCTACTGTGTTTCTGGTTTCTAATTCATCAATCTCTGCTCTAATCTTAATTATTTCTCTTCTAATGCATGTCTTAGGCATCTTTTGTTGCATTTTCTCTAGTTCTTTAAGGTGTAGACGTAGTTGGTGAATTTGGAATTTTTCTATTTTTTTGAGTGAGGCTTGGATGGCTATGTATTGCCCCCTGAGGACCGCCTTTGCAGTATCCCATAGGTTTTGGACCGATGTGTTTTCGTTCTCATTGGTTTCCATGAATTGTTTAAGTTCTTCTTTGATTTCCTGGTTGACCCAAATATTCTTGAGCAGAGTGGTCTTTTGCTTCCAAGTGTTTGAATTTCTTCCAAATTTTTTCTTGTGATTGAGTTCCAGTTTTAAAGCATTATAGTCTGAGAATATGCAGGGAATAATCTCAATCTTTTGGTATCAGTTGAGACCTGATTTGTGGCCCAGTATGTGGTCTATTCTGGAGAAAGTTCCATGTACGCTCAAGAAGAATGAGTATTCTGTTGTTTTAGGGTGGAATGTTCTGTATATATCTATGAGGTCCATCTGGTCCAGTGTGTCATTCAAAGCTCTTCTTTATTGATTTTCTGCTTAGATGATCTGTCTGTTGCTGAGAGTGGAGTATTGAGGTCTCCTACAATTAACGTATTGTTATCAATATGACTCTTTATTTTGGTTAACAGTTGGCTTATGTAGATGGCTGCTCCCATGTTGGGGGCATAGATATTTACAATTGTTAGACCTTCTTGTTGGATAGACCCTTTAAGAATGATATAGTGTCCTTCTGTGTCTCTAACTACAGTCTTTAGTTTAAAATCTAATTTGTCTGATATAAGAATTGCTACCCCAGCTTTCTTTTGAGGTCCATTGGCATGGAAGATTGATCTCCATCCCTTCACTTTCAGTCTGGATGTATCTTTAGGTTCAAAATGAGTCCCTTATAGACAGCATATGGATGGGTCCTGTCTTTTTATCCAGTCTGCAACCCTGTGCCATTTTATGGGAGCATTTAGGCCATTCACGTTGAGAGTGATTATTGAAAGATATGAATTAATTGTCACCATGTTGCCTGTGAAGAACTTGTTTTTATAGATTGTCCCTGCAAATTTCTTTTCTATATAACTCTTGGGGTCTTTCTCCTTTTATAGAACCCCCCTTAATATTTCTTGCAGGGCCGGCTTAGTGGTCACATATTCTTTCAGTTTCTGCCAGTCTTGGAAACTCTGCATCTCTCCATCCATTCTAAATGACAGCCTTGCAAGATAAAGTATTCTTGGCTCCATGTTCTTCTCGTTTAGTACCCTGAATACGTCTTGCCGGGCCTTTCTGGCTTGCCAGGTCTCTGTGGGTAGGTCTGACGTTATTCTGATGTTCCTCCCTCTGTACGTAAGGAATCTCTTTCCCCTAACTGCCCTTAAGATGGTTTCCTTGGTTCTAAGATTTGTGAGTTTTACTATTACATGCCGGGGTGTTGGCCTGTTTTCCTTGATCTTGGGAGGGGTCCTCTCTGCCTCTAGGACTCGAATGTTTGTTTCATTTCCCAGATTAGGGAAGTTCTCAGCTATGATTTGCTCAAATATATCTTCTAGCCCTCTCTCTCTTTCACCACCCCCTCAGGGATTCCAATAATTCTGACATTGGAAGGTTTCATGGTGTCACTTATTTCTCTGATTCTATTTTCATGGATTCTGAGTTGTTTTTCCTTGGCCTCTTCTTTTCCCTTTTTATCTATTCATTGGTCTTCTAGGTCACTGATTCGTTCTTCTGCCTTGCTTACCCTAGCTGTTAGATTATCTAGATTAGATTGGATCTCATTGATAGCATTTTTAAGTTTTGCCAATTCAGCTTTCATTTCTGCCCTTAGAGACTCTATGTTGCCATTAATTGATTTCTCCATTCTAGCTATTGTCTTTACAATTGCTAGCCTGAATTCCATCTCCGACATCTTGGTTATATCTGCATCCATTTGTAAATCTGTGGCATAAGTCATAGTCTCTGAGTCTTTCCTGTTTTGGGGGTTCCTCCTCCTAGTCATTCTGTTGATGGGTGGTTGAGGGATTGTATAGAGTCCAAATTATTGACCACAACCCAAGGAAGATGCACCTGTTTTCCAAGGAACTTAGGGTTGCTGGCCTCTTGTTCTCCCAGCCTGTCTTCTGGGGGAAGGGCCTGGCGTGCTGTTACTCAGGCAACCCTGTTTGGGCAGAGTTGCCGTGCCCCCTGTGGGGGGGATGGGCTCAGTGAAAACCGGTTTTGGGGGGCTTTTGTTCTCTGGCAGCTTTCCCTGGCGGCTTTCCGCATCTCTTCCAAGAGTCAGAGCAGAAGAGACCGTTTCCAACCCTCTGCTTCAGAGCAGAGAGACCGCAGTCTGTTCTTCAGTGAGCTCTCAGGCCACACTGTCTCCATTTCTGTCTGTGCTGCTATAAACTGCAGCGTCCTGGGTTGTGCGCCCCTCCTCAGCACTCCCAGTCCTCACCTCCAGGTCGGGGCACATCTCTGCCCTTTGTGCTTCTAAAACCACCAGCTGGCCCCAGTTTGCACGCACGGCCCCGCCGCTCAGGGTTTCCATCAGGGAGGCTGCCCTAAAGTCCTTTCCCTGCCGCTATCGGTCTGCGAGTCTGTGCCTGGTCCCCAGCGTGGGAGGCTATCGCTCACCGGCGGTGCAGGATCCCGGTGGCTCAGCTCCCTCCCGCTGCCGTTTATCCTCTGATATCTGCCTGCAGAATCACGGCTCCCCGCTTCGTACCTCAAAACCAACCGCCTGCAATATTCTGTTTGTAGAGATCCAGATCTAACTTCTTACATCTCAGGCTGATTTCGTGGGTGTTCAGAGTGGTCTGGTAGATATCCAGCTCAATTCCAGGGACAAGTTGGAAGAGGGTCCCCTACTTCTCTGCCATCTTTTCCCCCCTCTGAAGTGTTCTTTATATATGTCTGTTTGGTCTAGCTGTTTTATAGCGTTATTCAAGTCTTATATTTCTTGTTTATTTTTTGTCTTGTTGTTCTATCAATTTTGTTTAACTATTTCTCCCTTCAATTCTGTTTTTGCTTCATACGTTTTAGGGCTCTGTTAGTTGCATATAGGTTTGTAACTGTTGTATCCTCTTGATAAATTAACCATTTTATCATGATGTGATATCTCTCTCTGTCTCATGTAACAACTTTTGTCTTAAAGTCTATTTTATCTGATATTAGAATAGCTGTTCCAGTTCTCTTTTGGTTACTGTTTGTTCTCTTTTGATTATTGAAATATCTTTTTCCCTTCTTTCATTCTCAATCTATTTGTGATTTGGATCTAAAGTGAGTCTCCTACAAGCTTTATTACAAAGCTGTCATCATCAAGACAGTATGGTACTGGCATAGAAACAGACACATAGACCAACGGAACAGAATAGAAACCCCAGAAATGGACCCTCAGCTCTCTGGTCAACTAATCTTCGACAAAGCAGGAAAGAATATCCAATGGAAAAAAGACACTTTCTTCAACAAATGGTGTTGGGAAAATTGGACAGCCACATGCAGAAGAATAAAACTGGACCATTTCCTTACACCATACACAAAAATAGACTCAAAATGGATGAAAGACCTAAATGTGAGACAGGAATCCATCAAAATTCTAGAGGAGAACACAGGCAGCAACCTCTGTGACCTTGGCCACAGCAACTTCTTCCTAGCTACATCTCCAAAGGCAAGGGAAACAAAGGAAAAATGAACTATTGGGACTTCATCAAGATAAAAAGCTTTTGCACAGCAAAGGAAACAGTTGACAAAACCAAACGACAATCAACAGAATGGGAGAAGATATTTGCAAATGGCATTCAGATAAAGGGTTAGTATCCAAAATCTATAAAGAATTTAATAAACTCAACACCCTAAGAACAAATGATCCAATGAGGAAATGGGCAGAAGAGATGAACAGACATTTCTCCAAAGAAGACATACAAATGGCAAACAGACACATGAAAAAATGCTCAACATCACTCAGCATCAGGGAAATACAAATCAAAACCACAATGAGATACCATCTCACACCTGTCAGAATCACTAAAATTACAAGTCAGGAAATGACAGAGTTGGCGAGGATGTGGAGAAAGGGGAACCCTCCTACACTGTTGGTGGGAATGCATGCTGGTGCAGCCACTCTGGAAAGCAGTATGGAGGTTCCTCAAAAAGTTGAAAACAGGGGCGCCTGGGTGGCTCAGTTGTTAAGTGTCTGCCTTTGGCTCAGGTCATGATCCCAGGGTCCTGAGATCGAGCCCCGCATCGGGCTCCCTGCTCGTCAGGAAGCCCGCTTCTCCCTCTCCCACTCCCCCTGCTTGTGTTCCCTCTAGCACTGTGTCTCTCTCTGTCAAATAAATAAATAAAAATCTTAAAAAAAAAAAAGTTGAAAACAGAGCTACCCTATGACTCAGCAATTGCATTACTGGGTATTTACCCCGAAGATACAAATGTAGTGATCTGAAGGGGCACCTGCACCCCAATGTTTATAGTAGCAATGTCCACAATAGCCAAATTATGGAAAGAGCCCAGATGTCCATCGACAGATGAATGGATAAAGAAGATGTGGTATATATATGGAATATTACAAATCCATGAAAAAATTGAAATCTTGTCATTTGCAAGGTTGTGGATGGAACTAGAGGGCATTATGCTAAGCGAAATAAGTCAATTGGAGAAAGACAATTATCATATGATCTCACTCATACATGGAACTTAAGAAACAAAACAGAGGGTAATAGGGAAGAGAGGAAAAAATAAAGCAAGACAAAACCAGAGAGGGAGACAAACCATAAGAACTCTTAATCATAGGAAAGAAACTAAGGGTTGTTGGAGGGGAGGGGGTCGAGAGATAGGATAATTGGGTGCTGGACATTAAGGAGGGCATGTGATGTAATGAGCATTGGATATTATATAAGACTAATGAATCACAGACCTGTATCTCTGAAACCAATAATACATTATATGAATTAACTGAATTTAAATAAAAGATGTTAAAAAAATAAAGTGAGTCTCTTGTAGACAGCATATGTTTAGATTAAGTTTTTTATCCATTCTCTAATCTCTGTCTTAAATGTAAGTTTAATCCATTTATATTTAATGTAATAACTGTTAGAGAAGGATTTACTTTTATGATTTATCTATTTGTTATCTATATGTCTTACATCCTTTTTGTTCCTCAATTACTCCATTACTGCCTTCTCTCGTGTTATATTGATATTTTCTAGTATACCATTTTCTCCTTTCTCAATTCTTTTACTATATATTTTTAAGTTATTTTCTCAGTGGTTGCCCCGGAGATTACAATTACCATCTTAATTTATAACAAATAGTTCAAGATAATACTAGCTTAGTTTCAATAGTAGGTGAAAACTTTTTTTCTATATAGCTCCTCCCCCTCTTATATTATTGTCTCAAATTACATTTTTATACATTTGTGCCCATTAACATAGATTTATAATTACTGTTTTATGTAGTTGCCTTTTAAATCAAATAGACTAAAAAGAGAAGTTACAATAAAAAATACATTAGGGTGGACTTCTATATTTATTTATGTAGTTACCCTTACCAGTGTTTTTTATTTCTTTGTATGGATTTGAGTTACTGTCTAATGTCCTTTTATTTCTGCCTGAAGGACTCCTTTTAGCATTTCTTGTTGAGGGAGGTCTACTAGAAACAATCTCTCCATGTCAATCTAAGATGGCGACTGTGGAACCGGAAACCACCCCTACTCCTAATCCCCCACCTACAGAAGAAGAGAAAACAGAATCTAATCAGGAGGTTGCTAACCCAGAACACTATATTAAACATCCTTTATAGAATAGATGGGCACTGTGGTTTTTTAAAAATGATAAACGCAAAACTTGGCAAGCATACCTTCAGCTGATCTCTAAGTTTGATACTGTTGAAGACTTTTGGGCTCTGTACAACCACATCCAGTTGTCTAGTAATTTAATGCCTGGCTATGACTACTCACTTTTTAAGGATGGTATTGAGCCTATCTGGGAAAATGAGAAGAACAATGGAGGAGGACGATGGCTAATTACATTGAACAAGCAGCAGAGACTAAGTGACCTGGATTGCTTTTGGCTAGAGACACTGCTGTAACTTATTGGAGAATCTTTTGATGACTACAGTGATGATGTATGTGCAGCTGTTGTTAATGTTAGAGCTAAAGGTGATAAGATAGCAATATGGACTACTGAATGTGGAAACAGAGAGGCTATTACACATATAGGGAGGGTATACAAGGAAAGGTTAGGACTTCCTCCAAAGATAGTGATTGGTTATCAGTCCCATGCAGACACAGGTTCTAAGAGCGGGTCCACCACTAAAAATAGGTTTGTTGTTTAAGAAGACACCTTGTGAGTATTCTCATAGGAGACTGCGTCAAGCAATCGAGATTGGGGAGCTGAACCAAAGCCTCTTCAAAAGCAGAGTGGACTGCATTTAAATTTGATTTCCATCTAAATGTTGCTAAGATATAAGAGAAGTCTCATTCGCCTTTGTCTTGTACTTCTGTGTTCATGTATTTTTTTTTTTTTTAATTTTGGCTAGAGTGTCCACTATCCCAATCAAAGAATTACAGTACACATCATCCCCAGAATCCATAAATGTGTTCCTGGCCCACTCTGTAATAGCTTAGTAGAATTACCATTACAAACACATTTTAACCATCCACAATATTCAAAAAAGAACTTGCATTTCTATACCTTACAGGAAAAAAATTCTGTTTATGTTCCATTGTATGCAGGAGCATATTTTGTTGGTTTGAAAGAGTATGAAGTATACAGTTTTCTAGCAATTTTCTTTGTTTCTTTTTACACCATTGTCTTTGCTGTACTCTTCCTGATGGCTGCTAGATTTTAATTTATTTATTTCCTTACTTGATAACATTAGTGATTCTGATTTCAGTTTTTTTCGTCTTGCTTTTGTTTTGCTTTTGTTTTTTTCCTCATGTAACATTGGTGAAGTATCCAGGAATATGACACAAAGGTGGAATAAACATTAATTTTGTGCATTCTTCGGTAATTTTTTTTGTTTTTTTGTAACTATAAAGCTTTGCTACAAATTTATGCATTTCATTCAAATCAATGATCTATGTGTGATTTCCAAACATAATTGTGGATTATAAAAAATGTAACATCATAATTACATTCCTAATTAGAATTAGTATGTCTGTTTTTGTATCTTTATGCTGTATTTTAACACTTTGTATTACTTAGGTTATTTTGCTTTGGTTAAAAAATGGCTCAAGTAGAAAAGTGGTCCCATTCATATTAAGAGAGTGTACAAAACTGTAAATAACATGTGTACAGTGAATTGTCAAAAAAAAAAAAAAGAAACAATCTCTCAGTCTTTATCTGGGAAAGTCTTGATTTCTCTTTTTTGGGGGGGTTGTTTTTTTGTGTTAAAAAAACACGTAACATAAATACCATTTTAACAACTTTTAAGTGTACATTATAGTATTGTTAACTATAAGCACATTGTTGCACAACAGCTCTCTAGAACTGTTTCATCTTGCATGACTAAAACTCTATACTCATTGAACACTAACTGCCCATTTTCTGCTCCCCCTGGCAACCACTACTCTACTTTGTTTCTATGAATTTGATTAGATATCTTGCATAAGTGGAATCATGCAGTATTTGTCTTTTTGTGATTGGTTTATTGTACTTAGCAAAATGTCTTCATGGTTCATCCATATTGTAGTGTATAACAGAATTTCCTCCTTTTTAAAGACTGAATAATCCATTGTACGTATGTAATAAATTTATTTTATCCATTCATCAGTTAATAGATATTTTGGTTGCTTCTCCATCCTGGCTATTGTGACTGATACTACGATAAACATCTCTCCTTCATTTATGAAGGATTATTTTGCCAGATGTAGAATTCTTGGTTGCCAGGCTTTTTCTTTTAACATTTTTAATATGTCATCCCACACCCTATGGCTTCCATAGTTTCTGATAAGAAATCAGCTGTTAATCGTATTGATGATATCTTGTTCAGGACAAGGCAATTCTCGTGCTGTTTTCATGATTCCCTTTGTCTTTGATTTTTGACAATTTGATTGTAATGTGTGGTGTGTATCTTTTTGAGTTTATCCTACTTGAAGTTCCTTGAGCTTCTTGGATATGAAGACTCACATCTTCTATCAAATATGGGAGGTATAGCCATTATTTTGTCAAACATTCTTTCTGTTTCTTTCTCTTCTCTTTTTCTAAGATTCCCATTAGTTGTATGTTGGTACACTCACAAGTCTTTGAGACTCCTTATTTTTCTTCATTCTTCTTTATTCATGCTCCTCAGAGTGGGTAATCTCAAATGACCTATCTTCAAGTTCACAGTTTCTTTCTTTGGGCTGCTTAAATATACTGTTGAACCCCTTAAGTATATATTTTTAATTTCAATTATTGCATTTTTCAAATCTAGACTTTCTATTTGGTTCCTTTTTACACTTTGTGTCTCTTCATTGATATTCTCTATTTGATGAAACTTTGTTCTCTTGGTTTCTTTTACTTCTCTATACAAAGAACATGTTGAATATCACAATGCAGAAACTCCAGAAATTATATTCTTCCCTCCCCAGGATTTGTTGTAGTTGTTGTTTGTTTGTTTAATGAGTTTTCTCAACTAATTTTGTAAACTCTTGTTATTGTTTAGGGTCACTGAAGTCTCTTTTCCATTAGTTTAGTGGTCAGCTAATGATTTGACAGAGATTTCCTTAAATGCCTGGAACAATGATAACAGAAAATCTTCCAATGTGCCGAGGGTATCCACATGCATGTTGGGACACACCTTCAACACTCAGTGAACAAATAGTCTTCCTCCCTGCTTGCAGAACCTGAAGGCCAGCTAGAGGTGAAAGTTCAGGATCTTCTCAGGTCTTTTGTGAGCATACACTAGCCCTGGACATGTACCAAGTCTTCTAGAGCCTCAGGAATATGTGGAAGCTTTTCAAAGGCTTTATTCTACAAAACAACTCATTTCTCATCCTTTCCTTCTAGGCTTTTCATTTTTCTATTGCTTGCCCCAACTGTTATCTTTTACCCCAGGCATCAGTAGCTAATACACCTGCCTTTCAATATGTTTGATAAACACTCCCCCCCAAAGTAGCAGCTTCAGACTTAGGAGAGATCTAAGTTAGGTGAAATAAAGGCAAGCCCTTTGGTTTGGTCTTTCAGGGAACCATCAGAAAAGTCAAAATAAACCACCACAATTCTTTGAGAATAAAATTTCTTCTGTTCTCTCTTGTACTAGAAACCTATACCTAGAATGGAAGCTGTTGTCTCACAGGGTGCTGCTAAACCAGGCAGTAGGGGATGGAGAATGGGGAGCAAGTTAGTTAAAATGCCACAAAGCTCTCTCACTAAGATTTGGCTATTTTTTTTTATTTTTTGTTTCTTTTCTTGATTAAGCATTTGCCTGGTTGCTGTAAATTTTTAATTAGTTTTGGGTGTTCTGATAAAGTTGGTTTTGATAATTTTTACGAATTTACTTACTGCTTTTGTGGAGGGACAGAACTTTGGATCACCATACTTTTCTATATTACTGAGTCACTCTGATTTTGGAAACTCATTTAAAGACTTTCTACTTTGGGGTGCCTGGGTGGCTCAGTCGTTAAGCATCAGCCTTCGGCTCAGGTCATGATCCCAGGGTCCTGGGATCGAGCCCTGCATCGGGCTCCCTGCTCTGCGGGAAGCCTGCTTCTCCCTCTCCCACTCCCACTCCCCCTGCTTGTGTTCCCTCTCTTGCTGTGTCTCTCTCTGTCAAATAAATAAATAAAATCTTTTTAAAAAAATACTTTCTACTTCCAAAGTTATAAACATCTTCCCCTAAATTTTCTTTTATTCTTTGAAAGATAATGTTTTTTTTTTAACACATGGACTGTAATCCATCAAAATTTATTTCTGTGAACAATGTGAGAAAAATATTGTAGTCAGCTGAATAGTGACCCCCCCAAAACCAGTGAATCATACCTTATTTGGCAAAAGGAACTTAGCAGATGTGATTAAAGATTTTGAAATGAGGAGATTATTTTGTATTATCTGGATGGGTCTGATATAATCATAAGACCCTTGTAAGGAGGAGGCAGGAGATCAGAGTGAGTAGTAGGAGGAAATATGACAGTAGAAGCAAGAGGTTAGTGTGTTACAAGAAATGGACCATGAGGCAAGAAATGTATGCAGCTCTTAGAGGCTTACAAATGCAAAAATTCTTCCCTAAAACCTCCAGAAGGAACACAGCTCTGTTGATATTTTGATTTTAGAATTCTTTGACTTCCAGAAGGATAAGAGAATAAATTGTTTTAAGCCACTAAGTTGTGTTTTTTTTTTTAAATATTTTATTTATTTATTTGAGAGAGAGAGAGAAAGAGCACGAACAGGGTGAGGGGTAGAGGCGGATAGAGCCCTGGGGCTCTATCCCAGGGCTCTGGGATCATGACCTGAGCTGAAGGTAGATGCTTAACTGACGGAACCACCCAGGCACCGCTTTAAGCCACTGTTTGTGGTAATTTGTTAAGCAGCAATAGGGAACTAATACAGTAATTTTGGTCTGAGCAACTTATAGAATTGAGTTTCCATTTATTTTATTTTATTTTTAAATGATTTTATTTATTTCTTTAGGGGGGAGGGGCAGAGAGACTGGGAGAGAGTCTTAAGCAAACTTCACCCTGACTGTAGAGCCCAGCCCAACGCAGGGCTCGATCTCACGACCCTGAGATCATGACCTGAGCCAAAACCAAGAGCTGGATGCTTAACCGTCTACACCACCCAGGCTCCCCTGGAGTTTCTATTATTAAAATAAGAAAAACTGTATGAGAAGCAGGCTTGAGGAAGAAAGACAGTATTGGAAATTAACCTTTATACTCTCCAAGTGGAGTTACAAAGAAGGGGTTGGAAAAGTTATTGACTTGGAAATGGGGTAGAGGTTAGGACTAGAGATGAGAATTTGGGGGGGCCATCAGCATATAGATGTCACTTAAAATAATGAGACTGGCTGAGATAATCTAGGGAAGGAAGGTAGAAAAGAGGGCATTAAGCCTTGGTGGACTCCAATAAATGGTGAGAAAGAAGAATCAACAATGGAGCCCTAACTCCATATGAGTTACCTTGGAAGATAGTCAGAAATTTTTGTAGTGAGATGTCTAACCAAAGGCATGGTAGTGCTGGAGAAATTGAGTTAAATCTGCCACTTAAATTTTGAACAAGTAAAAAAATGGCATAGTGGTATCATCCAAGAAAAAGTCATTTCTTAAGGAAAGAAAGACAAATATTAGTGAAATGACAGAATTACAAAGAGCTTTAACATAAAACTGGAGTTCTTCAAGTATTTAATGAAAGAGTATGAACATAAAGGCAAAAAAATTTGTATAAGGAATGTATAGCTGTTATCTAGTTATCATATGAAGTGATGCAAAAGACAAATATCGTTAAGAACAAAATGGATCTGAATTTGAATTTTACCTTTGTCTCCTATCCATTAGGTGACCTTAGGCTATAGGTTACTCAGCTTCTCTGAATATCATTTTTTCTTATCTGTAGAAGTAATGGCACTTACAGCAATGAGCTGTTGTGTGGATCGAATGACAAGTATTACATATACTTGCCTAGAACACAGTATATACTCAATAAATGGTAAGTTTCCTCATTCCATGCTCCCATGGGAATCCTGCTCAGGGGGAAACCTGCTTCTCCCTCTGCTTGCCACTCCCCCTGCTTGTGCTCTCGCTCTCTATCTATCTCTATCTCTCTGACAAATAAATAAATAAATAAATAAATAAATAAATAAATAAAATCTTTAAAAAAATTCTTTAAAGAAATAAAGATGCTCAGAATCCTGATCTCTGAGGGGATCGGAACATGCCAACCCCAACTATGCCACTCTTGCCTATTGATTATTTTGAGCTGAAGGCACCTGAGAAAAGGAAGAATTCAGGAAGGGCTCTCTGACCTCCCCCTTCCTACCCAAAAGCAGATTATAAAATTTCCCGTTAGAAAAGTACTCTACCAGGAAGAGGAGTCTCATCATCAGAGACAAGCGATCAAGGACAAAATGGATCTGTACAAACAAACATACTAAAATAACCCTTAGCTTCTATTAGTTCCCCCATATAGCCTAGTCACTTCTTCACAATTTACCACTCCTAAAAGCTTAAACTCTCCTTTGTCTTGTCACTTCACAAATTTATCATTCTTTGTTTGTTTGTTTTTAAAAATGCATATAAGCTCTTGGTCCTAAACTGCTTCTTTAGGTCTTCAGTTTTCCTATAAAGGCTCCAAGTGCATGTAAAAATACTAAATAATTTTTAATTTTTTTTTTTTTTTTTTTTTACTTTTCTCCTATTAATCTATCTTATGTCAGTTTAATTCTCAGGTCCAGATACAGAGCCTAAGAGGGTGGATGAAAGGATTTTCTTTCCCTGTAGGGGCCATGAGTATGTTGAAGAGAACAATGAAAGTTTGAGTAAACAGAAAATGCAAGCTGGAAAAAAGAGAAAGGGTGAGGAGGTCAATGGGTAGTAGAGAGAGAAATAGATGCACAGAGTAGTCAGTCATGCCACATTAGACAGTTAATTCTTGAATTTCTATTGTTGAGGATCCTAGAGCTGTTTTGGATTCTGCATGACCACCTAGCCCCATGGAACCCAGCCCTACCATGGCTTCTGCCATTCATGAGTGAATCTTTCTATGGCAAGCTGCAGAAAAGGCTCTAACTTAGGCAGAAGGGAATTTATTCAAAAGGCATTAGGGATATCATCACATTGACAGGAGATGGCAGAGTCATATCTGAGAAGTGGTGGGAACCCAGACAGCCCCGGAGACAAGTGTCTCGGCAGGAAAGTTCTGGTCTGGATGTGTAATACAGATAGCTAGTCTGCTTTCCCCTGTGCTAGAGATTCAAATTCCAGGGTGGATGGGAATATGTGATGCCCTGGCTTAGCTGGGGTCAAGGGCCTGCCCTCCTACCTCCTAGCTTACATCACAATCCAAGCCCCACATAATTGTTCTATCAAATTAGGTGGAAGAGGCAACTGGGGGAAACGGAAGTTGGGGCACAAAGAAGGTGAAAGGATGAATGTTGGGACACCAAGACAAGAACTGTCCACTGCCCAGCAACATGGCTTTTTTGTCCTTTCAGGAGCTCCCATAGACCTTCCCACATACTCGAGATTCAGGTCTTTTTATTCCTGTGAATACCATTACCCCAGGTATCCCATAATTGTTACTTGAGTGGTTCTCAGTCCCTTGCAACCAAAACAGCTCAGGCATATTGCTGAGGAAGACGGTGCTGTTCTGCTTTTTGTCTATCTCCTACAGAAATTATTAAAACCTCTCAAAAGACTCCAAACTTCCTTCTTCTGGGGATGTTTGGTTCTGCTAGATACTTTGGTATTTTCTGTCAGCTTTCTCTTGGGACATTTTCCACTACCTAGACATTTTAGAGTATGATAACCTTACACTGAGTCTGAACATTAGATAAGAACTTGAATTTAGGATTCCCACCATAAATCCCCATTTGTTGTTCCCAGGACACCCTTTAAAATAACCACTTAGAAAAAAATCAAATCAAATAAACCACTTAGAATTAAGGTTGTGAAAAGTTAGTGACCTCTGCTCCAGCCACACTGAGTAATAGGTGCATGCTACCCTGCTCTCTGTCTCCTGCTTATTCATGACCTGACACGGAGGACTGCAATACCTCCAGCTCATTGCACACTCACCCCTATTTCCAGATTTGTAAGTAATAAATCTTATGACGTCTTTTATGAGAATGTACTGAAACTGTCCTTCAATGAAAACAACCCTGAGGTTTCCACTTTTTCAAACTAGGAGCTGTGATGCTGTAGGAGATACATGCAGACTTTTGTGGGTGGATTGTGCTCCCTCATTCAGCAGGTCATTAACTGCACATTCTTTTCTTTTCTTTTTTTTTTAAATTTTATTTCAATACACCAGCTCCAGTTTCCCAACACAGCAGGGAAAAGGGTCACAATATTATAGCTTCTTCCTTTCTCAGTGAATGCTTTAGCCTGGTATAGCTCAGAGATCAGCCCAAACAGGGGCAATACATGGGCCCTCACACTCCCTTATTCCTTTTTAAAATAGAGATACACATTCACATGTCATAAAAGTCACCCTTTTAAGGAATAAAATTTAATGGTTGTTGTATATTCACAAACTTGTGCAACTATCACTACTACATAATTCCAGAATATTTTCATCAGTTACTTCCCATTCTCCCCTCCTCTCAACCTTTGACAATTACTAATCTAACTTTCTATCTCTATGAATTTGCTTATTCTAGACATTTCATATAAATGGGATCATAGAATATGTGACATTGTGTGTCTGGCTTCTTTCACTTAGCGTAATCTTTTTGAGGTTCATCCATGTTGTAACATGTATCAATACTTATTTCTTTTTATGGTTAAATAATATGCCATCATATGGATACATCACAATTTGTCCACTCATAACTGATAGATATTTGGGTTGTTTCCATTTTTTGGCTATTATGAATATTGCTGCTATAAAAATCATGTACAGGGACACCTGACTGGCTCAGTCGGTAGAGTGTGCCACTCTACTAGATCTCAGGGTTGTGAGTTCAAGCCCCACATTGGGTGTGGAGCCTACTTAAAATAAATAAATAAATAAATAAATAAATAAATAAATAAATAAAAAAAATAAAAATCATGTACAAATTTTTGTGTCAACATATTTTCAATTCTATTTGGTATCTAGGCATATAATTACTGGGTCAAACAGTAATTCTACGGATAACATTTTGAGAAACTGACACACTGTTTTCCAGAGTGGCTGCACCATCTACAAAATATGAGGGTTACATTCCCCATTCTCAACAACACTTGTCCATCATTTTTATTTTAACCATTCTAGTGAGTGTGAAATGGTAGCTTATTGTCATTTAGGTTTGCATTTCCCTAATGGCTGATGATGTTGGACATCTTTTCATGTGCTTATTGGCCATTTGTGTAACTTCTCTGGAGAAATGTCTATTCAAATCCTTTGCCTGTATTTTAACTGGATTATCTTTTTATTGTTTAGTTGAAAGTGTTCTTTATGTATTCTGGATACTAGTGTCTTATTTGTGATTTGCAAATATTTTTTCCCATTTGGTTTGTTATTTCACTTCCTTCACATTGAAGCACGGATGTTTTTAATTTTGATGAAGTCCAACATATTTATTTTTTTATTTTTATTTTTATTTTTTTAAAGATTTTATTTATTTATTTGACAGAGAGAGACACAGTGAGAGAGGGAACACAAGCAGGGGGAGTGGGAGAGGGAGAAGCAAGCTCCCCACTTAGCAGGGAGCCCGATGTGAGGCTCTATCTCAGAACCCTGGGATCATGACCTGAGCCGAAAGCAGACGCTTAATGAATGAGCCACCCAGGTGCCCCCAACATATTTTTTTTTTTTGGGTTGCTTGTTCTTTGGGTGACATACCTAAGAAATCATTTGCTAATTCAAGGTAACAAAACCTTACACTCATGTTTTCTTCTAAGAGTTTAATAGTTTCAGCTTTTACATTTATGTCTTTGATCCATTTTGAATTAACTTTTGTATGTGGTGTGAGGTGGACGTCCAAATTCACTCTTTTGCATAAAGATAACTAGTTGTCCCAGCATCATTTGTAAAAAAGATTATTTTTTCCCCATTGCCTTGTTTTGTAGCCTTGTTGAAAATCAAATGACTGTAAATATAAGGGTCTACTTCTGGATTCTCAATTCAATTTCATTAACCCATATTGCAATCTTTATGTCAGTACCACACTGTCTTGCTTACTGTAGCTTTGTAGTGTTTGTCCTCCAACTTTGACCTTTTTCAAAGTTGTTTTTGCTATCCTGGGTCCCTTGTCATTCTGTGTGAATTATAGGATTAACTTGTCAATTTCTGCAAAAGATAAGCTGCTGGGATTTTGATAGGGATTGCACTGAATCTGTAGATCAATTTGAGGAGTATTGTCATCTTAACAATATTAAATTTTCCAATCTGTGAACACATCTTTGCATTTATTAGGTCTTCTTTAAGTTCTTCAAAAATTTAATAATTAAAAAATTATTTCTAAGTATTTTTGATACTACTATAAACAGAAGTTTTTCCTTAATTTTATTTTATTTTCTGACTGTACTTTACTGATGTATAGAGTACAATTGATATTTGTGTATTGATCTGGTATTATGAAACTTTAGTGAATTAATTCATTTCTTAGTTTAATGGATTCCTTAGGATTTTCTATATACAGGATTATGTTCTCTGAAAGTATAAGTAGTATTACTTCTTCCTTTCCAATCTGGATGCCATTTATTTCTAATTTTTTGCTTAATTTCCCTGACTAGACTCTCCAGCACAATGTTGAACAGAAGTGGCAAGAGCAAACAGCTTTGTCTTGTTCCTGATCTCAGGGGAAATCTTTAAGTCTTTCATCCTTAAGTGCAATGTTGGCTGTGGTCTTATCAAATTGAGGAAATTTCTTTCTGTTCTTAGTTTGTTGAATGTGTTATCAAAAATATTGAGATGATCATATTTTTTTAACTTTATTCTATTAATGTGGTGTATTACATGGATTTTTGTATGTTAAACCAACCTTGCATTCTTGGGATAAGTCTCACTTGCTCATGGTATATAATCCTCTTTATATGCTACTGGATTTGCTTGCAAATGCACAAATATGTAGCTAGTATTTTACTGAGGATTTTTGTGACTATATCCATGAGGGCTATTGTTCTGTTTTGTTTGTTTTGTTTTTTTCCTTGTGATGTCTTTGGTTTTGGTATTAGGGTAATACTGGCTTCACAGAATGAGTTGGGAAATGTTCCTTCCTCTTCTATTTCTTCAAAGAGTTTGAAAAACCCTAGTGATACAATTAAGGCCAAGAAAATGAAGATTGCTTTGTGCTAAATAATTCTACCTTTCTGGGTTATAATACAAGATATTACATACAAAGATGGACTCTAATGGACAAAGTAATAAATATTTGAAAGACAAAAATCAAGCCAACAAGTTTTGTCCCAGATGAAGTTTACCCACACCTAAATTTTCTAGAAATAATTTACTTAAGCTATATCACAAATTTATTTTTAGACCAATGATTATTGTGTTTGTAAAATGGAAATATAGCACATTCTTTGAAAAGCATTCAAGGAACAGAGCAACATTAATAAAGTAAAAAAATAAAATCCTATCACCTAGAAATAATCATTGGAATATTTGGTGAATCCAATTTTAGATTATGCTATATATCACAGCTATTTAATTCTATATTTAAATGTACTCATTGTTTACCTCCAGTCCCTTTATCTTACCTTTTCTAAAATTTCATGGGTATATGGATTTTAGTGAAAGTGATTTTGTTCTAGGACTCCTGGGTACTGTGCTTCCTAAGTTCCTTTATGCTTAGGAATATAAATATATATAAATATATATAAATTTATATAGACGTATATAAATTTATATAGACATATATATAAATATATATATATTTAGACATATATATAGACATATATATAAATTTATATATGCTTATATAAAGCATGCATATATATATTTATATATATAAACATATATATATTTATATATAAGCATATATAAATTTATATAAAAATAAAATTTTCTAGATAGTGCTCTATCTTCTGGCATTGAATATTGCTGTGAAAGAATAAGAGCACAATTCAATTTTCCCCTGTTACAGATGACCTTCTTTTTCTGTGTGGATGCCTGAAGAACATTCTTTAATCCTTGAAATTCAACTTAATTTGACAAGTTTCATCTCAGGTCAATCACTCATACCACTTTTTCAGAAACAAGATGGGCCTTTTAATTTGTGGATTCAGTTTCTTTTTATCCTTTTTTTTTTTTTCTGCTGCAGTTTTAGGCTCACTGTTTTAGGAATATAAATTAGTCTTATGGTGGACAATGTCCTCTACAATGACTAACCTCTCTCTAACCGCTTTAACATTTTTCTTTTCCTCTACCATTGTAGTGATTAATTAGGCTTTCTTTTGTGTTAGAAATCTCATTTCAGTTATGGCATTCTATTTCTTGTTATTTCATATTAATTTGTTAGATGAAAGTTGGTGTTATTTTGGCCTTTGAATTGCTTTCTTAACTCTGCAATCTCCTTTTCTATCTCCTATTGTCATTTTATCTGGTGTTCAAGCTCTTGCTTTATTAAGTTAATATTCTTATTAAATTTTCTTTTCTTTTCTTTCTTTCCTTTTTTTAAAAGATCTTATTCATTCATTTGACAGAGAAAGAGAGAGAGCACAAGCAGGGGAGTGGCAGGCAGAGGGAGAAGGAGAAGCAGACTCTTCACTGAGCAGGGAGCCCGATGTGGGGCTTGATCCCGGGACCCTGGGATCATGACCTGAGCCGAAGACAGACAGACGCTTAACTGGCTGAGCCACCCAGGTACCCTTCTTATTAAGTTACACTTACTAAGTGTAAAGTATCATGAACATTTTTATTCTGTTCCTTAGTGCTGAATATGCATAGTATTTTAAATAGTCACAGATGTTTCCTCTTAAACATTCCCCCATCCCTCTAAACTTTTTGTTGGGACCAATGAAAGCAAGTGGCCTCTCCAAACCAGAAAAGGCAAGGAAATGGATTCTCCCCTGGAGCCTCCAGAAATATCATAGCCCTTCTGACACTCAATTTAGACTCAATCTCCAGAACTATAAAATAATGAATTTGTATTTATTTATTATTAAAGCCACTAAGTTTGCCATTTTTGTTACATCAGCAATAGAACCCAAGTGCAGATTGACATAGAATAAGAACATCATGAGACATAGCAAAGAAAATCTACAGGCTTTGGCTAATGCAAAAACAAGAGGAATCAGAACTGGATCAAAACAAGTAATATCTAGCTAAACGCTAAGTAAGAGTTTTAATCATTTCTCATAGTGAGAAGGGAACTGGACATGTCTGTGGAAATTCACTGTGTATTTGTTATAGTTTGATGGATGTACTAGTCAGGGTTCTCCAGAGAATAGAACCCATGGAAGTTTTATGTCTGTGTGTTGTGTGTGTGTTTTTAAGGAACTGTCTCATAAAATTGGGAGTGAGGGTGGGCTGGCAAGTCTGAAATCTGTAGGGCAAACTGGAAGACTGAAAATTCAGGTAAGAGTTGAGCTGCAATTTTGAGAATTCTATAGGGCAGCAGGTTAGAAACTCAGGCAGTGTTCCTGTGTTACGGTCTTGAGGAGAATTTCTTCTTCATTAGGAAACCTCAGTCTTTGCTCTTAAGACCTTGAACTGATTGGATGAGGCCCACTCACATTATGGAGGGTAATCTGGTTTGTCCAAAGTCTACTGAATTAAATGTTAATCACATCTAAAAAATACCCTTATAGAATATCTAGACTGGTGTTTAGACCAAACAACTATGCACTATAGCCTAATCAAGCTGACACATAAAATTAACCATCACAATGTACATATGCACATTTAACTCTCTAGTAGAATATGCTCATTCATTATCAACAAATCCTTTGTTGTGTTCATCAACTTGCCTTATTAGTGTTCAGATCTAGATTCCTAACCTGGAATCCATGGGCCCCTAGAGGGTCCCCCATCTTCAGTTTGGGGGAGAGTGTTCAGGAAAGTTTTCAAATTATATACAGCATTTTGAGTGGATATGTGTTCATGCATTTTTTTTTCTGGGGGAGAGATTCAGAGCTTTCACCATATTCCCAGAAGTCTAAAAAGGGTCTGATACTGGCCAAGAAAGGTATGAAGCCCCTATAGAAAGAATCTATTTTTGACATTTGAAGGTGGGATTCTGATGTCTGAACAATCAGCACACTTACAGACTGCTCTGGGAGTTGCTTGTTACATAAATCCAAAGTCCTCACCAACTTCCAATAATAGATTAAATATTTCTTTGCTTTCCAACAAGGTTTTTCATATTTACTCTGATATATTACAAGAGAGATTGAACAGTCCAAAATGAGTCTCTCAGAAGCAAGTTTTTTGGTCATTATAGTTTTATGGGTGAGTTATTTAGTTAATACATGGCTGAGGAGTGCGTAGCAGTGAGGAGCCTTCCAAATTCTTAGAGAAAGAGGGGCACCTGGGCGGCTCAGTCAGTTGAGCATCCGACTCTCGATTTTGGCTCAGACCATGATCTCAGGGTCATGAGATTGAGCCCCGTGTTGGGCTCTGTGCTCAGCAGGGAGTCTGCTTGAGATTCACTCTCTCTCTCCCTCTGCCGCTCCCCACCCCATGCTCACTCTTGTTCTATCTCTCTAAAATAAATAAATAAAATCTTTAAAAAACCCCAAATTCTTAGAGAAAGAATTCTGCCCTCTGAACCCTAAACTTATCAACTCAGCACATATGAGAAGGCAGCAAAATGTCTCAAAGGCCCTAAAGACAGCTGTGTCCCTTAAGTGAATGAATCAATGATTAGGGGAAACTAGTATTTTATTTTTTATTTATTTATTTTTTTTTGAAAGACTATTTATTTATTTGACAGAGACAGAGATAGCAAGAGCAGGAACACAAGCAGGGGGAGTGGGCAAGGGAGAAGCAGGCTTCCCGCTGAGCAGGGAGCCCGATGTGGGACTCGATCCCAGGACGCTAGGATCATGACCTGAGCCGAAGGCAGACGCTTAATGACTGAGCCACCCAGGCACCCGGAAACTAGTATTTTAAAGGCGTTCAGACTACAAAGGGGCTGCACAAGGGAATTTCTAGGATGACAGAACTATTCTGTGTGATACTGTAGTTGTAGACCTATGATTTATGCATTTGTCAAAACCCACAAAATTATACATCACAAATAGTGAACTTTTTTTGCATGCAGATAAAAAAATCAGCCAAAGTCAACCAGGATATCCAAGAATCTCAGGATGGAATGCAGACAGCAACAAATGAATCTGATTGTATTACAAATGCATGACATAACCTCACTGAAGGAAGTGGGGAAAACAGAAGCTGACCTAAGTAACTTTGGAAAACCATGTTTGGATTGGATACTTAAAAGCTAAAGAGAAAAGGAACGTTATAAACACTATACTCTAGTTGGTAAGGGAGAGCATTTCTGAAACTGATTTATTTGTATAGGGTAGAAAAAATAAATTACAGACAATGGGAATCAGATTTCTCACTTCAGAGAAAGAAGTTAAAATTAATCCAGGAGAGAAGGCTAGAATGAATCCTGTAGTGCTGTATTAGAATTAGGTCTATATGGACTCATATTTATTTTAATATATATTCAGATAGATACAGAAACAAATATAAATACGTGTGTTTACAGGGGTTAATATCTATGTGTATATGCATGTGCATATATGAGTGCGTGCGTGCACACACACTTATTTGCTAGCTCTGTTTACTGAGTAGGCCTAGAAGCAATGGCACTTCAGTAGCCATGAGCACACCCAGCACCCAAATCTTGGTTTCTAAATAAAATTCTCCAATGAAAGGATACAGGTAGTAACCTAAAAGAGCTCTCAAAACTGGAAGAATTTGGCCAAAGTTGGAACAATTTGAACAACAAAGTAATCATAGTATTCTATTATAATCCAAAGAAAAAATATCCATGAGTCCATACTGATATAAATAAACAATTGAATAAATAAGTAGATAGGTAAGTGCCAGAGAAGAAACAAATTTTCCTTATAGAAGAATTCAGAACAATATTTGTAAATACTCCCTCACCAGGAAGTAGACCTGAATTCCTCTTTCCTTGGGTGTGGGCTGGACTGAGTGACTTACTTCCAAAGCACAGAATATAGGAAAGAAAAATAATAACTTTACAGTGGAGAAAGCTGGCAGGTACCATTTTAAACAAGTGGGTAAGGTTATCATCATTAGTGATAGATCACATTGGTATCACATACCTCCTGATATGATGTAAGGAAAAGGCACTTCACCTTTGTGGTAATTTTCCCCCAAACTTAAAACTAGTGTAATCATAAGAAAAACCCAAACTGAAGGACATTCTACAAAGTATCTGACCCATATTCCTCAAAAATGTCAACGTCATGAAGAACAAAGAAAGACTGAGAAACTGTCAAAGATTGGAGAGGATTAAGGAAACATGGTGACTAAATGCAATGTGGGATCCTGGATTGGATCCTCAAATGGAAAAATGATATTAGTGGAAAAACTGGTAAAATCTGAATAAAGTCCATGGTTAATGGTATTATGCTAATGTTAATTTCTTAGTTTTGACAACTGTACCGTAACGATGTAAGATGTTAACATTAGGGGGAACTGGATGAAGGTAACCCTCAATACTAACCTTGCAACTTTTTAGTATTATCTAAAATTATTCCAAAAGTATAAGTAGGTTCAGGAAAGCAAAATTTGACAGAGTGTCTAACACAAGAAAAATGTTCTTCTGTTGATCAGGAGTATTTCCCCAGGCTTGAGCTGGCTAAAATATGTCTCAGGTCTGGGTCCTTTGGCTGGAATTCCCTGCTTACCCAACAATTTTGAATTGCCAATTCAGCCTAGAGGGGCCTGTGGTCCCGGGAAAAGGAAAGCATTGAAGAGGACAAATGAGCATACTGTCACCAGAAAGATGTATCCCCTAATTATAAATCAATCTACCAGCATCCAGGCCAGTTGCAACCACTTCAGAAAATTTAGTTAGGAATCTCTCACTGACAACCTGCTCATCCCAACGTCCAAAATATACTTTCTGGACTAGCAAATCTTAAATTCAGACCCTACAATCTGGTAGATTCCTTCTCCACCTCCTACCCACCTCTACCCCTTTACCCACATTGTTGTTCCAGCCCATTATTAGGCTTCTTGGGGTAGCCAGCCTTCCCAGCAGAACCTCCAGTAACGTCACACTTGCTTTATACAATAAAACCAATTTCTGATACCTTAGCATCCCTTTTACTTTCTCAAATAATATGAACCAGTTTTAAAAGTGAGATTCCCTTAGGCCCCTGGATGTTTTTATTAAGTAAAATTTGTGCCTGTATTCTGCAAATATTAGGGCACAATACCTATAAATAATGACTCTAAAATCTAGCCTCTACCAGGTTTTTACTGTATTGAAAGAAAAGAACTTGATTCTTTCCCTCCTAATAAAACTAACTTTTCTTTAAGCTGTATGTTTCCTGGTGCTTTTCCTTATCATTCTATGCTTGAAGGCCTGTGTAACATGAATTGCCACTTCTCCTTTCAGAGATGAAGACAGAAATATGTCATTTGTATTTCAATTATGAGGTTCTTCCCTTTTCTCACTTTTCATCATTTCCAACTTTGCCTTGAACTTCCAAGTTCTTCTGGCCAACATAACTCTAACCTGCTTGTCAATAGTTTTTAGTAACTATTGTAATGGAGAACTTGTCTTTACCACTCAAAGCTCACCAAACCCTATACCGAAAACTATGTGTTAGTGAGTCAAGCAAAAGAATGAAGAACATCTTATTATGTTAACCAGAATGAAAATCAAGGTTACTGGATATTTGTTTCCTCTTTGTTGTCTAAACTTTATTACACATAATTTTTTATGTAATTACTAGTCAATAAACACTTGACTTTAAAGAAATGGGAAGGGTAATTTTTTTTTTATTGATTGATTTTTAAAGATTTTATTTATTTATCTGATAGAGACAGCGAGAGAGGGAACACAAGCAGGAGGAGTGGGAAAGGGAGAAGCAGGCTTCCCGCCGAGCAGGGAGCCCGATGTGTGGCTCAATCCCAGGACCCTGGGATTGTGACCTGAGCCGAAGGCAGACGCTTAATGACTGAGCCACCCAGGTGCCCCAGGGAAGGGTAATTTTTTAAAAAAAGATTTTATTTATTTGAGAGAGAGAGAAAAAGCATGAGTGAGCAGGGGGAAGGGCAGAGAGAGAATCTTAAGCAGACTTTGCTCTGAGTGAGAGCCCGATGCAGGCTCCATCTTACAACCCTGAAATCATGACCATGAGATCATGACCTGAGCCAAAATCTAGAGTCAGATGCTTAACTGATTAAGCCACCCAAGTGCCTCTAAAGATTTATTTATTTATTTATTTGAGAGAGAGAGAGAGAGAGCATGCAGTGGGGTGGGAGGGGTGGGCAGAAGGGGAGGGAGAGAGAGACTTAAGCAGACTCCATGCTAAGTGGAGAGCCCTTCTCAGGACTTGATCCCACAACCCCAAGATCATGACCTTAGCTGAAACCAAGAGTCGGTGCTGAACCTACTGCGCCACCCAGGTGTCCTGGGAAGGGTAATTTTTGACTGACAAAAATTTTGTCTTATTACTACAGATGAGTCTGGATTTAGAAATGCCTCACTGTGTGTATTCTCTTCCAGGATTGGGTAGAGAGTGGGATAGTTCCTTTCTTTTACACTGTGAACGAGCAGTTAACCCCTCCTTGTTCTCTCTTCTCTGGGAGCTGATCCTAGCCCGAGTCTCAATGCCTCAACTCCGTTTCCCCTTCCATTCTGGTCCTCATTTCTGTGCTGTGCCCATAGTAGTGAGAGAATATTTGCTTGAATTTTGTCACTTACAAAATTCATACTCTTTCCAGCTTTTCAATATAATCATATATTTTCAAGTAAAGATACTCAGTAAACAAAGTTCAGGGGAGAAGATAAGCCTGGATGTTTAAATTTGGGAGTTGTCAGCATCCATACAACATGGATACACACTAAATGAAGGCACCAGCTTCAATCCTTATACTAAATTTTAGTAAAGGTCAATTTTTTTTTCACTTCTGTATAAATACATTGAAAAATACAAGTAATTAGAAGCTCACCTGGGGTGCTCGAGCTTTGCTTTACAAAGCACTGTTCAGGGACACAGAAATCCAAAGGCTGAGTTCTATGAAATATACATTTTCAATTTTACTACAAACTGCCAATTGCTTTTCAAAATGCAATGTACTAATCTGTAAGCAGTTAATGAAAGAGTTCCTGTTTCTTCACATCCTTTCCTAAACTTTGTATTATCAGACTTCATACCTGTCACTCTGTGAGTTGACCTCTCCCCTCAGGGACCAGATTCCTGCTCTAACTGGCGTGATGAGAAACCCTTGCTCTCACCTTAGCACAAGACTTTTGACCGTTTCAAGGTCACTGAGAATAAGATACAGTTCCAGAGAAATAAAATTCATTAGTGGGGCAATACATATATATAAATTTAATAATTTATTCTTTTCTGATCCCTAACAAATGTTTTAAACATAATCACATAAAGTTCAGACATTGTCACCAGGAGCCCATTAAGCACTACTACCTATTATCTGGCATGTAAGTAGGGTTTCAATTAAGTATTTGTTGAATGAACAGAAGGAAATGCCACTCTATAGCCTTGAACAAACACAACTGGGTGCCTCTCGTGATCCCTGTTTTCTTTGCTTCCCTGACATGAGTTATCAGGTCTCATCAGTTCTGAGATGGCCCTGTCTTATTCTAAATTCCTACTACCATTGCTCAAATTATCACCACCAAAATCTATTTTCATTTCCTATGCTCCTATCTCAAGTCTTTTTCCTACTTCAGGCCAACTTCCACGTGCTCACTAGAGTTACCTTTCTAAAGCTCAAATAAAATAACATCAGTCCTCTTTATCAAAAATTTCAATAGTGGAGGCACTTGGGTGGCTCAGTCGGTTAAGTGTCTGCCTTCGGCTCAGGTCATGGTCCCAGGGTCCCGTGATCGAGCCCCGCATCGGGCTCCCTGTTCGGCGGGGAGCCTGCTTCTCCCTCTCCCTCTGCCTGCTGTGTGCTCTCACTCGCTGGGTGTCTCTCTCTCTCTGTCAAATAAATAAATAAATAGTGCATGGCATGCAAGGCTTTTCATAATCTGTCTTTAATTGATTTTCCAACTTCATCTCCTACTACTTCTCATCAAGCACTCCTACCCTCTATCCCACACTTGAGAAAAGTCAAGCTATTTATCATATTTCAACTTGTTGGTTACTCTTTCATGTTTATATGACATTCTACATGCTCATCTTCTGCCTGGAAAATACTCATCTAACAATAATCCTTACTCACCCTTTGGAATTCAAGCCAAATGTTACCTCCTCTGTCAAGCCTTTCTTGAATCCCCAAGCCAGTTGTTCCTCTGTGCTCCCATAGAATATTCTATTGACTCTTGTCATAGCATTTATATTTTACTGTGTTCATCTTTTTTGCCATCTTGACCAATGCTGTTCCACAGAAACCTAACACAAGCCACATGTAATTTTAACTTTTCTACTAGCCACATTAAAAAGTGTAAAAACAAACAGATGAAAAGAATTTGCATAATATCTTATTTCACCCAATATATCCCAAATATTATCATTTCAAAATGCAACCAATATAAAATTTATTAATGAGGTATTTTAGCTTATTTTTTTGTACTAAGTCTTCAGAATCCTGTATGTTTTTTTTTTTTAAAGATTTTATTTATTTATTCATGAGAGACAGAGAGAGAGAGAGAGAGGCAGAGGGAGAAGCAGGCTCCCTGCTGAGCAGGGAGCCCGATGCGGGACTCGATCCCAGGACCCTGGGATCATGACCTGAGCCCAAGGCAGATGCTTAACCATCTGAGCCACCCAGGCGCCCCCTGTATGTTTTTTGAACTTTTAGCATATTGCAATCCAGACTGCCACATTTGAAGTGCTCAAGAGCCACATATATCTAGTGGCTCACAGATGGGACAGCTAGTGTGAGCTTCAAAAGGGATCCTATCTTGTTCATTTTTTGATTCCAAGGTGCTTGATTTGCAAGAAATGCCTGATAAATGCTTGTTAAAGGAATGAATGAACAGATGAACGGTGATAAAAATAGCTAAGGTTGACTGCTTGCCATGTGAAAAGGCACTGTGATAAGCAATGTACATCACTCTGATCAGCAAATGCTCGGTTAGCATTCGATGGCTATTTAACAGTTATTAAATAAGTACATAGTCTTGGGAAAGCCACTGAACTTCTTACAGTCTCAATTTGCCTATTTGTGAAAGGACAGAGAGTATGTGCCCGTAGTGGGCACATTATATAGTGACTCGGAAGACCAGTTTTAAAATAGGGTGGATATAAATAAACTCAGGGGATGGGTAAGAAGTTTTAAGAAACAATGCTGCACAGTAGAAGGGCACATGCTTTGGAATTAGACACACTGTGTTAGAATTCCCAACTCCACTACTCACTTATAGGCTCTTAGGCAATTTAATTAAATTCCCTAATCTTCCACTTCCTTATCTGTAAAATGGACACAGTAATACCCACCTTGTTGTGAGGTTTATAAATAGTATCTTCAAAGTGTTTGGCTAGAAGATAGGCATTATTATCGGTTCTAGGAAGTCTTTCACTCTTTTTTTTCTTTAAGATTTAACGATTTTAAAGATTTTATTTATTTATTTGAGAGAGAGAGAGAGAACGTGCATGCAAGTAGGGGCGGGAAGGAGCAGAGGGGGAGGGAAAGGGAGGCGAAAAAATCTCAAGCAGGCTCCATGCTGAGCAGGGAGCCCCGTGTGGGGGCTTGATCTCACCACCCTGAGATCATGACTTGAGCCGAAACCAACAGTTGGATGCTTAACTGACTGAGCCACCCAGGCACCCCAAGATTTAACAATTTTAAAGGTAAGCATTTAGGTAAGGCTTACCATGTGTCAGAAACCGTGCTAAGTGCTTTAAAATATTAATGCGGACCTGCAGCCACCCGGAGAAGATGGCCATCCCAGCAGTGTCCGGGCTGTCCCGGCAGGTACTAAAGCATGACTAAGGCATGCTTTAGTATGACTGTGGTCAGGCCGTTTTCCAAGCTCATGCGGCCACCTGTTCAGGACTATGGTATCGAAGGTCGCTATGCCACTGCTCTTTATTCTGCTGCATCTAAACAGAATAAACTGGAACAAGTAGAGAAAGAATTGTTGAGAGTAGCACAAATCTTGAAGGAACCCAAAATGGCTGCTTCCATTATGAATCCCTATATAAAGCGTTCCGTGAAAGTGAAAAGCCTAAATGACATGAGTGCAAAAGAGAGGTTCTCTCCTCTCACATCCAACCTGATCAGTTTGCTTGCTGAGAATGGTCGCTTGGACAATACCCCTGGAGTCATTTCTGCCTTTTCGACCATGATGAGCATCCACCGTGGAGAAGTACTGTGCACAGTGACCACTGCATCTCCTTTAGATGAAGCCACTCTTACTGAATTAAAAACGGTCCTGAAGAGCTTCCTAAATAAAGGCCAAGTCTTGAAATTGGAAGTTAAGACTGACCCGTCAATCATGGGTGGAATGATTGTCCGTATTGGAGAGAGATATGCTGATATGTCTGCAAAAACCAAGATTCAGAAGCTCAGCAGGGCCATGCGGGAAGTTTTCTGAAAGTGTTGATTTTCTGTCAGTGAAAATTCCTAAACTTGGAGCAACAATAAAATGCTTCTTGAACAGAAAAAAAAAAAAAAAAATTAATGCATTCGGCTTCATAACACCCCCAATGAGATATTACCATTA
Organism: Phoca vitulina; assembly: GCF_004348235.1. Lineage (NCBI taxonomy): Eukaryota > Metazoa > Chordata > Mammalia > Carnivora > Phocidae > Phoca > Phoca vitulina. The sequence goes on along the minus strand of NW_022589739.1, from coordinate 3,977,888 downwards.
TTTCCACTTTATCGCTGGGAAACTGAGGCACAGAGGGGAAATACCTTGCCCAAGGTCATTTAATAAGTGGTGGTGCTAGGATTCTACACCCAGAAATTCAATTCTGGTGTCAGGACTCTTAATCACTATGTTTTCTTATTCTCAAGCCCATCATTGCCTAATTCATGAGAAAAAAAAAACTCTGCAATTGACTGCTCTAATAAACTGGTTTTGTTTATGGAGAAACTAATCTGTGCACTCTGCCCTGGAGAATAAGAGATTAGAGATTATGTCAAATATAAGTCTTATTTCCTTAAAGAGTCATACCTTTGTATTTACTGACAAATTTTTACACATAAGTGTGGTTTGCTGCATGAGTTTCTTCCCAGTTTGGGGCCTTTGTTTGCAAATATTTCTGGGAGCAGGCTTTTCCCTAGAAGCTCAAGGATATGCTAGTATTGATCTTAAAGACTTTATGCAGAGTTCTCAAAAAGCACCACCCAAAAAGCAGGAAATAGGTGAGTCAGAGTCTATGGCTTTCACTTTGGATGGGCTGTGATGTTAGAATACAGATTACAATCTAGTGATCCCCATTTCTAGTCATCTGCAGCAGCTCTGCTCTGATCTAAATACAAGGGGAGTAAATCTCCAATAAAGAAAGAAAAAGATTAAAAAAAAAAAGGAGACAGGAAAAAGAAAAGAATAGTCTCCAGGTCTCAGGGTTCTACTGATTTTACTACTGCCCAAAAATGAGGTCTAAACATGGATAATGCCACCCACAAAAAAAGGGCAAAATGACCATCTAATCAGATGAGGAAATAAACTGGCCAGAAAGATGGTTTCTTTTTTTTCCACAATGATGCTTGGAAAACAGACAACAGACGGTATTTAAAGAAATACTACAAATACTGTTTTTCTTCTTCCCAACACCTGTAAGCCACCAGGACCCTTTAATCAAGAGAGATAGTGAGAATGCAGGGGAGGCAAAACTTTACCTCTACTTTCTTAGGGTTTTTCAGCCAGGCCTGAGAATTAAACTGATAGAAGACAGATTAATAGGAGAAAAGTATACAAACCTGTAAGTTTTATATGATATGGGAGCTCTCATAAGAAAAGAAAGATCCAAAGATATGGCAAACCTACCGGCTTTTACATTAGGTTGAACAAAAAGGCAATTGTGGAGAAGTATCTAAACTATACGGGGAGGCCATAGGAAGATAAGTATTATTTTAACATGGTCTATTTATACAGGATTCTCTTGGCCTTAATTCCCCAGTGAAGAATATTCATTTTCCCCTGGTACAGGGAGGGCATCTTTCACACAGGAGTGTTTATCTCCTGTTTTCAGGAAGAACAGGGGAGATTTGAATGCCCTTCTTTGCATCTGCTGTTTTTAAAGTGCCTTTCACTCAAAATAGTCCTTATGCCAAAGTGGCATATTCTGCCTCCTTTCGTTCTCCCCCTTTGAAGTTTCCCCCCAAAGATTCATAGTCCAGAATCTGAGTTGGCAGATTATTCTGTTTCTCAGTGATTTAGTCTCTTAAGTCTTGAAAACAGCTCTGTTCATTTAAACAGCTGTGTCTCAGCTCAGGAGGTGGTGATGAAGATGAGGGTAGTTGTTCATCTAAGTTAGGTCACCATATGATCTGAGCAATGAGGCATTTACCGAGGAGTATTTTTTATAGAAATCAAAGAAAAATGAATATTAATAGTTGGAAACTTAATTTCTGAGTCCAGAGGACAGCCAGTTGAGAAGATTTCTAGATTTTTAAAAGATTTATTTATTTATTTTTAGAGAGAGGAAGAGAGCACTCATGTGCGCGCACCTGAGCGGGGGAGGGGCAGAAGGAGAGGGAGAGAAATCCTCAAGCAGACTCCATGCTGAGGGCAGAGCCCAGGCAGGGCTTGATTCTAGGACCCTGAGATCATGACCTGAGTTGAAACCAAGAGTCTTACACTTAATGGATTGAGCCACCCTGGTACCCAAAGAAGATTTCTAGAATTTAAGCAAGAAGCTTCTTTATATGATAGAATAAGGATGGCAGTTATAATTTGACAGATTTCCTGATTTGTAGTTTGAAGGTCTCTCTCGCTGGGTGTTCCAGTGAATTTTCTGAGTGGCCTACACAAGTAGACATGAAGTTTGTCTATCTATGATCTGTTGTGGTGATTTTCTGAAGTTTGTATCAGGTCATCCAGCTTTCACGTATAGGACTTCAGGAAAAGGACAGTTTTCATTCTTTGTGATTTCAAGTCAGAAGGGTGGGAGGAAAATGGGAAATTTTGGTTTGGAGAGTTGTTGCCAAATACTGGAGGAAATTAGAATTCAGGATCTAGACGAGTTTCTAGCTAGATAACAAAACCTCAAAGACAATGAAAAGGGCTAGAATCTTAATTGTAAGGGGATGTTACAGTTTTTCACTGAAATGTAATTTTCTCTCCCCATTTTTATTAAGTATAATTACAGTAAGACTATTTTGTTTGTAAAATAAGTTTAGTCTCATTAAACTTGGCCTGATTATTCACATAAGTGCAGCAAGAATAGTGATTTATCACATAGGCTCTTTTTAAGTTTGTTTTGTTGGGACTTTTAATAAGGAATCTTAGATTGAACTTTAAAAGCCATTTGAGGCTAAGAAATCAAGCCAAGAATTCGCCATCAGACTTTGCCTATAGCATCCATAGATTTGGGTGAATTCCTCTCTTTTCAAGGTACCCAATGGATCTTAAGATTCTTGAGCCTGCCAGGAAGTAATCTTGCTTACTTACAGGATTCCCAGCCTGTAAGCAAGGTATTGGGCTGGTATTTCAAGAGGCGTTATAAGCATTGGCTCCATATAGTCAACCTTAGTTCCTTAAAGGCATCTGGTCACATTATTTTTGTTTAAGATTTTATTTATTTATTTATTTATTTATTTATTTATTTATTTGAGAGAGAGAGAGAGAGAGAGAGAACAGGAGGGGGTGCAGAGGGGGAAAGAATCCCAAGTGGACTCCGCACTGAGCATGGAACCCAACTCGGGCTTGATCCCGTGACCTCAAGACCATGACCTGAGCCAAAACCCAGAGCAGGACACCTGACCAACTGAGCCACACAGGCATCCCTCCATCTGGTTACATTTAAGTCTATGTACCTGTCAAAATGTGACATTACAGTCAAAGTCTTGGTAATATAACCAATGTTTCCAGTTGTTGTAAAGAGAACAAATTCTTATTGAACAAACAACTATATTACCATGAATAAGAATGTTTATTAAGAGTCTCGAAATTCTGGGGTGCCTGGGTGGCTCAGTCTTGGTTAAGCATCTGCCTTCGGCTCAGGTCATGAACCCAGGGTCCTGGGATCAAGCCCCGCGTCAGGCTCTCTGCTCAGCTGGGGAGTCTGCTTCTCCCTCTCCCTCTGTCCTTGCTTGTGTGCTCTCTCACTTGCTCACTCTCTCTCTCAAATAAATAAAATCTTAAAAAAAAAACCTTTCCAAATTCTGGAGAGATCATGTAGGAAGAAAAAGATAAATATTTTAATTTTTGCTTACAAAGGTATAGTCTATCAAATTGAGATAAGTTATAGATAGCTTAAGAAAAAGAGAAAAGGGGTTTTCTTTATTTTAAAAAGATTTTATTTATTTATTTATTTATTTAGAGAAAACATGTGTGAGCAGGGGGAGAGTAGACAGAGAGAGAGAGAGAGAGAGAATCCTAAGCAGACTCCACGCTGAGTGTAGAGCCTGATGCAGGGCTCGATCCCATGACCCCAACATCATGACCTGAGTTGAAATCTAGAGTTGGATGCTTAACCAATTGAGCCCCCCAAGCACCCAAAAAAAGGGTTTTCTCAAATCTCAAAAACAAAACATTAAAGGTCTAACAATGCTTTAAACAAAAAGTCATAAAATTAAAACCATCCTTATCAGTTCATTCAGTCTCATGTACTTGCTTCTTGTTTGCTTGATCTTGGGTTAGCAGTTTTATGAATCAATCAGTTTTTCCATTAGAATTCTAGAAATTCTTACAGTTTTTTTTTTTAAGATTTTATTTATTTATTTGAGAGAGAGAGAGAGAGTGAGCATGGGGGGGGCAGAGGGAGAGGGAGAAGCAGACTCCCTGCTGAGCATGGAGCCTGATATGGGGCTCAATCCCAGGACCCTGAGATCACGACTTGAGCCAAAGGCAGCTGCTCAACCAACTGAGCTACCCAGGAGCCTCCCCGCCCCTTTTTTTTTTTTTTTTTTTGAGAGAGAGTGCAGCACACCAGTGGGCGTAGGGGGAGAGGGAGAAGGAGAGAGGGAATCTTAAGCAGACTCTAGGCTCAATGCAGAGCCCAACATGGGGCTTGATCTCATGACCCTGAGATCATGACTTGAGCTGAAATCAAAAGTCGGACACTCAACTGACTGAGCCACCCAGACGCCCCAGAATTCTAGAAATTCTTATCCAGCTTAGTGTTATGATCTTAGAGTTATCAGAAACCTGTATTCTAGAGTACTTGTCAGGGTCCTTTCAACGGATCTCCTTAAAGATGAAGCATTTTTCCCTGCAGTTGATTGTAAATGTTCTCAGAGAACAATCAAGAGTAAGACAATGGTCTATGAATGACAAAAGACTTAAAAATAGCCATGGTCACAGATCTGGTGAGAGTTCACTATTAAAAAAATGATACAATTAACAAGAACATTCGGTTATTTCTGTAAGATGCAATGTTTTCAAATAATAATTGGAATTTTGACTGATCATATAGGCAGTAAGGACATTGACAGATTTCTAGGAATTCTGTACAATTTTTAAATATTAGTAACATCGACTCATGCAAATATGACCTAAAGAAAGTTAATTATCACTTTTATTGGCCAATGTTTCCCATGTAATATCACATCTCAAACAAGCTATTAGTTTAATCTCTTTTTATAAGGATAGAGAACAAATCTTTGAGATCATCTAGGGACCCTCTGAGAAATTCCAAAGTTAGTTCAAGGTCAAGAGACTCATTTTGAATTTGATTTTGGGAAATTTGTCAAAAATGTCTAAAGGTTTAGAGCTCCCCTTGACATGGTGCTGAGGGGGCCGCCAGTGCTCTGGCTCTGTGGCTGGCTCTCCAGCTCTGCACTTGGCTGCCTGACTTCTTCCTGCTACTGTTTTCCAAGGATAAGAGAACTAAGACCTAAGTCAAATTTCATTTCCAAAACTGCATTCCAAATTTATTTGTTTATTTTTAGAGACAGAGTGCAAGTCGGAGAGGGGCGAGGGAGAAGTAGAGGAAGAGAATCTCAATCAGGCTGCCTGCTGAGTGCAGAGCCCAAGGTGGGACTCAATCCCTCAATCCTGAGATTATGACCTGAGCTGAAATCAAGAGTCAGATGCATAACCGACTGAGCCACCCAGGTGCCCCTGGAGGAAAAAGTCTTAATTACCATTGTTATTTTTATAGACAATATTACAAAAATCATTGGCATGTAATGAGGTGATCCAAAATCCTAAGATGTAGGAAAGATTGTAGAGTACTAAGGAGTTAATGAAAATATTGTTATATGTCTAGATTTTGTGATATTTGTGTGGCCGTCTTTTAAAATTTATAATTTTTTTGTGATTTTTGTTCTCATTCTTTTTTTTAAAAAAATATTTATTTATTTATTTGTCAGAGAGAGAGAGAGTGAGAGAGCACAAGCAGGGGGAGTGGCAAGCAGAGGGAGAAGCAGGTTCCCCGCTGAGCAGGGAGCCCGATGCAGGACTCAATCCCAGGACTCCGGGATCATGATCTGAGCTGAAGGCAGACGCTTAACTGACTGAGCCACACAGGCGTCCTGAGACTTTTGTTTTCATTCTTAATAAATATTCACTTATTACCTAAAAAAACCAAAAAGCCTAAAGGTTTAAAACACTTGATTAAGTAGTATCCCAATGACAAAATACTTAGTTATCCATCTAATTAAAGTGACCATTAAGAGATTTTAAAGGTAAATATAGAAAGTCACATAACTGTTAAAAAAAAGAAAACCCTCAGATTCTTTAATATTGAAGACTCAGTTTTCTTATGTAATCAAAGACCTGATAAAGACAATGTGAAGCACAGGAAATTATTCTGATAAGACACAGAATCTTTATTTCCTTGGCAGATGATATAAAAGGTAAAGAAAAACCTTTTATAATCTCTTATTAAAAGCAGACCAATAATCTAAGAAACTGTCATTTTAATTGGGTGAACATTAAACTTATTTTGTATCAGTATATTATTGAGCTCATTTTTTAAAACTCCTATAAATTATCCATTTAACTTTGGCCAGCTTTGACCTTGCAACATAAAATTTCTTTTCCACAAACCTGCAATTTTCTACATCCATACAGATTTTGTCTTATTCCTTTTCTCTTTCTTATTCTGGAACATTTAGTCATTTTGCTTAAGGACAAAATTACTTCCTTTTTCCTTAAGAAAAACACATCCTGCCTTTGTCATATACTCTTTATATAAAAACATATCCCATTCTCCAACTATACTTTGTACACAAAGTTTTTTTTTCTTTGCTGTTTTTATTTTTAGTAGTTTTACTTTCATATATAGATTATAAATATTATAGATTACAAATTTTAACCATTTAGTAACCTTTATTCTCCAGTGAAAATTAGGAAGCAGGCAATTGTGAACTACTATATATATCAGCATCCTGTAGTAGCTTAGTAAATTTATGAATACATAATTATAAATATTTATAATTTTTAAAGACTTATACTTTTTCACAGTACAGTTTTTTTAAATGTAGTAAAAGATATGCTTACTAACAGACCAAAATATCTTTTTTTCTCTCTATAAAAATTGAGAAGCCAAAAGCAGATAAACATATTTAGCAATTAATGTTTTAGTGTATTATCTTATTTGGAAATTATCTAAATATTCAGTGAATATCCATCATTTAATTTAACTTAATATAACTTTAAGGTTTCAAGTTGCCGAAAAGATTTTGGAAACTATTTTTAAGTAGACATAATACTTTGTTTTATGCAACAAAGGTAGCATAATCTTAAGTTATTCTTCTTTAGATAATCACAGGCGAGAACTTAAAAGTTAAAATATATAGCTCTCTCCAACTTTCATTTTGTACTGCTGTGTTTTACATACATGAAGCAATTTATTTTTATTGTACATCTTGTTTTTAAACTGAATTTATAATTTTATAGTCTTAAGCATCTTGTAGAGATAAACTTATTTGATTAGTAAACCCAAGTAGAAAAAGTTGTATCTCTTCATTATGTTTAAGGTTTACAACTCTGAAGACATGATTGTTTTTATTAAATCAAAAAACTTAAACTAGCTTTAATTTACCAAAGATTGTCCTAGATCTTGTGAGCCTGAAAAACATTTAAGTTAGTTTCTATATTTCTGAGAGTTTTAGAATACTTAATTTATGTAAGTGCTTATTTTTTTAAACCGATTAAATAGAGCTCTTTTACAAAGTAATTTTGGCAATATCATATGAAAGTAGAAAAATAACACATTACATAACATGTATACCTAGATGCATACAGACATAGAAAAAGAGATCTTAGAGTTTTCATTTTAAATCTCAGCCATGAGTTAGGTATATATTCAGAAACACAAAATTTACTAACTTATATAAGAGTGATCTTTGCCTTATTATTTTTCATTTCAATTTGATCTTCTTTTTTTTTTTTTTTTTTTTTAAGATTTTATTTATTTATTTGAGAGAGAGAGAATGAGAGACAGAGAGCATGAGAGGGAGGAGGGTCAGAGGGAGAAGCAGGCTCCCTGCCGAGCAGGGAGCCCGATGCGGGACTCGATCCCGGGACTCCAGGATCATGACCTGAGCCGAAGGCAGTCGCTTAACCAACTGAGCCACCCAGGCGCCCTCAATTTGATCTTCTTATAGGTAACAATAGGTCATTTGTTTAGGATGAGAACTCTCTAAAAAATCCTTTTAAATAGGGGTGCCTGGGTGGTTCAGTTAGTTAAGTGTCCGACTCTTCATTTCAGCTCAGGTCATGATCTCAGGGTCCTGGGATCAAGCCCTGCATCAGGCTCCATGCCCAGCATGGATTCTGTCCCTCCCTCTCCCTCTGCTGCCTCGCCCCCGAGCTCGCACATGCAAGCACTCTTTCTCTCAAAAAAAAAAAAAAAAAAATCCTTTTAATCATAAAAGTCCAAATATTCAAAAGTATACCTTCTTTTTTTTTTTTTTGAAGATTTTATTTATTTATTTGACAGAGAGAGACACAGCGAGAGAGGGAATACAAGCAGGGGGAGCGGGAGAGGGAGAAGCAGGCTTCCCGCGGAGCAGGGAGCCCGATGCGGGGCTCGATCCCAGGACACTGGGATCATGACCTGAGCCGAAGGCAGACGCTTAACGACTGAGCCACCCAGGCGCCCCAAAAAGTATACCTTCTTTTTAAAATGAAGTATAATTGATATACTATGTTACATTAGTTTCAGGTATACAACATATTGATTCAACAATTCTATACACTACTCAGTGCTCACCATGATACATGTAGTTACCATCTGTCATATAATGTTATTACAATATTCCCTATGCTGTACTTTTCATCTCTATGACTTACTATATTTAACTGGAAGTTTCTACCTCTTAATCCCCTTTATTTTGCCACTCCCCACTTCCCCTCTGGTAACCACCAGTTGGTACTTTGCACTGAAGAGTCTGTTTGTTCATATGTCTTGTTTTCTAGGTTCCACATATAAGTGAAATCATATGGTATTATCTTTCTCTCTCTGACTTATTTCAGAAAATATACCTATTTGAATTGTGACTCAAAAACAAAATGCCTTTTTATGGCTTAAAATCAAAAAGCCTTTTATGGCTTAATCATAGACACAAGAGGGGCCCCAGAGAGAGTGCAAAGGATGCAGTCCTCCCCAAATCCAGTAAGTTCATTCCCAGAGTTAGCATAAGAGTGCCAAGACTTTTACTGTTACAGGAGGTAAGAATAGTGTTTGTGAAACTAGTGTCTCTTGTTATCTATGGGAAGATGAGATGTCTCCAGCTACAGACCAGCTTATCTGTGGTGCTGGGTGGGTGAAATCAGGATGAGAGTTTCCTAACACTATGAAGGCAATGAAACTAAGACAACAAAGGCCCTTCATGGACTGGGACATCTCATTAAGACAAACTTCCTGAAGAGCTGGTGATGTTGGACAAAGAGAATGCTGCTTGTCATTTTGTGTCTTGGGTTTGCAGCCTGTTTGTCTGGTTCCCTGATGCAAGCCAACACTGTACCCTTCGGGTGATAGAGGTCCAAAGCCAAGCTCTCCTCAAGACATAAAACAGGATGAAAGGAACATGCTCTGATTTTTTTCCCCTTATGATAAACACTACAAAAGACAGAGAAGGAAAACAAAGACTAGGAGGCTATGGATTATACCAGTGGTTACCCAGAACCAAATTTACAAGAGTCACAATTCAAAGAACTAATTCGGACAAACGTTTTTCTCCTGTCAATCTATGTTTAGAAAGAAAAAACATACAGGGAGACTCTTATTGTTCTCCTTTGGCTGGGCCTGCAGGCAGAAATCTGAGATACTGATGTGGTAAGGATCTTACCTTCTTCTGGCCTTTTGTCAGATGGGAGCTGATCTCTTAGTGTTATGGTCACTGATGTCCCATCATTGTCACCAGGAATTGTAGGGGAGGCAATATTTTACCTCTGTCTTCTCAGAGTTTTTCAGCCGATCCTGAGAATTAAACTGATAGAAGACAGATTAATAGGAGAAAAGCACACAAATCTATGTTTTATGTGATGCAGGAGCTCTCTCTCATAAGGTAGATCTAAAGAAATGGCAAAACTTACAGGCTTTTATATTGTTGAACAAAGAAAGGCAATTGTGGAAAAATATCTAAACTATATGGGGAGGCCATAGGAAGATAAGTATTATTTTAACATGGTCTATTTATACAGGATTCTCTTGGTTTTGATTCCCCAGTGAAGAATGTTCCTTTTCCTCTGGTACAGGGAAGGCATCTTTCACACAGGAGTGTTTATCTCCTGTTTTCAGGAAGAACAGGGGAGATTTGAATGCCCTTCTTTGCATCTGCTGTTTTAAGTGCCTTTCACTCAAAAACAGTCCTTATGCCAAAGGGGCATATTTGGAGCTGGGATAGCCTGCCACCCTTCGAGAACCGAAAAGTCAATAGTAGGATACAAGGAATGATTTAGAAGGGCCAAGAACATATCAGCTATATTTTTGTTTCACCTAGATTGAAGTTGTTGAATAGTGAGGGTCAGATGATTCACTTCCATGTGAAAACAAACTTATCTCACAGATCTAGTATTTGTTCAATACTCAGCGTTAAGTTTCACCCTCCTTTTATAGATGGGGAAATGAAGCTACAAGGACCTATGTATACTTGTTCAGACTGGCAATAGACGGATAGTGGAAACGTTAGAAAACCTGGTAAAATTGGTTTTTTTCCCCCTTAATAACAGGCTTTAAAAATATGTTTAAAGCAGATGGATTCTGGATGTCATAATTGAGTACAGGGCAAGGTAGAAATGACCAAATGATTTGCAGAGAATCACTGCCCTCACTAGAAATTTGACTCTCTTTGCGAAAAGTGGCCTGAAACTCTTTCTACACTATGAAAGTGAGCATCTCTGATGCATTCTAGATGGCTGTAACAGGTTCTCCACCGTAACTACAAAGGAAGTTGTGTTCAACTTTAGTTTTATCAACACGAGTATTTTTATTGTGAAATAGTTACTCTTAAATAGTTCACATTCTCATGAAATCTGTAAAGATAAAGCATGGTAAAAATAATTACTAATTCTAGGAGTGCCATGGAGACGTATGTAAGATTCCATGCTACTCATTGTAGGGAACACAAAGATGGTAAGGACAAGGCAAAATGACTTGATCTTGTTTTGGAGATGGCAAATGTGGCTTGGTAGAAAGATTATGGGGTTTGCCATCAAACAGATTTAGATTTCAATCCCACTTTTGTCACCTAACAGCTGTGTGATGTTGGGCAAGCTACTTGTCTCACTGAGTTTCAGTTTTCCCATCTATGAAATTCAGATGAAGATGAATACTTGCGTAGGGTTGTTGGGAAGATAGAGTGAAGAACCTCATCAAAACCGTTTAATAAGACATTGGCAGAAAAATATACGAGTTAAAAAATGACACATGCCGTAAGAAAAGTGTTTCCTCAGAGCAGGAAGAGGCAGTGTTTACATAAAAAAAATAATGCTTAACCTTCCTTGTTTTTTGTTTTTTAAAATGTCATGAAATTCTGAGGGATTCATAATAGCTATAACAACATTATGTGTAGTGTATGTGTTTCTGGTGTTTATTCCTATATATTTTCTCAGTAATACATGGTATTTCTCTTTAGGTTGTCAGCTATTTGTAAATAGGTGTAAATTATTTTTGCTTGGAGGAATTTACCTTCATTTACAGAACTGTGTTTCTATAGCAAGGATCAAAAGCACATACAGGTATTTCATATTTGAATAAAACTGCAATGCAGTTGATTCCAATATATGGCAGCCCAATCTTCAGGGCTCTTGTTGCAAGATGGGGAAAGCATTTGAGTGAATGATTACTTTCTTTGGTATTACTACACTACTACATAGAGGTTAGACTCTGGGCAAAATCCTTCACTGCCTTTTGTGGAGACTATTACTCACTTTTTTTTTTTTTTTTTGAAGATTTTATTTATTTATTTATTTGAGAGAGAGAGAGAGAGAGAAACAGCATGAGAGGGGAGAGGGTCAGAGGGAGAAGCAGGCTCCCCGCTGAGCCAGGAGCCTGATTTGGGACTCGATCCCAGGACTCTGGGATCATGACCTGAGCCGAAGGCAGTCGCTTAACCAGCTGAGCCACCCAGGCGCCTTATTACTCACTTTTTGTAGATATATGAATTCTTTGAATTCACTTAAGAATGATGGTGTACTGAGGGACAATGGTCAACACAACATGCCCTCCCCATGAGTTTGTACCATCTTGGAGAGTGAACCACTGTTTTAATTTTAGATCCTCCTCCAGAAAGCTCATCTGGGGGGGGTTGTGGAGGGGTGTCTCTGCTGGAGGTGCATGTTACATATACATTGACTTGAATCAAATGAGATGCCTTTATGCTCTCAACCCTAATGTTATTTTTGAAAATTATAATGTACTCATTAAGCAATTACTTAATTTCTTCATGTGGTTTCCTCAGAACTAAATAATAGGTTATATTTTTATACAACTATTTGAAAAAAACCATGATGTTTGCACAAAAATGTAAAAATTTGCAATGGAAGTATTCTCCAGAAATAGTGTCTAATTGCACATGCTGATAAACCTCAGCAGTGGCTTACTTAGTTCTGGTCTTCTAAGAATATGCCCCTAAATTCCCTAAGCATTTAGATCGTTAGATAGCTGGCATTTACATCATTATTTTTATCTGTATTTCCTCATCCTGAATTACATTGGAATGATCCATTTATGTCTGTCTTCCTATTACACCCTATGCTCTTTGGAAAAATTATATGCCTAGTTCAGGGACAAGTACTTTAAACAAAGGCATTTATCTGAACTGAACAACTTTATGACTAAATTAACAAATATGAATCATGTAGTCTTAAAAAAATTTTTTTTTATTTTTAAAAGATTTTATTTATTTGACAGAGAGAGCACAAGTAGACAAAGCTGCAGGCAGAGGGAGAGGGAGAAGCAGACTCTCCGCCGAGCAGGGAGCCCCACGTGGGGCTGGATCCCAGGACGCTGGGATCATGACCTGAGCCCAAGGCAGACGCTTAACGAACTGGGCCACCCAGTTGCCCCTGAATCACACAATCTTCAATTCTTTTGCTGCTGGTGCTCTTTCACAAGCTAGAATTTGGCCCAGAGTCCATATGTTTGTTTTGTAAAGGTTACTATCGACCAATTTATAACAAGTGTTTCACCTGGCCCTGGCTATTTTCAGAATTCTGCTACTGGTCTGGATTCCAGGCACACACATCTGGCCTAACCTAGTGGAATGCCTCATCTCTGAGGGCAAGCAGCTGTGTCAGCTGTGTGTTGTGTGTCCCGCAGGAATGACTGCGCATGGTGCTGGACTGTGAGCTCCTCCAGGGCGGAAGCTATGGCGTTAACTAATTAATTAGTTTTTTTTTTTAGAAGCTATGGTATTTAAAGTTTCCTGGGTTCAGTACCTAGGTCAGCCACGAGGTAGGCAGCTCACTCAACTTTTGTAGTTTCCAACCGGGTGCAGCGGTACCACTAACAGGGCCAGGCACTGAAACAAGCTCTAAATCCTCAAAGAAAAATCGGTCTGAACCATCTTAGCTGATCCTTAACTATCAACCCCTGTGCGCTAGTCACGGCGCCAAGAGCTTTCACTCACGTTAAATTCTCACAATCCTTTTTCTTTCTACGGTTTGTAGTTTTTGAACGACAGGTAGCTAAATCCTAGTGAGATTGTACCACGGGAGTCTCATGGAGCCTAAGGTTACAGTAATGTTATTACGGAGTTATTCTCACAATCCTTTTATTTTAAAAATTGAGATATTATACAATATTATATATTAAAGTGCCTTGAGTGCACTAATATTAACTGTACTGCTTGAAAAATTTTTACAGATGGACACCAACCAGATCCGGAGACAGAACGTTTCCAGCTCCCAGTAGCTTCCCTCGTGCCCCTTCCATTCCCGGGGTCACCATTATTCTAACTTTTCTCACCATCGATACGTTTTGTACGGTATTATTGTGGCACGATTGGTCCGCGGCGCTGGACGAGACGCACGCTCGGTTTCCTCCCTAAAAAGCATCCCGCCGAGGTTGCAGGAGTCCCGGGAGCCGCGGCTCCCCTCTCACCGACCTAGCGCGGGACTCCACGTAGCCGCTGCGGGAGCACGCCACAATGGCTGCCCGCGCTCTCCCGCTCCGGCCTCGCCGCATTCTCCCACCTTTCAGTGGGTACCCCTCCCGCGCGACGGGCAGCGGGCGTGGCCCTGGGCGGCCACCCGCCGGAACAGGAGCGGCCAAGCGGGCGCTCCTGAGCCCGGGACGTGGGGCGCGCGCCCATTGGCTGAACTTTCCCCCGTGGACCGGCCGGCCGCAGAGCCCGCCTCCCGACCCTCTCTCGGCGCTCCCGTTGGCAGTTCGCGTCCCACCCGCGCCCGCCCCCGCCCCCGCCCCCAGCCCGCCGTGATGGAAACGGGGTTGCGGGGCGGGCGGGAGGCCGAAGCGGGGAGGAGGGGCTGAGCTTTCCTCCCGGTAAGGGGGCGCGAGAGACGAGACAGGCCAATCAGGACAAGACGTGGAAAAGAGGCGCCGCGCCAGCCAGTCACATCGCGAGGTCCAGGTCGGGGAGGCTGACGCGAGTGGCACAGCCAATGGGCGTGCCACTACCCGTCCGCTCTTCAGCAGCCGGTCGGGGGGGGTGGAGGAGCGAGTGAGGAGAGCGCGACGGCGGCGGCGGAGCCATCACTGGACGGCCAGGGGGAAAGCGAGGCCCGAGCTTCTGCGTCTAGGTGAGAGGCAGCGACGCCGGGCGAGGGGAGGCCGGGCTGCGGGCCCCTCCTCGCCTGGCCCGGGCCGGCGGCTGCGGGAGCCGGGGCGGCAGGCCGCCAGAGGCGGAGGCGACACCCGCCGCCCCGCCCCCGCCCCCACCCTGAGCCGCCCGGAGCCGGGGGCGCCCGCCTCTGCCCGGCTGGTCTGTGCGCCGCTGGGCCGGGGCCACCGCCCTCCAGAGGGCCGGGCTGGGGAGCGGGGGACGCACGGAAGGGCCTGGTTTGCAGCCGCGGAGCCTTGGGGGCTCTGCCTGGTGTGCGGAGGCCGCAGGGAGGTGGTGAAGGTGGGGCGGGGTACTTAACGGAGGAGCGGGCTCGTGTGCTCCGGGGTGGCAGTCAGAGGAGGCCTGTGATTGAAGGATTTCTGGTCTGAGGGGGAAGAAAGTGATGGGAAAAGGGTGATGCTCAGAGAAGGGTGCCCGGGGAGAAGGTGCGGAGCCGGGGAATGTGGCTGGCCTTTTGGAAGTAGGCATTGATAGAGGGTGGGGGGAAATCAGCTGGGAGTGAAGGGAGGGTAGGTTTTTGAAGGTTAAGATCTCTGGACAAACGGGGACAAGTCGGTTTGGAATAAGAGGCACCTACTCAAACCGGAAGGTGACTGAGAGAAGGTTTGAGGTGAGGTGTGGCTGGAAGCTGTTTGACTGGAAGGCTTTACGTGGCCAGTTAGGAGAAAGTATACAAGGAGCCGACGAGGTCGGTTTATGTACGGTAGCTGAAGGGTGTGGATCTTTTATGATTAAGTGAGCAAGAATAACTCTTCCTTTTGGGAGAGACCGGAGAGCCGAGTGTCTCAGGCAGGAGTCAGTCAGCCAGGTTCATTGGTTCATGCGCTACTCATGAGGGCCAAGCACTCAAAAGTTAACTCTCACAACTGAGGCTGATTGTGTCTCCCTTCCCCACCCCCGTGATAGTTCGTCTAATTGTTTTGCCACAGCAGCACACAAACTCGCCCTCTCTAAAGTAAAGGCACAAATATTGTTTGCTTTTGATTGGATGGCAATGAGGAGTCACTTAATTCTTTATGCTTTAAAAAAATCAGAATGTGTTGGTTTAAAGGCAGCATCAGAAGGTACTTTCAGAAAATCTGCCCTGCAGGCGAGTTTCTCACCTATTGTTGGGCGTGTGTGTTATAGCCTACAAATGACGCAAGATCTCTTAGAGTAACACAGTGAAAATTAACACAGAAGTACAATTCTGTTACTGTAGGATCAACCACTTTGATGCAGTAGGATTTGATTATGTATCATACTTGTTGGGAAGTTTTTTGGGAGTCTTGGGAAGTCTTGGGAAGAGTGTTGTAGCTAAATAGGTTCAAAGTTCTTTTCACTTAGAGGAACGAAAGATGGGATGTGTGTATCACTGCTGCTGCCTCTCAGTTTCAAGCTTTAGGAGTTTTTTTGTGTGGGGTGTGGGCGGAGGTTGGGGGCAGAGAAGAGGTAGTAGAAACGAAAGTGGCCACTACACATTTTCAGTGGATTTAAATGGGAGGAGGTGATAGGCAGTGAGATATAATTTCTGCTTGAGGATAGGACAAAAGGATTGTGAAGAGTTAAACACTTTTTGACAAACATGACGTGCTGAGGACAGAAACCAAAGAGGGCATATGTTGTATACGATATTTCCTTAGCCAGATCACCAAAGCGTCATAGCTAATGGACCATTCTTTAGGAGGTAGAAATAATTTCGTGGAAGTAATTTCTTGGTAGTGCTTTTCACTGATCACATTTTACCCTTAGTATAACAGAATACCTAAGTGCTGAGGCGACTCAGAGCAGAGAAGTAATAATCCAAGTGGTGTGGAGATAATCAGGGAAGTTTTCCAGGAAGAGGTGAGTTTTGAGACATCTTTGGAACTAGGAGTTTGGATTTGTGTTATTGCAAAACATGAAGATGACATTCTAGTAGTTTGTACATGCTATCAGCAACTGTGGACAAGAATGACACATTAAAAATGGTTTTAAGGAGGATGGAAGATTTGAATGAAGATTTAAGAGTGTGGAGATCAATTATGTCTAAGGTTGTGGTTCTGTCTGGTGGCTAGGAGAGAAGAATTAGAATAGTTAATGATGGCTTGGAGACAGTAAGGGAAAGAGCACTAAAATATTTTTTGATATTTTTGGTAAGAAAATATGTTGGCAATAAGTTGGGTTATTGAGAGGGAAATTTGGTGTTCAACCATAAAATAATCAGAAACATTTTTGAGTCCTGTAGTAGATTGTGTTGATAATAATAGCAAAATTTATTGGGTGCCACTTTATGCCAGATACTGTTTTGAGCTTTTCGAGCATCATCTTTCTTTGATTATCACTGTTTTTTAGATGAGGGAACTGAGATACAGAGAGATTTAATTTGCCCAAGGTCACACAGCTAGTAGGTGGCAGGTCAGGATTGACAAAGTCAATAAATATCAATTGAGCATATGCTTCATGCCAGGCACTGTGTTAAATGCTGGAGGTTCAAAGTTGCCAAGCAAATCCAAAGGTCAGGCTGGAGGCACTTTTTTGGAGGTTGTCAGGAATTAATAGAAGAGAACCAGTGATGGAAGAGGAAAAGATGAGTTGGAGAGGCTCTTGTAGACACTGAGGAATATACTGTTTTGGAAATCTTAGGATAGAAATAGTTTTAAGAAAGAGGAAGTAGTCAACAGCAAAATACGTAGCTGAGAGACTCAGAAGAACAAAGACTGAGAAGAAACCGTTGAGTTAAGTCAGGAAAAAACTTGTGTGAATATAGTCTCAAAAACCAGAATTAAGATAATAAGGTATAGGCAGATAGTTACTCATGTTTAGTGGCAAGTGCTCTATACAAATTTAAAACATGGTGGCAGTTATGGTCAAATTCATAGGAAAGATGTTGGTATGTCCCTTTCTAATATTTTAATCTTTGGCTGCTAAGATCCTGGGTGGTTTAAAAATGCTCATACTCTTTGTATTTTCCAAGTTAAAAAAAAAAAACAAGCATTACTTTTATAATTAGTGGGGGAGAAAATCATTCTGCTGAAATGAGCTAATAGGGAATAGTGGATGGGCTTCTCTGAATTATGTTTGGGGAAGGGGAAAAGATGGTCTTATTTCAGTGTATACTGCTGCATATGAGATACTTTGGTAGGTACATTCCTGTCTTGGAAATGACTAGACATATTCTGAATCTGTATATCCTGAAAGATGGCATTTGCTTAGTCTGAGGGATCGGTTTACTAAATCACCTTGAAGCATGGAGATGTGGTCTTGGTTTTTCTGAACATTGTTTTTTTTAGGGTTTAATAAACGAATTTGAGGTTAAAAGCACACAACTCATTCGATTGAGTCAAAATGTTTCTGTGTCTTTTGGACTTTATACCCTTCTTTCTTCTCACACATTGGTTCTGTAGTTCGTCTCTTAGTGGGTTTGTAATGGGCTTAGATTTTCAGTTCAGTAAGACCATATGAAAGTGCTGAATTTACAGATAACTAATTTAACTTAAAATTTGTCATTGTTTTCTGTTCCCAATTTGAAGAAGAAAAGAGACAGATTTCAAGACAATAACATAAGCTTCTCTAATCAAATAATTATTCGAAAACAAACTAGTAGGATTTGCCCCAGGATCAGTAGTTTTATTCCAGTCTCTAAAATGGAGATGGAGGAATCTTGTAAGTCAAGAATAGGATCTAATTTTTAGTTTAATTTGGCCCATAGGGATTGTGGGAGGAAACTTAATATTTCATCTAGGTACTGTGCTATGTTCCTTAAATAAATTATTACATTTAGTTCTCATACAATTCTCCAAGGTGGATAACCTATTACAGATGAGAGAATGAGGCTCAGAGAAGTTAGTAAGTAACTTTCCAAAGGTTGGAGAGGTAGAAGCAGAGCTGAGATTCAAACCTTGCTTTGTGGAAAACCAAAGTTCATGCATATGAGATAAAAGACAAGAAAGACTTGTTTATATTAATATCTACAATTGAAAAAATGCCACATAGCCTTAGGTGTTTAGTAACTGTTACCTTAGAGGATGGGACTGTTGCTCTGTGTGTTTGCTTTGTGACACTGGCTCTTAAATGATGGTGATTATTATGTGTCTTTTAAGGTGCATTATATTACCTTTAGAGGTACATGTTTTCACATTTTAGTATTTTTTGAAATGAAGATGTAATTTACAGTGTCTTTTTAAAAATGTTTATGAAATGGATACTATGTCTTTTTTTTTTTAATTTGAAGATCTAATTGTCTTTATTAAATGATTCATGAATTGGACAGCAGCACCCCATCTAGTAAGTAGAGAGGCGCTCCCAAATGGCTGCTGTGTCTTAAAGTCAAATGTGTGTCTCAGAATTGAGGAAGTGTGCTATATGCATATAGTCTGCATGTACAGTGCCTTAGCAGTTTGTTGTGTGCATTTTCTTCCCAGCTCCTTCCTTTACTTAGCCTATTACCTTTTTTTTGGTATGGTATAATACAGAACTGAAGTATATATTAATAATAAAATAGTCATTCTCTTTAGTTAGTGAATATTATAGTGTAGAAGAAAGTACTTTGATGTGGAAAATTCACATTGCACTGTGAATCAGCAGATCTGAGTTTTAATTTTGGTTTTGCTAGTAACTTGATGAGTAACTTGAGGCAAGTCACTTCCCCTCTCTGAGCTTTAGTTTTCTCATCTCTAAAATGGAGTGGGGAGGGGAACTTTTAGACCTGTCCAGCTTGAACAAACTATATGCTCTTTCTTTAATTAAAAACATGGATGCCTTATATCCTTCTTAAAAACTGTATTCATTAACTTTCTACTATTTTTTCTTTGTCTTCATCTCTTTGCCTTCTCTCCTTGCCCTTTTTTCTGTGGATCCTTGAGAGTACTATCAGATCCAATGTATTAGAGAGGATGTGTTATTTTTGATATCCTGCATTTACTAAGACAGGATATTTGAGAAAGTAGGTATTTAGTAAATAGTTAACAAATGAATATATGTTTTATCTGAGTTTAATAAAAGGATCATTTAAATAAAATACCATACAGAAGCTGTTAAGGTTCTTTGAAAGGTCGTTCTGCCTAAATAATGAAATGTGTTTCGTGAAGTAAATTTATCTGCTCTCTATGGGGCAGAGGTATAAAGAAGAAAACTACTGGACCTGTCTTTGGGAAGTTCTCTGTTCTAGTAGGAGAAGGAATCTCCTTTAAACTTTGTATTATGGAAAGTTGCCAACATAAAACACACATCACCAACTTTAGCAATTACAAACCTGTGGTTAATCTTGTTTCATTTCTACCTCCACCCACTTGCCCCTTTTTTATTTTGAAGCAAATCCCTAGACATTTTTACCAATTACTACCATATAGCATGTTGAGTGTGACAATAGACATGCTAAGCTAAGTGAAGTAGAAATTGTTCATTTAAATATATTTTGAGACTTATGTGTTATACTGTGCTAGGCAAGAGAAATTAGATATAATAATCTACTGTAGAGCAGGGGTAATATAATTGGATAGACTGAATATACATATATAAAACAATATAGCAACATGAGATCATATATCAAAATTGGTGATAGAGATTTTAAATGAGAGATGACATTATTTCTGAATGAAAGTAGGATTTAGATAGGGAAAAAAGAACATTAAGGAGTGCGATGAGGTTGATCACGTGGAGAAAGCATATAGTTAGAAAATCTAACTTTAGCTTCATAGAAAAAGTTATATCTAAATCTGTATCTCTCTATACCTTTTAGACCCCTACAGCATATTATTGACATACTTTGATCTTAAATCAATATTTGAAAAAAGCCAATTTCTGTGTTACAATTTAAGACACACTGCTTTATGACTGTATCACTGTCTGTGGTGAATTATTTGGCACTTTTCATTAAAAAGCCTTCTAAATATCTTAGTACCACATGTATTAATGGATCCATTTTGTCTAGAATGTTTGTGTGTGTGCCACCAGCTTTCAAATATAAATCATTTTGAGATCTTAAATGGTGGTGTGTATGTGTGTTTAAATGTTAACCGTTAGACAATTTTAAGATTACTTTGAAATATCTAGTTTATATCATTCTTGTCTTTTATGGAATTCTTGCCAGAAATGTTGGCATGACATGAGTTTTCTCACATGAGAAATCCTCCTTGAATTTAAGGAATTCTTACCATTATATATTATTATTGTGGAGTATTGACTTAAATACTTTGAAGTATTAATTGAGAATAAAATCTTAAAATGTGTTCCCTAATGCAGAGATTTTTAGTCAAAGGTCATGACCTCTTTTGAGCATCTCCTCAAAGCTTTGTGCTCTCCCCTTAGAAAAATAAACAGCAATCCCTCCTTGTCCATAGTTTTGCCTTTCACGGTTTCAGTTACCTATGGTCAACCTAGGTCCGGAATCAGGTGATCCTCCTTCTGACATATTAGAAAGTCAGTATTAGACTAATAGTAAGTCACAATGCCTAAATCATTTATCTTCCTTCATCTCATCATGTCGGCATTTTATCATCTCACATCATTATCAAAAGAAGGGTGCAGTACAGTAAGATACTTTGGGAGGGAGAAAGACCACATTCACATAACTTTTGTTGCAGTATATTGTTATAACATTATTATTATTGTTAATCTCTTACCTTGCCAAATTTATAAATTAAACTTACCATAGGTATGTATGTATGGGAAAAAACAGTATGTGTAGGGTTTGGTACTATTTGCAGTTTCAGGCATTCACTGGGGGTCTAGGAATGTATCCACTGCAGGTTAGGGGGGATTACTGTACTTGCACACTTTGTTTTTCATATAATTTCCGGGGGTTAATAAGACTCTCAGAATCCAGGTGCCTGGGTGGCTCAGTCAGTTAAGTGTCTGCCTTTGGCTCAGGTCATTATCCCAGGGTCCTGGGATCGAGCCCCGCATCAGGTTCCCTGCTCAGTGGGGACTCTACTTCTCCCTCTCCCCTTACCCCTCCCCCTGCTTGTGGTCTTTTTCTCTCTCTCTCTCTAAAATAAATAAAATATTAAAGAAAAAGACTCTCAGAACCCATTGTGGGTCTGTGGATTCTAGTTTAATAAACCATTCTTTAATGTATAGGCAGAAAACATACTGCTAAAATTCAACTCAAATTTATTTTGGTGTGTACTGCTCACCTTTTACAAACAAGTGTCTTTCATTATTGAGTGACAAAAATGATAAAACTCATTATGTATATGCCTAATTTTAAAAAATAGACCAATTCTTTTTTTTTTAAAGATTTTATTTTTATTTATTTTTTTTTAACTATTTATTTATTTTGGAGAGCGAGAGAAAGAGCATGAGCAGAGGGAGGGAGAGAGGGAGAGGAAGAGAGAGAATCCTCAAGTAGACTCCCCGCCAAGCGCAGAGCGGGACGTGGGGCTTAATCCAGGACACTGAGATCATGACCTGAGCCAAAATCAAGAGTTGGCTGCCCAACTGACTGAGCCACCCAGGCGCCCCTTCAAGATTTTATTTTTAAGCAATTTCTACACCCAGAGTGGGACTCAAACTCATGATTCTGAGATCAAGAGTAGCATGCTCTACCAACTGAGCCAGCCAGGCACCCCCAAAATGGAACAATTCTTAATTGGATTCTTGGGAAAAAATAAGCTATAGCTAGCTTAATAAATATGTTGCATGATTTTATCAAAGATTTTGGAATAAGTATATGGTACTTCATATAATGGCTGCTATCCATCCTGAATTAAGAAGAAGTAGAGTATGACTTTAAGAATGGATAAATATAGGGGCACCTGGGTGGCTCAGTCGTTAAGCGTCTGCCTTTGGCTCAGATCATGGTCCTGGGATCAAGCCCCGCGTCAGGCTCCCTGCTTGGCAGGAAGCCTGCTTCTCCCTCTCCCACTCCCCTTGCTTGTATTCCCTCTCTCTCTGTGTCTCTCTCTGTCAAAAAAAAAAAAAAAAAAAAAAGAATGGATAAATATATTTCAGAGGTAAAGGAAAAAACTACTTTGGCCTTACTTGCCCGTGTATATTTGAGATCTGTGGAGAAGAGGGTCTGTTAAAGTATTTTGAGTTGTACATTTGTGTTAAAATCATTCCTATGTGTGATAATGGGGCTTAGAAATGTGTTTGGGCTGAAAGGGTTGATTCTCTATGGAGCCTGGAGATTGTGTTTATCATCGATCTAGTTTGAAGGATGGTCCTAAATAAGTTTCTTAGAAATATGTGGTTTTAAAAGGTTGTGGGTTGCACCTAAAATGTAATCATAATAGTGGGTTTTAGCATAAGTAGAATCCTCAGGAGATAGGAACAGTTGAATTAGCTGCTATTGAGACATTTGACTGTTTGAAGATCAGTGAATTTTAGGTGTATTGCTTTAAAGTGATAACCTTTGTGACCTATTAGAGTTAATAATTCTCTGAGTATCTAATGTACTACTAGGAAACAGCTTATTCTAATATGTAGTAATAGATACATAGACTTTGAGAGCTAGGAGAAGGAGGATTTAACCATCAGTGATTTTGGCTCCTTTTTAATGAATTTTACGAATGATCAGAGCTGTTAATTGACTGGCCCAAGGTCAGGTGGTTACTGGTCGTCCCAACAGTGTAGTTATTCATTACTGATTTTTTTTTTTAATTTTTAACTTATTTTATTTAAATTCACTTAGTTAACATATAATGTATCATTAGTTTTAGATATAGAGTTCAGTAATTCATCAGTTACATATAATACCCAGTGCTCATTACATCATGTGTCCTCCTTAATGGCCATCACTCAGTTACCCCATTCCTCCACCCAGCTCCCCTCCCTCAGTTTGTTTCCTATAGTTGAGAGTCTCTTCTGGTTTGTCTCCCTCTCTGATTTCATCTTATTTTATTTTTCCCCTCCCTTTCCCTATGATCCTGTTTTGTTTCTTAAATTCCACATATAAGTGAAACCATATGATAATTGTCTTTCTCTGATTGACTTATTTTGCTCAGCATAATACCCTCCAGTTCCTTCCATGTCGATATAAATGGTAAGATCACATCCTTTTTGATGGTTGAGTAATATAATATATATTATATATATGTATATATACCACATCTTCTTTATCCATTCATCTGTCGATGGACATTTGGGCTCTTTCCATAGTTTGGCGATTGTGGACATTGCGGCTATAAACATTGGGGTGCAGGCGCCCCTTCAGATTATAGCATTTGTATCCTTTGGGTAAATACCTAGTAGTGCAATTGCTGGGTCGTAGGATAGCCCTATTTTACTTCTTGAGATTCCTCCTTGAGATTCTTGAGGAACCTCCACACTGTTTTCCAGAGTGGCTGTACCAGCTTGCATTCCCACCAACAGTGTAAGAGGGTTCCCCTTTATCTGCATCCTCACCAACATTTATTTTTTCCTGACTTGTTAATTTTAGCCATTCTGACTGGTGTGAGGTGGTATCTCACTGTGGTTTTGATTTGTATTTCCCTGATGCCAAGTGATGTTGAGCATTTTTTCATGTGTCTGTTGGCCATTTGGATGTCTTCTTTGGAGAAATGTCTGTTCATGTCTACTGCCCATTTCTTGACTGGATTATTCATTACTGATTTTTGATAGGTCTGTTGTGCTTACTGATTTTTGCTGTCTTCATTCTGGATCTGTTTCTGGAGAAGGAAGTATCTTTACGCTAGCTTTTTTAGCATTGTGGCTTTGATTCTCAAATGATAAATTGACTAAGAATTACCTGGATTTTTATACTCTTAATGTTTTTACTTTGCTGTACATGTTCTCAACCCATCTTTAGCACAATAACCCATGGTTACAGTGCTTATTCAGGTAAGGTTCTTAGGAGCTTAAATCAGTTTCACAGCTGGGAACAGATACTAAGAATCCACAAAGTCATTAGACACTCCCCTTATGTTTTCTATACCTTTCTGGGCTGATCCCTGCCTGACAACATTTAGTTGCAAGCTATATCTATGAACTTGGCAAAGTTTTAAAGGTAAACTGGGAAAGGATTTTTTGAGAAGAGGGTTTGTTATGGGATTTAGTCCTTTTTAAGACATTTCTAGATGGTTTCCAGAACTAGAGACTGGAGGGATCGTTCACATTCAAGTTCAGAGAAGTTATTATTACTTCCATGAAGGGCCTGATTCCAGGTCCTTACGTCACATTTGGTTGGTGTAGACCTGGTGGGCAGGAAGAAGACCTGCCCCTGTGTTGGTGACCCTATAGCCAGGGCAAGGACCCTTAAAACAGTGACTCTCGAGCTGTTTTAATCCCATCTTTAGCTAGGTCATTCTTTAGCTCAATAATTCCCACTTTCCGGTGGAAAAATAATAGTAATTGTCAAGGTACAAGCATTTTGGGGTTAGAGGTATGGTTAGTTCCTAATTGAATCGCGAAAAATATACTTGTCTTTAAGTCTAGACTGGTTAGAAAACTGTAGGTCTCAAATCCTAGTGATGCAATTGTATAATACATTCTGCAGGTTTAATAAAACAACTAAAATGATATGTATAAGCTCAATTAATGCTAATTTTTAATTAAAAAGTAAAAATAATGATTATTGAAAACCATGGCCAGCTAAAGACAACACAACTTCACTGACAGTGAGTGCCCCTCTTGAAAATGTCAGAATTCCAGCTTTTGAGTGTGCATATGTGGTGTAGGAGCTTTGTAGCATTAGGAGTTGCAGCAGCCAGAGGAATTAATTGTATACAGATTGAAGTCTTTGGTACATTCTAATAACATGCCCATTTTTGCAACTCTTAATTACTGGCTTAATAGTTTATTTCTAAGTAGTCTTATGCGTCAAAGGAAGATCATGCTTTCTAAATCATTCGTAGTCCATGGGAGGTTTGGTCCATTTTTGGATAATCATTACCTTAGAAGGTAATCTGTGAGCTTCTCCGGAGCATTGTTTCTGTAGCTGTGTTGGGAAATTTGTGAGAGCCTGGGCTTAAATCGAGTTCAGTGGGCTTCTTCACCTCAGGACATTTGCTAGTCTTTGATATGCTAATACCCTTTGTTGATCCCTGGTTGGGGGTAAAGCATACAGTTTCCCAACCCCATTTACCATGTTTTGGAAAATGCTGCCTTGGAGGATGTACCAGTTTTCAGATTTCAGCCTTGAGAACAGATTCAGAAGGTGGTACATAAGAAAGTGACACAAAAGAAACAGGAAATACAACGTACAGCATAAAGCAGGAACTTCAGAGCCTTTTCTGCCGTTACCGGTTTGCATTTGCTGTAATAATCAGACTGAGTCTGAACTCCTTCTAAACTGAATTTAAACTGCTTCTATAAGCAGTGAAATACCTGATTCTACCAGCTTGTTCTGAATGATCTTAATCTTCCTGAATAGACTTTGTTAGTTTTAAATTACACCACACAAAATACATAATTAGTAAACTGCCTGAGTCAATTTTTGGGTAAACCTGTAGGTAGTCTACATGTAATGTTCATGGTAAACATGATACATTTTCCTGTTAACATCAGTTTTACTGAGTAACTTGAAATATTTTTATATTAACCCTTAGATATATTATGGAGTCAGATGTACAACTTCCATGAATTCCTAAGCCAAACGGGATATTTCCCGTTCTTTAGTTGTGTTCAAGAAGCCTCATTTTTGGTAATACTTAAAGTATTAGTATAGCTATGTATATTGGAATCCTATATTTCACTTTTCTGAGTCTGAAAGTATTATAAAAATTTCATGTCTTAACATGAAAACATTTTTATTAAGGTGAAGAGAGACTGTAGAACGATAGTTTAAGAAAAAATCATGTGACTTATGGTAACTACTTTTTAAAAATTGTTTTCTCCCAGAATGGAATTGAACATGTGCTTTTACAAGCAATGGAACTGTATATTACCAAACTTAATAGGAACGCAACCCTTCTGTAGGCTTTATGGTAAAGAAGTTACCCCACTGGTACAGGCTTTGAGAACAGAAAGAGAAACAAAGGAAAATGGATATTGCTGAAAAATTGAAGTTTTCTTGTCAGCAGATAACTTTAATGCTGTAGAATTGACATTTACTTTCTGAAGGAGGAAAACTTGACTTTTTAAAGTTCTTTATATCACTCAAAGGAATTTGGAGGCTGATTTTTTTGTTAATGTCTAATATTTTCCAGGGTAATGAAGCCTTAGAGGCATTTAATGCTGGCCAGAGTGCCATGCTTATGGAGCAACCTCAGTGTATAAAATAGTTGTGTAGTGCCCCTAAGAGAACTAATGAACCTATTGGGATTCCTAACCACCAAGAAGTATCTTAGACATTGAGGAAGATAGGATTCAGAGAGTTAAGTATTCGTATGCCAGTGTCTGTGTAGGCAAACAGAGTGCCCATTATATCTACTTCAATGGGTGCTTACAACAGGGTTGGACACTAGCATCTTTTATTGAAAAAAGAACTGTTAACCAAGATGCTACAGCTATTCTTTTGTTTGTGGAAAAATGCCTTATAAGCCTTAATTTTTGAAAAAGGAAAAAGGACCCCACTATTCTTATCAGCTTGAGTACAGTAAATAGTTTGTGCATTTTGAGTTTGCATTTTGGCCCTTTATTTGTTGCTTACAGCTTACTTTCAGAGGCGGTTTTCTTTTCTGTTGAGTCTTAAAACACTAAGTAATGATTGCTGAGTTATTAAAATATAATAGAAAAGACACAAGGCCAATGGTTCCCAGTATGCCTCCCATGGAAGACTATCAAAAATCTTTAAGTATATATACTTACCTACAAGGTGAAGCCTCTTCATAGTCGAACCAAAATGAGTTGGCTTGCTTTTGGCTAGAAGTGTGTCAACTCCAAGTGGTCACTTCCTGATTAGAGGTTCACAATTAAGTGAATAAGCAAAAGTGAAATTTTTATTCAGTAAAAGAGGTTATTTGGTAGGCAAAATATTTTAAAGTATGAGGCCCATGGGGCCATATTTTTTTAAAGGAGTTTTGGGTAACTAAAAATATGTAACAAGGAACAACTCTTTATTGTTCCCTAGGCCCAAGAAATAGGTCCAACATGGATTAAATAGTTGATAGTCTCAAAAGTAATAAACAGTTCTCTCTCCATGTTCTTGGTGGTAGAATGTATTTTCTAAAGACGGTTTTAACAATATCTCCCATCTTACATGTTCTTTCAGTGTGATCTTGACTCCTCTCATCCTGAGGTGGGGCTTATGTCTCCCGCTATTGGATTTGGGTGATCTTTTGAATCACTTGTAAGCAATAGAATGCAGCAGAAGTTATACTGCGTGACTTCCAAGGCGAAGTCAGAAAAGGTGAGAAGGCTTCTACCTAACTTACTAGAATCCTGGTCTTGAAGATGTTAGCAGCTTTGTAAGCAATCTAGCCTGACATTGCCATGCTGCAAAGAAGCCCAGAGTACTTGAGGTGGAGAGATACGAAGGAGCTAAGATCAGGAGCTAGAACTTTTCAGCTAGAACTGTTTAGTTGAACCCTTTACAAATTCCTAACTTACAGATATCATGAGAGAGATGAAAATGATTATTGTTGTTTTCAGACACTAAGTTTTTGAGTAATTTTGTTACACAGCAATAGATAATCAGAACACGGCTTTTCCTGAACCTGCTACTATATACTGAGATTTGACCATGTGTAAATGTATGGTAAGGAGTACACCCTAATAATTTGTTCTGGGATCTAACATTAACTTTATTTTTGATTTTTTACTTTTGTGATATAAAACTTTTTTTTACCCCTTTATCCTGCACCCATTTGGAAAAGCTAGTCCATCTTTAAGTATTAAGTAGAGTGTATTTTGGTAACTGAAGGTGTATCTCGTATGTTGGGAAGTGTCCCTGATATGTTTATTATGGCATGAGAGCATATGCATCATCTTTAGAAGGCCTTTTCACTGTACCCTAATTTTAGTTGCTATTGAGATTGATATTTGGCTTTCTGTTAGTTTCCTAGGGCTGCTGTAACAAAGTACCACAAACTGGGTGACTCAAACCAACAGAAATTTATTGTCTCATAGTTCTGGAGGCTAGAAGTCTGAAATCCATGCTCCCTCTGAAACCTGCAGAGGAATCCTTTGTTGCATCTTCCTGGCTTTTTTGTTGGCAGTTTTGGTGTTCTTTGGCTTGTAGCTATGTAACTCCAGTCTCTAGTTTTGTTGTCACATGGAGTCTTCCTGTGTTTCTCTGTCTTCACATGGTCCTCTTCTTATAAGGACACCAGTGATAATTGGATTAGCAACCCACTCTGCTGCAGTATGATATCATTTACCTTTAACTAATTACATCTCCAAGGATCTATTTCCAAATAAGGTCACATTCTGAGGTACTGGGAGTTAGGAATTCAACATATCTCTTTTGAGAGAACATAGCTCAATCCATAACAGGCCTCAAGGGAGATTTGTATAATTATGTTTTAACCATTTATAAATCTTTATTCCAGAGTAGATGTGAATGGGATTTTTCATCAGTACCCATGAAGTCTGTTCTGTATGTTAAGTCCCCCTTCCTTCCGGCATGCGTACATAACACACATGAAATTTGATGGTAGTTTTTAACTGTTTAGGCTCATTGACTCCTTTGAGAATCTGATAAAAGCAGTGGATTCTTTCCCTAGAAAAATGTGCAGATGTATGCGTGGGACTGTTTATTTGTGCACGTACATAAACAGACACACAGCAGTATTTTGCTTGAAACTTTAACATGTTCTTGAACCTCCACCCTTATCCCCCCACCCCCAAAGCCTGTTCATGAACTTCTGGATTAGAGAATTAATTAATTTCGATTGGTTAAAGATACCTAATCCCTATTTCCCTTTTAGTGGAAAAATAGAAGGGAAAAGGAAGAGGAAGCAAAGGCGTATGTGTAGGGTGTATAGGATCCCCTCACGGTCATTGCGGCTGCATGTGGCTTTCTGGGGGATTTTCATATTTATGATGTGCTTAGTCTCTTTTCCCCTCGCTCCTGCTCCCCATCCCCATATATAACCTTTAGCTAAATAAAATTGTAAATAATATACTTTTCAGTAAAGAAGAATAATCTAGGTTCTTTTAGATCTGTACCAGTATATAAACAGACTTTTATATCTTGCTATGTGTTGGATTAGCTCATGACCTTTTTAAATTCTGTGTTATTAAAAAATTTTTTTTTAAGATTTATTTATTTCTTTGAGAGAGAGAGAGATTGAGCGTGTGAGCGCATAGTGGGGAGAGGCAGAGGGAGAGAAGAACTCAAGCAGACTCTGTGCTGAGCATGGAGCGGACACAGGGTTCTGATCTCATGACCCTGAGATCACGATCTGAGTCGAAACCAAGAGTTACCTGAGCTGAAACCAAGAGTCAGATGTCCAAGCGACTGCGCCACTTAGGCGCCCCAATTCTGTTATTTTTTGATTATTATATCAAAATTATTTTGAAAAAGCTAGTGGTCTAGGATTTGAGTCTGTGACAGAAACGTATTTTGTGCTCCTCTTCCCTTGTCACCTTTTCTCCAAAATAATACTGCCCAAACCTCACCTGTGAACATCTTAATGGGCTTTCCTTTAAAAAATACAGATTTTTTTTTTTACATACCTTGAAACAGGCTATAGGTTATGTTTTGATTTTGCATTTAGCCACTGGCATATTTATATTTCTGAAGGCTGACATTCATGTGTTGGTTTGCTTTTGAAGATATTATATCAAACAAGTATTTACTGTTTTACAGTGATATGCATGGTGAGTCTAGTAGTAGTGAAATCACAGGTGATGAATTTTCATACCAGACTGGTTTCCCAATGATGCCTTTCTCATTTGTGTTCACTTTTCTGAATATGAAATATTGGAAATCATTATTTAGAATAGGGGTTAGCAAACTATGGCTTTCACACTGCCTTCCTCCTTTTGTGAATGAAATTTTGTTGGAACACATCCATACCCATTCGTTCACTTAATTATTTATGGCTGATTTTGTGCCCCAAATGGCAGAATTGAGTAGTTTATATAAAGATTGTTTGGCCCACAGAATTGAAAATATTTACTACCTAACCCTTTACAGAAAACCTTTGCTAACTGTTGGTTTAGAATATTTTGTAATTCCTCCCTTTTAAGGATATTTAGAATTTTTTTCTTACTTTTCAGTGATGGAACCTGAAGGCTATTAAAAGACCATCTAGCTCAACTTTTTATCTGGTGCTTGAATTTCCTTAGGTACTCCTACCAGGTGGTCGTCCAGCTTAGAGGCCTAGGACGGTGAGACAGAAACGGCATTGGATGTGCTTGTGTTAAACACAGAAGAATGACCTCTGACTGGGAGTCAGTGACTGACTTAATAATCTTAATCTTTGTCCATTGGTCATTGTCCATTGGGTTTCCCTTCTGTCTCCATTGGTAGGTTTTGACTTTGGCTTTGTTTATTTGGTAAAAGGCACAGAGGAGCCACATTTTAAGAGGAAGACAACTAAATGGACCGTACTTCAAGATACAGCTGTTAAGTGGTGGAAATTTATAGGAAAGTGGATTGAATAGTTAGACATTAACTTTAGACTTTCATATTCAGTGCTTAGTTGCCCTAAATAAATTTGTAACTGCTAAAACATAGAACTAAGTCCTTACAAATAAAGATTTGTCAGATTTTACAATTTGTGTTAAAATTGCTGGTGCAGAAAGAAACATATATAGGTAGAACAAGTCTAGACTTCACTGCAGAACTGTATTTGGTAATTCTGTGTACTTGACTACTTAGTGAACGTGGTGAACATAGGTGATCTCTCAGGAGATGGAAGAGAGGGGCATCTGATCCCAAGGTCAACATTATCTGAAGGGGTCCAGCCTGTTAGAGTCTTTTCTTCAACAGTTTCATAGTTATCATCTGGTTTTTAATCTAATAGGTTTTTCCATCTAATAAAGAAAAGGGATGAAAATGTAAGTAATAAAGATCAGCAGAAAAAAGATAATACCCTTTTTTTTCCTTAACAACACTACTCTTTTATTTTTACTTTTAAAAAGTTTGTCAGGTGCAACTCACTCTCTGTCTCTCTGTCACTGTCTCCCTGTCTCTGTCTGTCTGTCTCTCTTGCCCACTCTCATATCTTGAGAGTGTACTTTTTGCTTTAATAAACCTTCCCATTTGTGTTGCTCAAAAAAAAAATTGTCAAACTTTTTTCTAACAGATGAAAATGAGTTTGTAAATAGAAGACAAAATATAGTGGAGACTGGCTAAATGAGAGGAAAATTTGTGCTTTCAGATATTTTTTTGGTACCCTCTGACTTTTCTATTTTATAAAAAATGTTTTAAAAATATATAACACATGCACGTAGTACATAATTTAAAAATGCACAGAAGGATATGTAAAGTAAATGCTCGTCATCTTTATTGCCCACTTGTTGAGTTCTCCCTCCCAGAGGTAACCATCATTACCAATTTTTTGGGTTTTCTTGCCAGAAGTAATCTATGTATTTATAAGCATGTGCATACTTTTTTTCATTCCTTTTTTCGTAAAAGTTGGTGTATCATATGGTATATTACTTCTTGACTTTTAAAATTTATCATGAATACTATTGCATATCAGTATACATATGTTGAACTACCTCATTTTTAGATGCAGAGTATGCCAGTTTAGTAATATACCACTTTGTTTGCTCAGTCACCTGTTGGTGGACATTTAGGTTTTCAGTCTTTTGCTATCAGTGTTGCATTAAATACATCATTTCACACACTTGCAAGAATAACTGCAGGATAAATTTTTAGAAATAGAATGACAGGGTCAAAGGAAATGAACATTTAAAATTTGATAGATACTGTCAGATTCCTACCCTATCCCCCATAGTTTGTACTAATTTATAGGCCTACCAGCAATATAAGAGTCTGTTACATGTGTAAACTCTGATTATAAATTTTTTGGTCTTTGTAAGTCTCATAAGTGAAAAAAATAAGTCTTGTAGTTTTAATTTTCATTTTTCAGAATGAGTAAAATTGAGCATTAGTTACACATGGAACATCACATTTTATGTTAAAGACCATGGATATGTAATATAAAGATGTACATGTACATGTGTGCACTTGAAAGTGGAGGAATAATCTTTTTTCTTTTTTTAAAGATTTTATTTATTTATCTGACAGAGACACAGTGAGAGAGGGAACACAAGCAGGGGGTAGTTGGAGAGGGAGAAGCAGGCTTCCTGCCGAGCAGGGAGCCCAATGCGGGGCTCGATCCCAGGACCCTGGGATCATGACCTGAGCCAAAGGCAGACGCTTAACGACTGAACCACCCAGGCGCCCCAGAAAGTGGGGGAATAATCTTGATATTGTCTTTGTTCCTTTTCATTTGCCTTGTTAAGTAAAACAGATTATTACAGTTTATGAAATAGTCTTGGCACTCAGGATCACTGGGTTTAGTATAGTCTTACAACTTAGAGTGTGTGGTTCCTAGCATCACTTAGGAACTGTTAGCAATGAAGAATCTTAGGCTCATCCCAAACCTGTTGAATCAGAATCTGTGTGTTAACAAGGTCTCCAGGTCATTTGTGTGCACATTAAAGTTAGGGAAGCACCTATAGAGGGATTTATCTGGCCTAAAAATAAGGCTGTAGCCTCCCAAAGAGGGTATACAAATTATTAACCTTTTGGCTATTGTCGGGGGGGCGGGGCAGTGCCTCATGAACTTGGTTCTAAATTGGACTGGCAAAAATATTTGAGGTGTGGAATTTTGTGCCTTGAGGAACTGGAGTAGGTGTCTTTGGATACAGCTTTATTTATCACTAGAATGTTTCATTTCCATAGGGTCCAGAATTTATTTAAGATTGAAATAGAATTTCCAAATAGAAGCTCTAGGTTTAGGGACAGATTCTGGGGATAGGGAACTTGTAAGAGCTAGGCAGACTATGAGAGTTCAGCCAGGAGGAACAGTCAGCATTCTGGCTTAGTGGGAACACAGTATGACCCAGGAACTGGAACAGAAACTCAGGATCTTGGTCTAGGCCAGGGGTCTACAAATTTTCTGTTAGGGGCTAGACAGTAAATGTTTTAGGCTTTGTGGGCCATAACGTCTCTGTTGTGAGTACTCAGCTCTGCTGTTTAAGTATAAAAGCAAGTATGGGTAATTCACAAGGCAGGGTGTTGCTGTGTTCCAACAAAATTTTAT
Organism: Phoca vitulina; assembly: GCF_004348235.1. Lineage (NCBI taxonomy): Eukaryota > Metazoa > Chordata > Mammalia > Carnivora > Phocidae > Phoca > Phoca vitulina. The sequence continues at coordinate 3,944,383 of NW_022589739.1, read as the reverse complement.
TTAAAAAAAGGGAATTAGGAGAGATTTGACTCTGGGGCAATAGTTTGCCACCCTCTGGTCTAGACTCATACTATGAGAATAGGGAATTAACTGCAACTTTTTGAAAGGTGGATGTCTCAGAAGCTCATCTACCAAATAATAGAAGTCCAGATTTAAGGCAGCAGATATGCTATACATCCCACATTGATGGTGAAATCAGGTTTCTGAAAGCGCTGCCAGGGTTTTTCTCCCTAATAGTGCAGTAGCTTGGGTGGGGCCTTTAGGTTGAAGTTCTTCATTCCCTGAGGTGGACAGGTATTAGGTTCTAAAGGTTAGGGTTAAAGATTTTTTTAAATTCCTGCCTGTTATTTCTTCCATTTTACCTTGAAAATGGGCTAGGCAGTGTTTCTCAAAGTTTGGATTCCATTCAGCCTGCCTTAAATCAACTGTGATTCCTGAATTTGGAAAGGGCTCTTGTGGAACTATTTAAAACTGTAAAAATGTAATTATGTGTCTAGTCTTTTGTGTATTACATTTAATCTTCACACAAATGCTATGAAGTGAAGAGGGGGTTGGGTATGCTATCTGTATTTCAGAGATGAGAAAACCAAAGAACCAAATAGGTAAGTAAGTTCACCCCCAAGATAAATGGGTGTACCTGGATTCCAGCCCAGCCCTACTAGACTCAGAGCTCAAGGGTTCCTACTATATCATGGCATCAGGTTATATGAAAGGCTTGTTTTCACAAAGGGCCTATGTTATTTAGCGGGAAACAGTTTATAGCAGGGCCTGATTTCATACAGTACTGAAAATGGGTTCACTAGAGATTTAGTTTCCTACTTATGTAGTGGAGGAAACACTTTTCTTCTACCCTCTAAGTTCTGTGACTGGTGTCTGCTAATTAAACTGACAAAAGACAGATTAACAGGAGGAAAGGGGTGTGTGTATGTGTGTGTGTGTATATATATTATAAGAAATGGGGATTGCTTTTTTTTTATGTGTGCTAGGGTTTTCATGTCACAGAAAAGACTTGAAAACCCAAAGAGAGGTGGTTAAGATTTGAAAGCTTATAGACCATATAACAAAGGGTGATAAATTATGAAGTGATGGGTGGGAGAGGAGGGTGGGTGAAATAGGTGATGGGAATTAAAGAGTACACTTATAATGAGCACTGAGCAATGTATAAAATTCTTGAATCACTGTGTTGTACACCTGAAACTAATATAACACTGTATGTTAACTATACTGGAATTAAAATAAAAAACAATTTAAAAATAAAGTTCATTAAAAACGCAAAAAAAATTATGGATAAGTGGCTAGACAAAGGAAAAGGAGTTTGGGCTTCTGGTAGCAGTAAATCATAAGAAGGTAAATATATGGGAAAATCATAGAAGATAGGGGTTATTTTAATAAGGTTTGTTGTGCAGACTTATCTAAGTGCTACCTTTATTTACATCATCTTCTTGGCCATAAAACTCCCCCAGAGTCCTCATTATGTCAGTCCTCATTTCTCAAAAGTTCCTGCTTTTAGTCAGATAGGGGAAGCTCAGGGAAGACTTCTTTCTTCATCTGTTAAATCTCTATGGCCTTTAGCTCAAAGTAATCCATAAGGTGTATATTCTGATCCGCCACGCTCCCTCACACAACATTTCTATTTTTCACAGTTACATACTATACATGTTATCAAAATTCAGTGATCCTTAGGATTATTTTGGTATAGATATTTGTAGAAACATGTTTGAATTTGTTATTTAGCTTAAGCAAGACCTCAGAGCTTCTTGTCTTCCACCCTTATTACTACCTCTCCTGACCTGGGTTTTTTATTTCTAACATTCCAATGAATAATTCTATCTAGGTAAGGTCTTTCAGTGGATTGGGTGGAGCAGAGTTGGAAATAAATCCACTAACCTTTGATAAGCGCATATTCTTAACCTGAGGATAATGTCTTTTTTATTCAGACTGATAGTGACAATAATTAAGCCCAACTAGACGGTCTTTGAGACAAGTTCTGTTTGACAGTAGACCTCTTCTGCTCTCTCTCTTTGTTGGCTGCCTCTGGAAATGGCCCTCAGGGAAGTCCTGGTAAAATCTAATTGCCTTTAAATTTTAATTGTTTAAGAGTCTACCTGAACCAGTTAATAGTTACAGTTCTATTCTGTGTTGCTAGTTAGGCCCATCGACTCTTATTGTGGAATAATGTGGAATTTTAAGGATTCTTCAGCCAGAATTTGCCTTATTTCCTATGTTAAAATTTCTGTGAAGCAGATTTTTGTCTATTATATGCCAAGAAAGCCCTGTAGTGAAGAATGCTATTCTACTTCCTCCTGTAGGGAATTGTGCAAAATGAAACAGGCCTTCAAGACCATCTTTTCCAATCTCTTCACTTTCTCTAAACTTCTCTTCCAGTGCTTGCACTCAGTCCTTATCCATGAGTTGATGCCTTTACCTCACCTCAAAGGACAAGTAGAAACTTTATTCCCCCCACCCCCAAAATGTGGGATTTAGTTTGAAGATACTGGTTCAAATTGGCTCTGCCCATAGGTGTGCTGAGCAACTTAAGGCAGGAGGATTATTAAAGAGACTTGGGAGACTGTATCTGAAAGCGTGAGAGATATGGGTTTTTTGTGCTTAATAGATTTTCCTTTTCCTTTCTTCCCTTTGTTAGTATTTTTTCTCATCACTGGGAATCTTCTGTAAAACTTGGCTTCAAATCTTTAGAATTGCCTTATTCCTTCCTCCTACCATTCCTTACTCTCCACATTAATTGTTCATATTTGTCTTTCTGCTTAGCAAGTGTCTGAAACAACTAGTTGACAGAGTATTAAGAGTTTTAATTACAGTTGTTTCTAGCTCTAATACAGGGAAAGGAATCCCCATTTCTTGGCACTTTAAGAGCTGCCTTTTTTTCCTTTGCTAGATTTTTTGCAGTTTTCTGGTTATTTTAATACCCCAATCTCTTACTTTAATAGCTTTATCTATTGAAAGAACTCTTTAAAAAAAAAAAAAGTTGAAATGGGAGAGAGAGGACTTGGTCTTTACTCATTTATCTTAACTAAGTTTCTAAAACTAATTGAGACAAGATGATTAGCCTTCCGCTAATACTAGGACATTTATAATGAGAGTATAGTTGTTTTACAAAGGTGCAGTTTATATTGACCGAGTGAGTGCTATTTTGGAAGTTCTTTGTGGTTTCTCCATTTGTGGCCATTTCAGGCTCTTTTTCTCCTTAAAACCTACTGCATGTTCTCTTTTTACAGATAAGGAAACAGGTTCAGAGTAGTAGTTTAAGATTTATCTTAGGATCTCCAGCTTCAAAGTGGCAGCATCTGGACTTGAAGTGAGTGAATGTAGGAAGTGAGTGAATTGTATCCCCATTTAAGTACATTTGCAATATGTTTTCTTCTTTTTTTTTTTAAGATTTTATTTATTTGACACAGAGAGAGAGCACAAGCAGGGGGTGTGACAGGCAGAGGGAGAGGGAGAAGCAGGCTCCCCACAGAGCAGGGAGCCTGATGTGGGACTTGATCCCAGGATCCTGGGATTATGACCTGAGCCGAAGGCATACGCTTAACCGACTGAGCCACCCAGGCACCCTGTAATATGTTTTCTTAATATAAATATAAATATAAATGCATAATGTAAAACCACTGGGAAAAACCACTCTAGCAAGAAAACCTTGAAAGTAATAGTGATATCTGGTATCCAGCATTTTTACTGGTCTTTTAAAAGAGTTCTGCCTCTTTAACTTAGGAACCATAAGAGAGGGTATTTTTTTTTTTTAATTGAAGTATAGTAGACACACAATGTTACATTAGTTTCAGGTGTACAACATACTAATGCAACAAGTATATATGTTATGCTTTGCTCACCACAAGTGTAGCCATCAACTGTCACCATACAACTCTGTTATAATACCATTGACTGAATTCTTTATGCTGTACCTTTCATCCCTGTGACTTACTCAAGCCTCCACCTCTCACTCTCCTTCACCCATTTTTGCCTATTCCCCTGCCCCTCTTCTCTGGCAACCACTGATCTTTTTCTGTATTTATGGGTCTGTTTCTACTTTTTGTTTATTCATTTATTTTGTTTTTTAGATTTCACATATGAGTGATAGCATATGGTATTTGTCTTTCTCTGTCTGACTCATTTCACTTAGCATGATACTCTCTAGGTCCATTTTTGTTGTCCCAAATGCCAAGATCTCATTTTTTTTTTTTATTTGAGTAATATTCCATGGTGTGTATATGTATGTATGTATGTATGTGTGTGTGTGTGTGTGTGTGTGTGTATTCACCACATCTTCTTTACCCATTCATCTATGGAGACTTAGGTTGCTTCCATATCTTGGCTATTGTGAATAATGCTGCAGTGAACATAGGAGTGCATATCTTTTTGAATTAGTGTTTTTGTTTTCTTTGGGTAAATACCCAGTAGTGGAATTACTGAATCATAGGGTAATTATGTTTTTAATTTTTCAAGGACCCTCCATACTGTTTTCCACGGTGGTTGCGCCAATTTACATTCCCTTCAACTGTGCAGGAGGGTTCCTTTTTCTCCAAATCCTCACCAGCATTGTTATTTTTTTGTCTTTTTGATACTAGTCATTCTGACAGGTATGAGGGGATATCTCATTGTGGCTTTGATTTGCATTTCCTTGATAATTTGTGATGTTGAGCATCTTTTCACGTGCCGGTTCGCCATCTGTATGTCTTTGTTGGAGAAATGTCTATTCAGGTCCTCTGCCCATTTTGAGTCAGATTATTTGTGGTTTTTGGTGTTGAATTGTATAAGTTCTTTATGTATTTTGGATATATCATTTGCAAGTGTCTTCTCCCATTCAGTAGGTTGCCTTTTCATTTTATTGGTGGTTTCCTTTGCTGTGCAAAAGCTTTTTATTTTGGCATACTCTCAGTAGTTCATTTTTGCTTTTGTTTCCCTTGCCTGAGGAGACAGGTAGAAAAATATTGCTAAGGCTGAAGTCAAAGAGATTACTGCCTATATTTTCTTCTAGGAGTTTTATGGTTTCAGGTTTCCATTTAGGTCGTTAATCTGTTTTGGTGTTAAGAAAGTGGTCCAGTTTCTTTCTCATGTAGCTGTCCAGTTTCCCAACACCATTTGTTGAAGAAACTGTCTTTTACCCATTGTATATTCTTGCTTTCTTTGTCATAGATTAATAGACCATTATAAGCATGGGTTTATTTCTGAGCTCTATTCTGTTGCATTAATCTATGTGTCTCCTTTTGTGCCAGTACCATACTGTTTTGATTACTACAGCTTTGTAGTGTGTCCTAAAATCTGTGATTGTGATACCTCCAACTTTGTTCTTTCTCAAGATTGCTTTGGCTTATTCAGGGTCTTTTGTGGTTCCATACAAATTTTAGTATTTGTTCTAGTTCTGTGAGGATAAGGTATTTTTTTGAAGAAAATACTCAGCTGCCACTGTTAAGTGATGTTTTCTATAAGGCAGCTCAAGAACAGTAAAAATAAATATGAATCACGTTTCATAGCCCTTCCGCCCCAGCACACAGGAATGATAATGCCGCTGTTTTTCCTCAGTATTGCAATGCTGCAGCTACTTTTCAGCAGATGACAGGAGCTTTAGATATCTTGCTGTGGAGTAGAATCACACAATCGGAATTAAAACAGCATGCTCTAGAAGGATTGGCAGCATTTTCTTTCCTGGCTTCCATCTTTCTACTAGCTTCTGGCTCTGTTGGCAGGACCTTTGTGGAAGATGTGACAAGTCTGGACTTTCCTTGAAAGAATTCTTATTTATGCTGGCTTCGCCATTAAATTAGTAGGGTGAAATTATTGGTGGATGGGGGGAATCAAGAATACCTAGACACAGAGTTTAAAAATACTTAGTGCCTGTGAAGTTTTTGGTAGCATTGTGATAAAGTGGGAGACTTGTGGGAATTCTTCTGTGAAGAAAACCATGTAAGTCACATGTAAATAGCTTTGGGCTAGTTACCTGAACCTGATAAGCAGTTTCATTCTTCAACCGTCTTAGCAAACAGCCTTTATATTGCTAAGCTTGAGGAGACAGAATTAAGTTTGCTAAAAATTTTCTGCTATTTGGTGTTAACAGATTTGCTATTTAGGCTTTAGAGGGAAGTTGTCTTTGTAGATGAGAGAAGAAAGTACGTAGTTTGTTAGTTTAGGGTTGAGCCAATCATATATTCAGGCTGTAAATCCTCAATTATTAAAGGGAAAACTGCCTGATATCTTTTTCTGTTTTAAATGCACATGTACACCTGTGGCAAACTTTCTTGTGGCTGGTATCTCATAGGTGCTTAATAGTATTTATTGAATAAACTCTTACATATGAAAAAAATGAAGCTTAGAGAATCAGATGACTTGTTCTAGGTCATGTTCTCAGTACACTGTGGTTAACATGTAATTAGCATATAATTGTTATTAATACCTACCAGATTTGTTAAGTATGTCGATGCACAGTTTCTTCATATCTCCCCTATGAGGTTATTAACATTTTAACTTTATAATACACTATTGTTTTAATTAGGCTTTTGGTCACTGAAATCTTGAAATAGTCTCATTTAGACCTGAAGCTGGTTATAACTAGAGTAACCGTATAATTTATTGCGCATACTGAAAGACTTCAGAGGGCTCTACTCAAACTTAAGTTGGGATAGCATGTATAAACCAGTTTGTTCCAGGCAAACCAGGACATGTGGTCACACGATGTTTTTATTTTCTAAAGTACATTTTTTATTGGTGTATAGCATACATTCAGAAAGTCTTAACCAGTATCCCAGAAGCCTCCCTCACACCCCCTTCTGGTCACTACTTCTTTCTTTTCTTCTTCTCTTAAACTTGAGGGTAACAGGAGTGCCATGAAATAATTGCTTTTCATGGTCACTACTTCTTTGCAAGATAACCGTTGTTCTGACTTTTAACTGATGAGTTTTGCCTGTTTTTGAACTTTATGTAAATGACACTATATAGTATACACTTTGTGTGTCTGGCCTCTGGCTCAGTGTTCTCATTGTGAGCCCCATGCATGTTGTATGTAGTGATTGTTCCTTCATTTCATGATTGTTCATTCATTTTCTTTTCTGGTTAGCACTTCTTGTGTCCTGTTTAATAAATGTTTGCCTACCCCAAGATGATGGAGATGTTCTCTGTCATCCTCTAGATATGTAATTATTTTACCTTTCACATTTAAGTGTATAGTCTGTCTAGAATTCATTTTCGTGTGTGGTATGAGGTAGCAGTCAGGATTCATTTTATATAGGGATAGTGAATTGACTGCAGTATTCTTTGTTCCAAAAACACATTCCTGTAGCTTTATAATATATCTTGTTATACGGTAATGAATTTCTCCAGCTTTGTTGTTCTTAGTGCTTGTCTTGGCTATTCTTGTCCCTTTCTATTTCTATAACATTTTAGAATCTTAGTTTCCATCCACATGTAAAACAACTTAGAGTTTGATTGGGATTGTATTGAATCTAAGGAGGGTGAGCTGACATTGCATAAAGATGTCTTCTAATCCAGGAATGTACATTGTATATCTATTTATTTAGGTATTGTTTAATTTCTCTCAGTGTTTTGTAGTTTTCAGAAGAGAGGTCTCAAATATCTTTCAGTTTATTTCTAACTTTTGGTAGTTTAAAAAAAACATAATTTATTGAGGTAAAATTTATACAATATATTAGTCATTTTATTTTTAAATTTTTTATTTTTTAAAAGATTTTATTTATTTATTTGTCAGAGAAAGAAAGAGCACAAGCAGGTAGAGCAGCAGGCAGAGGGAGAGGCAGAAGCAGACTCTCCGCTGAGCAAGGAGCCTGATGCGGGACTTGATCCAGGACCCTGGGATCATGACCTGAGCTGAAGGCAGACGCTTAACTGACTGAGCCACCCAGGCATCCCTGTATTAACCATTTTATTTTATTTTATTTTTTAAAAGATTTTGTTTATTTGAGAGGGATTGAGAGACAGCATGAGAATGGGATGAGGGGCAGAGGGAGAAGCAGACTCCCCACTGATCAGGGAGTCCGATGTGGGGCTCGATCTGGGGACTCGGATCATGACCTGAGCCCAAGGCAGACGCTTAACCGACTGAGCCACCCAGGCGCCCCTGGCAGTTTCTCTTCACTGCCCATTCTCCCTGCCCCTCAGCCCCTGCCAACCACCAATCTGCATTCTGTCTCTATGGATTGATTTATTCTGGATATTTCTATATGGGAAATCAATGCAGTATGTGATGTTTTGTATCTGGCTTATTTTACTTAGTATATTTTTGAAGTTCATTCCCCTAGTGTAGTGTTAGTTCTTCCTTCCTCTTTATGGCTGAATAGTATTTCGTTGTAGGTGTATGCTGTAATTTGTTTATCCATTTATCTGTTGATGGACCTTTTGAGCTATTTGTACTATTTGGCTGTTGCAAACAGTGCTGCTATAAACATGCATGTACATGTACTTGTTTGAGTACCTGTTGGCAGTTTTTTTGGGGTATATACCTAGGAGTGGAATTGCAAGGTCATATAATTCTGTGTTTAACTTTTTAAGACACCACCACCATTTCCCACAGCAGCTGAACCATTTTACATTCCCACAAGCAATGTGCATGGGTTCAGTTTCTCTATGTCCTTATCAATACTGGCTATTTTCCGTAGTGTCTTGGTGTTTTGGATGGTGTGATAAGTAGTATAGTTTTGTTGTTGTTGTTACTTGATTTTCTGTGTTGCTGATGTATAGAAATATATTTGCTTTTTTCCATATAAACCTTGTATTTAGTGGCCTTTTTAAGTTCCACTTAATTTTAATAGTTTATGTATTTATTGGATTTTCTTGTTCATCTGAATTTCTAATTTTCACATGCTTTCTTCTTATTCTGTTTCTTTTTCGTAGTAGTTTGTTTATTTTATGGATGCAGTATTCTTGTGAATGGCTTGAAGAATTTCTATTAGAATTTAAATTCTCTTTAAATTTTTCATTACCTTCATTTCCTTTGTGGTTGATTCTGTTGCTTTTCATTTTGGTCCTTCTTAATTTTGTTAAGCATTTCTTAAATATCTGGTGATCCTTGGTTATCTATTCATATTTATGAAGGAGCAGGATGATTGGTTTTGGTGGTTCATACTGGCTTCCTCTCAGTTTTTTGAGGTCTGTTTTTCCAAAAGAGCTTTTCTCTAAAGGAGATTATTGATGGAGAGTTCTGCATGAGTTTGTCTTAAGGGCCAACAGCAGTCAGATAGACTTAGAACCTAAAATTTATTCTGAGGCTCAAGTGCTGTGAGACTTTTTTCCTTTTGGTTGCTTTAGTTTCCTCTCCTGATTCGCCACCTGCCCCGCAAAAATTTGTGGATGTTAGGAGCAATGTCAGGTTCAGCCCTACTTCACTTTTGTCCCTAGCACCCATGCTCGATGTTCTTCTCAGCAGATCTGAATACTAAGTCTCGGGAGCTCAAGTTTATACAGGAAGTAAGACTGTCATGAGTGGCTCTGCTGTTGTATGAGCAATCCTTTAATTACCTTGATTTCCCTATGCTTTAATTCAGCTTCTTGATCCTGAGCTTGGTGTTCTTTGTTCAGGGAGTTGGGATATCTCTTGCCTCCGTATAAGTCCTTTCCTATGCTTGCTTTGCTTGGATTGCTATTTCTTCTGCTATGGCTTCTCTGTCAGTTTAGTCTTGGCTGTTTCTTCTAGAAATACGTTCCTTCTTTCCTTCCTTCCTTCCCTACTTTCTGCTTGTTAATTGGTCTATTTCTTATCTTCAGATTGTTATGAATTAATTATTTTTATCATTATGAAAAATTTGGACATAAAACACCGGTATCTACTTCCTAGCATAAAGAAAATGTAAATACAATTGAAGTTGAAAGCTCTTCTCTGATTGTATTGCACTCCCTCTCAAGCATCTATTAATATTATCATGTGTGTGCATTTCTAAACAATAAAGAGCATTGTTTTGAATGCGTTTGAGCTTTGAATAGCGACATACTGCATAAAACCTTCTGCATCTTGTTTTTTTTCTATTCATCATGGTTCTTTTGTTTATTTGTTCTCTTAGTATACTATCTTTTCTGCTATTTTAGTAGAATTTGGACAGGGAGGATAAGTCAACCCATGTATTCCTTTCTGTGACTTTTTTAAAAGGGAGATTTAAGCACCTTTTGGATATATTGTCACTCCAGACATGGAAAAGAAAGGACTTGGTGTTACCTCTTCTTGTTCCAACTGGTGATGATAGGTGAATATGATACGTCACCATGTTATATAAGCTAGGCAATTGAGTCTTGCTGCTGACCTGTATTTGGTGTTATAAATCCTTTTGGAGACAGAGAAATAGGATTCATTTGTGTGTAGGGTTTAACAGAGGTTTAAATGAAGATTTGGGTTCTTATTGCTGGAAGGAATTTTTAGAGGTCATTTAGTACAAACTATACTAAGGAAGCCCAGGCCCAGAGAAGGTGAGTGATTTGTCTGAGGTGATCCAGGGGGGAAAACACAGGGATCAGAAGCCAATTTTGCAGTTCGTTGTTCTTTCCACCTTACTACAGTGGATCAAAGGTTAAAGTCCCCTTTTGTTAACATTCGACTTTAATTTTTGCCTATCCTTTAAAATATTTATTTCGATACCAAGAGATTTTTAGTACATAAGAATTAACATAAATCTTTGAACTGATGTTTATTTGCTGTGTTTTCCTTAGGATCAGAATGGTTTCAATCCCAGAATACTATGAAGGCAAGAATGTCCTCCTCACTGGAGCTACCGGTTTCCTAGGGAAGGTACTTCTGGAAAAGTTGCTGAGGTCTTGTCCTAAGGTGAATTCAGTGTATGTTTTGGTGAGGCAGAAAGCTGGACAGACACCCCAGGAGCGAGTAGAAGAAGTTATTAGTGGCAAGGTAAGTGGGGGGAAAATGATCATTTGGAGGAAAGAAAAGAGTGTGTGTTTGTATGTATAAGTATTGTAATCATCAATAGCTCAGTTTATTTCTTCAGTGTCCTGAAAAAAATTAGTGAAAAAAAAATCCTACAGGATGGCAGTAAACTGGATGTGACTTGTGCTTAGTAGGAGAAAAAAAGCTTTCCTCTGTGATGGGCAAAATTGTATAACAAGTTCTAAAATACCTATATGTTAGATATTTAATGTGTTCTTAGAATATTTGAGACCTATTACTTGTAATTACTAGGTATTTTAGATAGTATTCAGGATAGTAAGTAACAAAGAGGTAGTTTCTAACTAGTACCTACTATGCTGTGAAACACTGTCCCTTGATAACACTTAAAAATTTGTAAGCACTGATTTCTCCCCACAGCAGTGTTAGGAAGTAGCAAAGCCACATATTCCCATTTGACAAATAAGAACATGATGACAGAGGGGTCATTTAGAATGCAAGAATAGGTCATGCATTTTGAAACTTTGGAGAAATATATTGATAAGAAAAAATGGAAATGAGCTGGAGTAAAATTATCTCACAATCATAAGCTTTGAATTCTCTCAGATTGAATGAATTTATCTGACAGTCATTGGCAGTAAGTTTAGTATAGTAGCTATGTAATTTTTTAGTTATTAGGTAGTGTCTAATACCTTTTAATCACTTGTAATTAGTATGTTTTAATCTCCCTCCCGACTCCCTCCTCTAATAAGAGGTTATTTATTATTACTCATTTTTTATATTTCAGAAAACATTTACTGTGCATATTCAGTGCTGGGCACTTGACTTGATGTAGGAGGTTGAATTCAGGGATAAATAAGATAGAATCCTTGCCTTAATGGGCTAGAGAGTTTTTAAGAGGGAAAAGGGAAGAAAGAGGGAGTATAGAAGTGTCAAGAGAGACTGGATAGGAGCAATTATTGGTGTTAAAGTCTTGGCTGGAATTGAGAGCCTGAGTAAAATGTCAAAGATTTGGGCATCTCCTATGGGGTCTCCAGGGCAGTGGGTCTAAAAACTTTCCTCCACAATAAGTCTAATATGTAAAGAAAAAGAATGCCTTACACTTAAAGCCTGAAATTTTATTGAACTTTTGTAATTTAGCCTAATTATAAATTACATGGAGTTTAGATGCCAGAAGCTCCGGACCCTCCTGGCCCCGCCTCCCAGTTGTGACCACCAAAAATGTCTCCAGACATCACCCAGATGTTCCCTTGGGGGTAAAATTTCCCCAAGGTGAGAACCACTGATGAACGTCTCCAGGAAAAGAAACTCCATTAATATGGTGGTGGATTGAACTAAAATAATTGACCACGAAATAAATTCTGTAAAGGGAATAAAGCATATCAAAGAGGCCATTAGTGAACATAATAAAGTAGGAACTGGCAGGGTGCCCATGGATTAAAAGCACTGGAAGAGGTAGTGTTGAATAAAGAGATGGTGGCTAGAGAAGGGAGGAGCATCAGGTCTCAGATGTAACTTGCAAAGCAGCATGACCCTATCTTGGTGGTTGGAGATGTCTGATATGAAGGGGAGTTAAAGGTCATTGGCAGTGTGGGAGAATGAAAAGTGTGAATTCAAGGTATTAAAAGTACTTTTCTGGTCATTCCTCAGGTTGGTTTTTTTTCCTGCCCGCCCTTTAAACGTTGATATTCTTCAGAGTTCTGTCCTAGGCCTTGATCTCTTCTTACTAGATCCAGTTAGGTGATTACTCAGCACCCTCTGTTTCACGTGAGACAAATGGTTGTATTTTAATAGATTTGGAAAAAGCTTCATCTAGTCTGGACCAAGGGTGCTCATCACTGCTGCTACCTGGGTGATCTTCTCTTCCCAGGGCTCTCTGTACGTAGTTAGTAAAATTTGTATGGGTAGTCTGGCTCTTCTCTTCCCTGAACTTCAGACCGCAAGATCCAGTTACCTCTACTAGATGTGTGTTCTGGGTGTCCCACAGGCCCTTTACACCCAACATTCAAAAAACTGAACTTGTGTCTCCGTAACTGTACTTTGTTCTCTTCCCATGTTTTCCACCTAATGAGTTTATTCACTTAACAAATGTTTATCATGTCTACATCTTGCCGGGCACTCAGCTAATTAGGACCTGTGTGCTGAGCAAAATAGATGTGGTCCCCGTCCTTGTGGAGTTCACATTTCCTTATCCCTCCTATTCAGTCATTGGCCAAGTCTTATTGAATTATTTTAACTCCCCAAATGTTAATGCTCTCTCAGTTCTAGGTGGTTATACATGCTGCTTTCTGTGCCTGGAACACTATCGTTCTATTTTATAATTTCTGGTCCTTCCCCAGCGGGGTTAGTTGTTTGTCTTGTACAGTCTCATAGCACTGTAGTATTACCCCTATTTTATTACCTTTAATATAGTATTTTAATTGTGTTTACTTATCTGACTTTTCCTATCATATTCTAAATAGCTTTCGGGAAAGATTGTTGCTTTGTTTTCTCAGTATCTAGAAGGTGCCTGGCTCATCTGAAATGCTTAGTAGATATTTAATAATTAATATAAGAACACATTAATATTGAAATCACTAGGTAACAGTAGTGGAAGGGAGCACTGTTATATCCATTTAGGAAGTGAAAGCGAGCATTATATAAGGTGTATAGATTTTTCTTCCCAGATTGAGAATCTCTGCTTAAACTACAAGCATGGATTTAAATGAAGTGGAGAGTCAAAGTGTAATAGAGCAGTGATCTGGAGAGAGCATCAGTATTTCTTTATAAAATCTGGGATAAAAAATTAAATTTGACTCACAATCGAATGTGCTTTTACACGGTAATCACCTTGGGATCTAACTGATTCTTCAGTTAATTTATTTCTTCCAGTATACTTAAGGAATATTGAATTTTAGGGTTAGAATCCTGTATATATGATATTTCTCGTTTGTCCAGATTCTAATCTGCATATTTGCTTGCCAACTTTTTTTCCCTTCAACATATTTTTTTCCTTTAAAAATTTTGTAGGTTTTACAAATTTAATATAGACCATGAATAATGGTATTTTACTGTAATCTACTGTAACAGAATAAAACCAAGATAAAATGAAGAGATAAATTAAGATCTGGACTTTAGAAATCTGAATGATCATTTTAAACATTGTCCTGATGTCTATACTGCTTAAGTCTATTCTGAGGGACGGTGCAATACACTCTAGTCAGCAAAGGCATGGGCAGTTCAAATTTAACTCTGCAAACTACCAGCTCTGTGTCCTTGTCAAGTTATTTAACTTCTCTGTGTCTTAGATTCCTCATCTGTAAAATGGGGATAATAATGTGGGTTTCACAGGGTGTTTTCTGGACAGAATGGTAGCAGTTAAGAATAGCAATTTTAGGATTAACATAGTTGAAGTTTTCAGAATAGTGATCCTTGGTGGGGTGCTAATGGGTTTTAGAAAGTTGAAAAATACTGGGGTGGGAGGGATGGGGTGGCTGGGTGATGGACATTGGGGAGGGTATGTACTATGGTGAGTGCTGTGAATTGTTTAAGACTGAAGAATCACAGACCTGTACCCCTGAAACAAATAATACATTATAATGTTAATTAAAAAAAAAAAAGTTGAAAAATACTGCTCTAACATATTTTATCCCCTTGGATAGCTCTTTGACAGATTAAGAGATGAAAATCCAGATTTTAGAGAGAAAGTTATAGCAATCAACAGTGAACTCACCCAACCAAAACTGGCTCTTAGTGAAGAAGATGAAGAGATCATCATAGATTCTATCAATATTATATTCCACTGTGCAGCTACAGTGAGGTTTAATGAAAATTTAAGGTAAGTAAAGGTATTTATATGATATTTGAACTTCAGCATAGTTTAAAAATTTGAATTCTTTTTAGTCAAACTGTTTTGAAAGTGATTTGAAACTGTTTGCCCTATGTTAATTGTAGCTTTGAATGTCCTAAAGAGTGTTAAGAGAATTTTCTCCTTCTTGTTAGCAGTTTAGAAACATTGGACAGCAAATCTGTATATTAGACGAAGTTGCCTTGAATTTAACTGTAAGGCAGGGAAGTATAGAGTAGAAGAAAGAGAAATTTACCTTCAGTAGGTGTGTCAGTCCTAACAGCTAATAGGGTTTGTTTCCTCTTCCCTCCATTCTTTTAGAAGCCTAAATCTCAGTGGCTTTATTTTTCTACTCTGCACATATCCATCTGAAAATTAGAAAAAAAAAATTGAACTCAGGTTTTGCAGAGTAAGATAAAATGGCTTATAAATTTAAGTTATACCTTCTTTTTGTTTTAAAACTTGGTAGAAGTATTAGGGACAGGCAATAGTGGACATAAGTTTAATTAGAAAAATAATTTGAAAAAAAGAAAAATAATTTGGACTTCTGTCAAATGCCTGTTTCAAGAAAAAAATAACATTTTAAATGTTTACTATTTTTAAAAAAAATCTCACAGATATGCATTTCAGATAATGGTGCTTAATTCAGAGCATTCTTTTTGATATGTTCAAAAATACTGTTTTTTAATGTTAATCTAATTGTATAGTCTTATGCCAGTTAAAATGGTGCAGACTTTTTTAGGTTTTACAATTACTTGAAGCCCTTCTTAAAATGTTTTTAAGTTAAATTTTGTTTATAAAGGGTTTTGAGATTATTTCCCATAAAGTCTTTAATATAGAAGTATAAATCTTAATTGGCATTATATAATATGACAGTTCAGCACCAAAGCATTACAATAAGTTTTGCCTATATTCCAGGTGAACACTGTGATAGTCACTTACATTTCTTTAATAGTACTTTATAATTTTCAGGGTAAATTTTCTCATTCATTATTTTATTCCATGCTGATGTTACCACTGTAATATTGTGGGCAAGTCCATTTTATACTTGAGGAAGCTGAGGCAGCACTGTGTACTGGACAGGACATGGGCTTTGGAATTACATACCTTAGCTCTAACTTTGACTTTATCATTTATTATCTGGTGATAATGATTTATTTACTTTTTAGTTGTTTCTATACAGCCATTATGTGTTCATGATTCAAAAGTGACAAAAGAATCTTAGTAGAGCTATAGTAGAATTTCACTTTCATAAAAGGTGTGTGTACATATATGTGTATTTATATATATCTTTTGATACTTGGCACTTATTATCCTTGGATAGTGTGATAACAGGCAGGTTTTTAGTATTAAATAGTAATCTAACAGATATTTCCCCCCATAGTTCTAGCTTTCATTATTTTTCATAACCAAAAGAAAATTCACACAGCCTTATGAAACTGTTTTCAAGAAAAAAAGGTATATATTTTCCGGGTAATTGTGGTATAGTCCTCATTAATTTAAAGGGGAAGTTAGATGCTTTTAAAGGGGAAATTGCTTGCAAACAGACATTAATTAGGGTGAAACTCTCAGAGTAACCTTTATGAGAATGAGCAAAGTGCAGTCCTTTCAGGGAACCTTTTCTCTCTTTTCCCCTTGAGGTAAGCAAGTCTACCATTAATGAAAGGGACATCTTTTCGCTATTCTTCCATCTTTTACTAGTGATCTCATAGTGCAAGGAAGATAGATAGATGAATAATAAAATTTATTGCCTTGTCAAGGCATCTGTATTTACTGACCTAACCTGAGTCAATTACATTGAAATTATTGTTTCCTGTGAAGCAGTTTTAATGTATATTAATGTGTAAGTGGTGATATTGCAACATTAGATTTGGGCCAGACATTCTAAAATAGTGTAGGTTGGCATGTAATAACTGCTTAAAAAACACTCTTTATAATCATTTTTAACTTTAACTGCCACAAATAAAAAGTGGCACAAAGACTTTATTGCCAGGGCAAAAAATAATCCAGATTTTACTCCCAACATTATACCCAATATTTTGTAAGAAACAGAAAAATTGCACACAGATCCTATTTGCAAAGTCCTTATAGTCTAATAAGGGAGATAGATTTGCTTAAATAACAGTAAAGTAGGATAGAAAGTAAGGAGTCACTAAAGAGTGTACATAAAGTGCTGTGAGAATTGAGAGGTGGTAGAGCTCATTTATTTTCAGATTTGATGGTTTATAAATCTTGAGGTGGGAAAAAGTGGGTATCAAGATTAGGAATTGTAAAGAAATACTGACAAAAGATGAGGGGAGAGTGACATTGAGGATAATGAAGGGAATTTCTTAAATATTTGATCCTGGGGTCTGTTGTTCCTAAGGTAGTAAAGAAAGAAAGTGAAGATAGGACAGTGGGGTTGAGAGTAAAGGAGTGTCAAGAAACTAGAGACCATGATGAGGACAGAAAACAGACTTACGAGGGGAATTGGAGGGGCAGATGGTGTGGTCTGGGGGAAATTCTTAGTACGAGACGTCAGAGATGCAGCAATTTGAATGTGAGAATATGTGAATATGAACATATGAATATGGGAGTAGGTGTTTTGAAAGGAGTGGAAGTAAAGATGGATGATGAGAAAGGATTAAGAAGCTATTGAGTCTAAGGGCACCAACTCTCCCACTTCAGAATGCATTATGAATCTTAGGAATTCCTGGAAAATGTGTTAAAAAATGCAGAATTTTAGACTCTACCTGCAAAATTCAGACTCTCTGGTTTGGGATAATACCCAGGAATCTTTATATGTAGCGAGACCCCTGAGTATGATTTTAAATTATAAATGTCTGGGTCCCCTACCTTAAGATTGATTAATTGGTCCCTAGACATCTGTGTTTGTGTCTTCATTAAATTAAAAAAAAAAATCAGCAGCAAGCAATAGTGATGAGATCTCATCTAGGAAGTATTTTCTCAGAAATGGGGAAGGGGAAAGAGATATCAAAATGGCCTGGGGAAGTTATTTAAAATATAGTTTTCCAGGGGCACCTGGCTGGCTCAATTGGTAGAGCATGTGACTCTTGATCTTGAGGGTAGAGGTTACATAAAAATATAAAATCTTTAAATATAAATATATATATTTATATATATATAATTTAATATATAAAACTATATAAATAAATATATATATATATGTTACATATATATAGTTTTCCAGGCTTCGATTCAGACATTACAAAGTGCCTGAGGATGAGGTCCAGCAATCTGCATTTTTAATAAGCTCTCGGGTGTCTGTCATGCCAAGCATGAGCTCTCTGGTTTAAGGTCTTAGAAGTATTTTTCTTTTTTTTTTTTTTCTTTTTTTTTTTTTTTTTTGGTTTTGGAAATTTTTTTAACCCAAATTTTTAAAAATCCAGGTATCTGTACAAGACAGATGAACAAGATTTATTAGGCAGTTCAAGTTGAGTTTTCTTATTCTTTTTTTTTTTGTTGTTGAAGTGGCTTCTATGTCTACATTAATGATGGACCATAATTAACAAAAGATGTGTTCTTTTTGCCCCCTCCTCCAAAAGCTAATGTTATTTAAGATGCGTTTATGGCTCCATATAACCAAACCATGAAAATATTATTATTATTTTTTGGCTTTCTAGTGATCTAACGTGTCAGGGTCTCAGCCAGAAGTTCAATGGAGTAGAAATTGGATGGTGGTAAAATAGAGTGAGATTATTAGCCTTGCAGAGATACTGAGAGTTACTTATGTAAGTATATAATGTGCCTTCAGGTTTGGGCTCTCAGGTACAGGGGTAGTAGACAAGGTACAGGAGTGTTCTCTCTGAAGTTATTCCTTATTTTCAGTGACCCAGAAATTCTGTCACCATCCTCAGGAACCTGTAACAGAATATCCTTTGTGTACTGCTCCCAAAACCTTACTCTCCCTTGCTTCATTGTTTTACAAATGCAAAAGAAAATAGCATATTGCCTTACAGTCTAGTGGACTGTATCCTCTCTGTGAAATGTCTTTTTTGCTGGATTTCCATTTGAGCAGATTTTACCCCCTCAGTTGAGATAAAGAAGAAAAAAGATACACTCGTGATTGTAAGACCTCAAACCAATTACTTCATTAAAAAAAAAAATTCCTTCTAGTATGTTTTCATGAACCCTCGGATACTATTAAATTAAAAGAAAAAATAATGCACAGGAATTTTTTCTCTCATGAATTATTTTTTGTTCTTGGTGACCCAGAACTTGTTGTCCTGTCCTCAGGAACCTGTAACAGAATATTTTCTGTATACTTCTTCCAAAACAGTACCCTCCCCATCCCCGTTGTTTTGCAAATGCGAATAGATATCAAAGCACTGCTTTATAGTCAAGTGGACCAGATTCTATCAGTGACATATCCTGGCCTTTTAAAAGAATAATTGGATTTTTTTCTTCTTAAATACTGAAAAATGTAAGAATTTTGGAAAGTACCTAAAACTATTGTGATTTTTTAAAACATTCCCTTGTGGTCTATCTTTGAACATACATTGTTTTATGTAAAAATGTAAACATAGAATTTCTGATTTTACTTAGGGAAACAATTTCTACATTTCTAATTTTTTTCATAGTTAAAATTTTTGTGATGTGATGGTGATACACCATAATTGATATAAAATGTTCAGTAGGTATAGCAAATTTAGGGAATTTTCATTTCTTTCTTTGAAAAATTACAGTTAGAACAAGTTTTTCCTTTGAGTTAATGTCAGTAGGTTAACTAGATTAGTAATTATATCATTTTGTACTTCCTGGTACTTTGTCTTAATCTCTTTTGAATCCATAGTTATATCAGTGTAGTCACCAACAGTATATTACTTTGCCAGTTTTATCACAGTATTACTGGTGTTGAGTATATTAACTTTTTTTCGTTCAAATAACAAGTAAAAACTACCCACCATCTCATTACCTTTAGTAATATTTATTGAATGCCTGTTTTAGTGCCTTTTTAGGAATGAATAATGCTAAATACTTGCAAGCTATTTATTTCATTTAATTTTATACAAATCCTAGTAGGTAGACTGTATTGTAGTTCCCATTTACAGGTGAGGAAATTGAGGCCTGAGTGCCTGACTAACTATACAAGGTCACTGAGTGCTAGCTGGTAGGTAGGCTAAGTCAGAATTTGAACCCAGGTATTACTCAGAGTCTTGTTCTTAATCCTGCTTTACTTTATAATGTGTATTTTAAAAATATTCATGCAGATTTCCCATGTTTTTATAGTTGTCGTATAATTATTTTAAATGACTATTCTTTCATTGTGATAAAATACCTGCTTTGTTAAAGTTTATTCATTTCATTCATAGTGAATATTTAGGCTCTCTAGGCTTTTGCTATTACTGGATGAGGCTTTATTGATTATTTTTCTGCATATATTTGCATTTGTGAAATTATTTACCTTGGATAAATTTCAAGGAGAAAATAATATATAGATCATTTTTGAGTCTTGCATGTGCCTCTTGTGGCAAAATGTACCCATTTTATTATAATACCCCTTTGAATTTTGTAAGCTAGTCTTAAAAAAGTGTTTGGATTAATTGCTACACAGAGAAATAAACATATTCTTACTTGATTATATGTTAATATAACTTAATGTTTCTGAGTTTTCTTTGACTGTTTTACCCTTATTGGTGCCTCTGCCTTAGCATTTTAAAATTACTTAACCATTTTGATTACTTTTGTAATTCCATATCATGAAACAGTATACTTTTAAAAACCAAGGTGCAAGAGAAATCTAACATGACTTCAAAATGTATGTATAAAAGCCAAAGACCGAAGTTAGATCTGTGTTTATTTCTGGGTAATTTAAAAATTTTAATTTTTTTTTTTTAAATCCTAGTGTGAGGCTTCTTTTATAATCAGAAAATCTTTCTTTTTAAATGCAACTGATACAGTGGATGTACTTTATATTGAAATAAGATATACAAGATCAGACCTAAGGGATCAGTTGTAAAGAAACAAAAATCTGTCTCTCTAATGGAAATAAAAATATTTTAGCAGGTGAAATAAGTGACTTTCTAATTTTTCACTGGGAAAGCTTCCCAATTTTTCATTGTCACTTTTTCTTTTATAGAGATGCTGTTCAGTTAAATGTGATTGCTACACGCCAGCTTATTCTCCTTGCACAACAAATGAAGAACCTGGAAGTATTCATGCATGTATCAACAGCATATGCCTACTGCAATCGAAAGCATATTGATGAAGTAGTCTACCCACCTCCTGTGGATCCCAAGAAGCTGATTGATTCTTTAGAGTATGTTTGTTTTAGATTTATACACATTGGATTTGATCCCAAAACTCTGGACCCAAGTTTATCTATGTGTATCTCTTGGTCTATTTCAGTTTCTCTCTCTCTCTCTTCACCTACGCATATGTATACATTTATCTCTTCCTTATTCAACCAATTATTGCATATCTACTATGTTCTTATTGTGTAGATTTATATCTGAATGACTGTTGGTGAAGTCAAGGTGGATCTTTCACATTTGACCAGGTGTGAGGGTTGGAGGAAGGTCTCTGAACAACTCATCCATGATATTAGGGCCTCTGTTTTCCAGGGAGTTAATCTAGCAAGTATGAGAAGTACCTGATACCCATGGAGACTAATGACTTGCCTGTTCAATAGCAGGGTTCTAATTGATTAAAAAATTATCCTTTTTTCCCCCAAATGGAGTGTATCTGTATAGAGAGGCCTTAAATTATTAGAGGATCAGTCTCATTCCTTTAAATGATACTCCTAGTGTTATTGTTTATTATCTTTCTGAGGACTAGGATCCTGTCAGCAATTATTATTTGAGAAGTATTTGTGAGTATTTGATGGATATGGCGTTAAGTGAAGTCGGCAGGGTCAAGATTTCATTTGCTTCAGGCTGTACTTTCTCATCAAGTGAAACAGACAGGATCAGAGCAAAAACAAAAAGAAGGGTCTTTTCTTCTTTAATGGGCTAGAATTACGGAAAATTCCCGTGTCCATCATATCTGAACATATTCGTTAATCCTCCGGTATTAGCCCTGTGGACTTTTTCCTAATTTATTCTTCTCTGTTTCCCTTAGGTTTCCTTTCTTCCCAGAGATGCTATCCACTTTCAGCTCTGTTTACTGTCCCCTGCTTTCTCAAATTATTTTTTCCTAAGGGTGCTAGAGAACGTTCATTGTTTCTCCAAGCTTTCTACCTATAAGCACATATAAATCTTTTTCTTTACGGCTTTCCTGCTGATGAGTATGAGGAAGCAGACAGATTATAAGAAAATAAATAAGAATGGGAGTTTACCAAGACATTCTTATAAATCCCTGTTTCTGTTTTTTGACTCCATTTCTTAGATGGTCCCAAATATTTACCTCCTTGTCCCCATAGGTCAGTAGTTAGAAGTGTTTCATATCTCTGGGAAAAGTTGAATGCAGAAGCTAATGAAGCTTTTTACTTTTTCTCTTTTTAGCAGTTGGTATATCCAAACATCTAAGTTGCTGAGAAAGCACTCGTAACCTTCTAATTCTGTATCTCTTTTCTTTGCTTACAAAGAAATCTAGCTAACAGATAATTTTAGGGTAACTCATAGATTGGCTCTGTAAACTCACTCCCAGTGATGAGGCTTTCTGGCTAACATCTCCTTGGTTTAGCCAGTTCATAGTTTTTGCTGTTTTTTAATGTAGCAACTGTTCCATTTTTCAAGACTCATCTCCACTATGGAATTTTTCCTAAGTTGAGTAGCAACCTCCCTTCAGTTTTGTTGGATTCTTTTTCTTCCATGCACAAAAAGTACTCCTACATGCGAAGAAAACTTACGTTGATAATCTCTGTTTTATGCTTCCTCATCAGTTAATATGGGCATCTTTAGAGTATGCCATTTGATACTGAGTGTATAAGTCTGTATAACATTATAGATAGTAAGGAAGAGTATCTGAAAACAGGTACATAACATAGTGGAATTGGAAATGTAGAATTGGAAAGACCATGGATATCACCTAGTATATCACCCTCCTTTTACAGATGATCAGAGACATATTCGTTAATCCTCCGATATTAGCCCTGTGGACTTTTTCCTACTTTATTCTTCTCTGTTTCCCTTTTCTTCAGAGACACTGAGAGAATTGGAGGAATTTTGTGACTTCATAGTAGGTTGCTAATTGAATTTTTATAGCATGGTTCAGTTTATTTTTATCATTTACCTTAGTATTTGTTAGTCTTGCTAGTGAGAACATAATAGTTTTTAGTGCTTTACATGAACTACTTAGATCCCTAGACCTTTTATATTAATTGTAAATGTATGTTCATTGCAAATGTTTGTAATGAACATATGGTGCTGTTATGGTGGTTATATACAAGTCTGTAATTCCTAATCTGAAACCCTTGGGGCTAGATATATTTTGGAATTTCTTTGGACGTCAGAAAGGAAATATAATCTATGTACTCTGTAATATGAAGTAACTTCACCTAGATCCGGGATAGCACCCCTGATCAAACACATATGAAGTGTATGAATATTTACCTTAAGTGGTCTTTTTTAAAAGGCCATGAATCAGTTCAGATCAGTTATTGCCACCTACTCTATTATTTATGAAAGAACTCTTGGCTTTCAGACCTTTTGGGATATAGAAATTGTATATAAGAGATGTGGACTTGAAGTTGATGTTTAATGAAAGTAAGATTCACTTTTTTTTTTTAGTAAAAGTTGTCAAATCATTTGAGTCAGAGCAACAGATATGTTTGAATATGCAAAGTTACTGAATATATTTTTGCATGCAATTTCTTTGCTAACCAGGTGGATGGATGATGGCCTAGTAAATGATATCACACCAAAGTTGATAGGAGACAGACCTAATACATACATATACACAAAAGCATTGGCAGAATATGTTGTACAACAAGAAGGAGCAAAGCTAAATGTGGCGATTGTAAGGCCATCGATTGTTGGTGCCAGTTGGAAAGAACCTTTTCCAGTAAGTTGTGAGAAATCTTTGTAAATAATGGAATTGAGAATTTTAAGTCTTGTCTTTGTATAAAAAGAGTTGGCAGTTGTTTGATATAAGAGCAGGTGTTTTTTACTGTACATGGCTTACTATGGCAAAGTTGTTCTCATTCATAGAAGGAGATACTTTTGTTGGTACTTTTTTGTAATGTAATGCTGTGTATATAGAAATGCAGATAAACATTTTCAAAATCTTAACTGAAAGTTAAATTCAATCAAAGTCTGCGATGTTGTCTGGAGTCAAAGTAGACATTGCATTATACGTTTTCTTTGTGACTAACAAGATATTGGACTCTGACACATCAGCATTTGTTGGCTTTTAAAATTATTTACTGATTAGTTTCCCTTGTGGAGGTGAAAGAAATAGAGATAAGAATATTCAGGATCTTATTTTATTTCATTTGCTTTTTAGTACCAAAAAGAGGCAAGCCTTCCAAGGGGTAAACTCTTCCTGGTATAGATCACAGGCTAAGAAAGGCATAAATTTCTATGATAATTTGCTGTAGAAAAGCAGGCCATTATGGTATTTGTGAATCCCTGGAATAAGGGAAAATAGATATAAACTAACATGAATTGATTTACAAAAAACCTAGGTCTCTATTATGATAGTAAGTGGTATCTCTTGTTGCTTTGACAAGTGTTGTCTTTTCCTCTGTTTTATTCAATAATATTGAGGAGTTCCCATTTCCCCCTAGTCTCAGGATGCTGCTTCAGTAAATAGCACAAAATCAAACTTGAGAAGGTTTAATTTAGCTAAAATATTTGACAGGTATAAACTCCTTTTTATTGATTTCTCTTTGTAGAGAGTTAATGGAAGAGTAGGTAACCCTTTGAAAATGACTTAATTTCACCATTTGCAATATCAGGAGAAGACTGCTTCTGTTACAGGAGAGAAATATTCTGGTCTGAATCTTGTCTTTTTTAGTTTTTAGAAGAAAACGGGGCTGTAGATTTCAAATCTCTAGTTTTATAATATTTCTAAGCTCCCCCTATTTTTAATTTTTTATTAGGGATGGATTGATAACTTTAATGGACCAAGTGGTCTCTTTATTGCGGTAAGTAAACCTTTTGACTTATTTAACATTCTGCATATTTTTCTGTTTTCAGTATATCTTTGTATGTATATGTGTATGTGTGTATATATATGCACTCTGCCTTACATATCTTAAGGTGTTGTTTTTAATTTCAACAAAGGCAGGGAAAGGAATTCTTCGAACGATGCGTGCCTCCAACAGTGCCCTTGCAGATCTTGTTCCTGTAGATGTAGTTGTCAACACGAGTCTGGCGGCAGCCTGGTATTCCGGAGTTAATAGGTATTTGAGGTGACAATGTCGCTTGTTAAATAAATAGTAACTGTGAAGGGAAAACAGAGCTAATGGCTAATGTTAATTAATCCCTCAGTACTGATAATTTCCATACCAATATGTACAGGTATTATCACTTCCAATTGCAAGAATTGATTTAATCATAGGTAATATAGCAAGTAGTCCCATCAGTTGTAATTAAGAATTGACATTAATTTTCATATACTGTCTACAGGATGGACAAGTTCATTTGGGATTAAGAATGAGAAAAACCCAAAACCCTGGTGCTTTTTTAATCCAAACTAAAACTTAGTATAAACTCAACATATAAAAAACTGAAATTTTCAGAGAATGGCTTACATATGTCAAACATGGCACACTAGAGTAGCTTTAAAGATTTATTTATTTATTTGAGAGAGAGCGAGAACACAAGCAGGGAGGAGGGGCAGAGGGAGGGGAGGGGAGCCGACACCCGTCCCCCCTCCCCCGCGAGCAGGGAGCCTGATGTGAGGTTCGATCCCAGGACCCTGGGATCATGACCTGAGCTGAAGGCAGACACCTTCAGCTGCCCCACAGCTGAGCCACCCAGTTGCCCCACTGGAGCACCTTTAATTGACTTAGGCCTCTTTGTAAAAGGGAGTAGTAGCATTTACAGGTAACCCCTAAATTTTAAGCTTTTCAATAACATTTTTTTTCCCTAATCAATAAACTGCCCTTATTTTTTAAGTCAGCATTTTATATCCTAAAAAATACGATTATATGAGTATATTGTTTCTGGTAAAAGGGAACTCAGTCCATAGTTCTTAAGCTAGAGCCTCTGGAAATGAAAAGAAGATAGGAAGAGCTGAGGTTGTTTGTCATTGTTGTTTTCCTTACATTTAAAACCAGATACTCCTGGGGCGCCTGGGTGGCTCAGATGGTTAAGCGTCTGCCTTCGGCTCAGGTCATGATCCCAGGGTCCTGGGATCGAGTCCCACATCGGGCTCCTGACTCGGCAGGGAGTCTGCTTCTTCCTCTCCCTCTGCCTCTCCCACTGCTCATGCTCTCTCTCTCTCTCTCTGTATCTCTGTGTCTCAAATGAATAAATAAAATCTTTAAAAAAAAAAAAAAAAAAACAAAAAAAAACCAGATACTCCTGCTATTATAAGGAAGAAAAATACGAAAAGAGAAAAATATTTATTTTTTTATAATAATTTTTTTGGTGAGGGGGGAAGGGTAGTTGTAAATAGCCCTTCAGACACAAAGATTAATTGTTTAAGGATAATTTTTAAAATAATCAGTGTAGAAAAGTTACCCATCATCCTTACTTCTTCCTACTTGAGTATTGTTTAAGATTTCGATTGGATAAGCTTGGCCTCTTTTTGATGTCTCACTGCTTTGATCTCTGTCTTTGCAGACCAAGAAACGTCATGGTGTATAACTGCACAACAGGCAGCACTAACCCTTTCCACTGGGGTGAAGTTGGTATGGTTTTACCTGTGTTTTTGAACGTTAGAATAAATCTTAACTTAAAATACTCACTGAGTTTTTATGTTAGAACATACCCACAAGGCATTAAAAAGCCACCGAGTAACCAATTTATTCTTATTTTAATTGCTGTATTAGAATATCTATACTTATGCTGCCTTGTGGTCCTTAGCAGTATTTCATAAATTAAAAAACATCCTGCAGTATATTCCCTCCTTGGCCCACCCTTTTCTGACTGTACTAATTTTCTGCTGCCGTCTGCAGCCTCCTTCACAGATAAATGCCCAGGATGAGGAAACAGTGATTTTTTTCCCTCCCTCATGGTACTCTCAGTCCTGACGTTGTCTATTCAAAGGCAGTATCACTTCCAACTACAGGAATTGTTCCATCACAGGAGCCAGCTAGCTCCTAGCCACCTACCTAGCCAGCTACCCCAAGAGTAATAAATTAAGGAGTTAGCAAGGAGGATACGTTTTGCCCCAGTATTTTCTATTACATTTATTAATTTATTGAAGTTCACAGATTCACAGGAATATATGTGTGCTATATTGCTTGTTCTAAATTAGGGTTAATAGAACTTAAAGCCTACTGAAATTGAATAATTTTTAAGTTGTTTTTCAAATTTAAAGTAAGATATATCGATGGCATGGATTTAGTAATAGGTCTTATTTTACCTCTCATTGAACAATTTTTGTTACCCTTACAGAACAATTTTGATTTTAAAGTAAATCTTTATGTCATTTGTCCTAGGGTTTTTCTGTGCCATTTTTATTTCAATTTAAAGATTGACCATTATAACATAAGAAAAAAAATCCAATCTAGAGTGATTTTAATTTTATGATAATTATTTAAATAGTATTCTAAGAATTTTAAAACACTGAAATGAGTTAGGTTTTTTGTAATCTCTCATTGTGTTGTAAAGTTTAGTAAAAATCAAGTTAAGCATTATTTTTAAGTGGATTTCTCAATATACATTTCCATTAAAGTATTAACATAGATAATAGATTTGATTTTGTTGATATTGTATTGCCTAAATAAATTACAGCAGAAGTTAATTTTGGGTTGTTTTAAGCTTGTTGTATGTTAATTTGAGCAACTTAATTATTTATAAGCAAAGGATGATGATTTTCCTTTTCTTTTTTAAGTAAGTATACAGTAATAAGAATCTGGAAAGAGGAACAGAAAGAAAGAAGCTATCGTGAGAGGTGAAATATAGAAAGTGACATTGTAAACTGACATAGGTAAAACATTAAGAGGATTTTTAAGAGTGAATTGTAACAAAAATTCATTCATCTAATTAAAATTCATAAATAGTGACAGTTCTAAAACCACTCAAGTTCAGCAGTCTAATACTCCTATTCTCTTAGCTACTATCGAGAGTAGAAAAGTTTGTTTTTTAATTGAGCGAACTCTGACATCTTTGGTAAAATATTTTGCTTTGTAAAAACATGATTTTTTTTTTCAAAACTTCATTACATGGTTATTATCAAAGCTGTTACACAACTTTTCTTCCTCAGAATACCATGTAATTTCCACTTTCAAGAGGAATCCTCTCGAACAGGCCTTCAGACGGCCCAATGTAAATCTAACCTCCAATCACCTTTTATATCATTACTGGATTGCTGTAAGCCATAAGGCCCCAGCATTCCTGTATGATATCTACCTCAGGATGACTGGAAGAAGCCCAAGGTAATGGTGACTAGCTCTGTCTTATCTGTTCCTCTGACTGTTAAACAACCCATGCTTACACTAAAATGCATATTCATTAACTCTCTATTTGTTTATGCTTATGATAAGGCTTAATGGCCTTTTGTGAATGAGAAGACTCTTGAAATTAAGACTTTGTCAGAAAAGCAAAGGTAGTGTCATCACTTACTCTAATTTATTCTGAAGTTTGGATGATAAATTATTGTCATGTGCTGAATTCTAGGTCTAATTTTAGGTGTTTTTTCTGAATAACAAATAACATTCAAAATGCTCTGACGCTTATTTTTCCTACAGGATATTATCTAAATCATTCCTTCAAGATGAATCCTTTAAACCAAGTGTTCAGGCGCCCCAATGTTAAGTTGTATTCCAACAACTTATTGCTTCATTATTGGAAGGGTGTCAGACATACAGTACCTGCATTATTGCTTGATCTTGCACTCAGGTTGACAGGTCAGAAACCGTGGTAAGAAGAATAGCAGTAAATACACCTATGTATTGGTAAGGTGGTGGAAGCTTGCTGGAGAGACAAAAAGTCCGCTAGCATGAGCTTTACCTTTAGAATTACTAAACTGATTAATCACAATCACAATCAAGATGCTAGGACATTTCTTAGAAATTTAGAATATTTGGGGAGACTAATTGTGGATCTCATTCTTATTGGGCCATTGATCCTCCAAAATCCCATAATAGAGGAAATGTCCAGCATCAAGGTTGTCATTGTTATTATAAGCTGAAATTGAGCCCGTCTCTCCCCTTTAAAAACTTAGAGGTGAGTCTGTAGGGGATTAAGGGTAAAATGTTTGCTATGAGTGGATTGTACAGTTTTATATGAAAAAACATAGAATCTAAAAAATTAATGGCTTGAAATATCTCAGCTGCCCATTCAGCTTATAATATGGTAATTACAGTTTTTGACTAATTTTCCAGGTTGAAAATGTCATAGTTTAAAACAAAAGTTAACAAATGGGAAGTTTTCTGTTTTCTTATGGTTGTTATATAGCCTTTCTTTTTTCTTTTCTTTCTGATTGAAACCCCACAAACTTAAAGTCCTCCTACTATCTTTACCAGAATTATAGCGAAATGTACCATAAATATATCTATTTTTTTTAACTACATTGGCGTTACAGTGGAGCCTTTGATTGGAGAGTTCAGGATTTGAGTATTAATGTATAAAGAAGATGCTGATTCCAGAACTTCCATCAACTGTTCAAAAAATAAAAGTGAGGTATCTGCCAGTTATAGTGTATCAGGATCTGAGTTTCTTGTAGGGATTTTCTGTGGATTCAGTTGTCAATTATGTTCCTAACCCAATGTGTTAAATATTGAAATATGTGAGAGGTGTCAAATTGAACAACTTTAGGACAGGTAAAGAAATACTTAATGGAAAAAAGATCCAAAATATATCAATTATTTTGAAGTTTTTTTAGAGTGGTCTATGAAATGCGGTATTTGTGATTGGCAGCATTCTTTCATGGCTAAAAAGCAAATGTAAATTCATGAGTGATGGCATTGCATGCTTTCCTGATATTAATAAGGTTATTGCATATTAGAGCAGAAAAGTCAAAACTAGGTCAAAAAAGTAAAACAGGGTAAACATATCACAAAGCCTTATACAGAAAAGGGGGCTTAGTAAACTTAAACAATGAATGAATAGCCAAAGTTTATTAAATAATTTATAGTAGGTGTTGCTGTATAACAAATCATCTCAAACTTAGTGGCTCTTAGAAAAGCAGAAGTTACTTTATTATTTCCTTCGGTTTATTGTTTCTCTCAGGATCAGGACTTCAGGAGGGAATCAGCTAGGCAGTTTTGGCTTGGGGGTCTTTGACATGATTGTCAGATGGAGCTGAAAGGGGGGCATGCAGTGGAAACACCTTGTGTCGCTGTCTCTTCATAAAGTGTCAGGATCTCTTCTTGTAGTCTCTTTTCAAGAACTAGTGGTAGCCTTAGGGGAAATGGACTGCTTACACGGTAACTGAAGGCTTCAAGGAGAAGTCTTTCAGCAGGCAAGTGGAAGATGTGTGCATTTTCTGACCTACCCATAGAAATCATGCAGCACTACCTCATTCTTTCAGTCACACGTGAGTCACACAAGTCCTCCAAAATTCAAGGAAAGGGAATGTAGAGAATGTTCAAGATCATGTAAAATTTGAACAAGTTAGTTGAAAGGTATTGTTGAAGCCATTTTAGAAAGTGCAATTGGCTATAGTTAGCCTTCTGGCCACAACAGTTCATACCCCTCCCTCATGGGAAATACACTTAACTTCTTCCACCCTACCAAGACCTTTCTGGCATCAGCTTGAAGCCACTGTTGGGTCAACTGAATCTGGTGCAATTGTAGATAAGGCTGTTTAGGAGTGGTTTTGCAGGTGTAGTTCCTCAAGTATTGGTCTGAAAACCTGTGAATGAAAGTGCCAAGTTACCTGCTGCCCACACACACAACATGTAGGGGTGAGACAAGCATAGGAAAATGACTGGACAATTTTGTGCAGTCACTGATCTGTAACAGTTTTGAATTCCAGCTAGGTTATGTTTGATGGTTTCTTAATTAGGGTTCAGTCCTACTCTCTGGTTGTTCTTTTTTTTTTTTTTAATAAAGATTTTATTTATCTGACAGAGAGAGACACAGTGAGAGAGGGAACACACAAGCAGGGGGAGTGGGAGAGGGAGAAGCAGGCTTCCCGCTGAGCAGGGAGCCCGATGCGGGGCTTGATGCGGGGCTCGATCCCAGGACCCTGGGATCATGACCTGAGCCGAAGGCAAACGCTTAACGACTGGCCCCCTCTCTGGTTGTTCTTTGAGATTCTTGGCTCTGCCCTCTGAGTCATCCTTCTTTTTCATTAAAAAAAAAAAAAAAAATGGCCTGGGTTTGCAGCCGAATCACCTTCTTACCCTACTTCTTGCCCATAAAATGTTGGGAGTGCCTAGGGCTGGGATCAGCAAACTTGTTCTGTAAAGGGCCATGTGTACTATTCAACTCTGCTGTTAAATGTAGCTTCCACCTTGCAACCGCTCAGCTGTGCAGCCATAAGCAATATGCAAATGAGTAAGCATGACTGCATTCCAATAAAACTTTATTTACAAAAAACAGGTGGCTTTGATCCCTAGGCTCTGGTCTGCTGACCCTTGATCCAGAGGCCTCTTTTCACTTTTGTCTCTGTCCCTTTAAGTATAAACTGATCAGATTCCTTTTAAAACTGCAGGTTTCCCGTATATCTCATTTTAAAACAATCTACTCCATTAGACCAAAGCCATACGCGCAGATGTCTTTGAAACATGCCTTTTTCTATCTTGGGTTCTATATGAGGTTGCTATGGAACAACACCCTTCGATCTTAGATCCTTGCCTTTCAGGTTCTGCCTCTTCGACAACAGTTTCTATGAGACATGTCTTTAAGATTGGCATGAGCCTTTTGTTTATCTGAAAGGTTCTATGAGGAACTATTTTAGATCTTTCTGAGGTCTTAACAAAGAATCTTATATCTGCATTCTGGACTTGAGCTATGCTCAGAAGCCATTTCTTAAAGAATTCCTGGCTGACATTTTACATCCCTTCCAAATTCTACTCATATAGTTCATTTTTTTAAAAGATCATCTTTGTCCTCTCTTGAGGAAATCTTCTTGGCCAGATCATCAAGTTTATTAGGTAGAGTTTTTATTTTTCATTTTACCACAAGTGACAATTTAGTTCTTCTAACTTCCAACAATATTTTTCTCACTTTCCTTCAAGCCCTCACAAGTATCTTCCTTAAAGCTCTCTTTAAAGTTTCCACTAACATTCTTCTCTTGGTCCTTCCAGGTTTCACCAGTGGTCTCTGCAAGGGCCTTCCAGATTCTGTGTACTTGATCCTAAAGCCAATACTACATGTTTTAGATGTTTATTATAGCAGCCTCTCATTCCCTGTACTGATACCTGTTCTGTGATCCGTGCTGCATGACATATCACTTCAAACTTAGAGTCTTTTTTTTTTTTTAAGTTGTATAATTGACATCAAACTTCATATCTTAGAACAACAATCACTTTACTTATCTCATGATTTCTGTGGGTCAGAAATTCTAGAAAGCTTTACCTGGGTGGTTTTAGCTCAGCATCTTTCAAGTGGATGCAGTCAGATGTGGACTGGAGCAGGTACACTGTGGGAGTAGGAAAGGAAGGGTACAGAGCAGCAAGAGTGGCTGGGCATCTTTCTCACGTCACGTAGTCTCAGAGCCTTTCTACACCATCTCTCCACATGCACTGATTTGGGCTTCCTTCAGCATAGCAGCCTTAGGGGTTGGACAGCATAAATGGCGACCGAAGTCTTCAAGCGTGAGCATTCCAGTGAGCAAGGCAGAAAGCTGTATCACTTTTTCTTACTCACCCTTGGAGGTTATACGGTGTCATTTCCACCTCATTCTCCTGGTTATAAGTTACCTTTTACCTCTTGATGGGAAGATAGGGTGATATTGTAGGTCAGCATGTAGGCTAGAAAATATTGTAATCACCTTTGGAGTTTAAAGTCTGCTCCAAATAGGAAACCTCAAGTAAAGAATCTTTCTAATTGAGGTTTGTCCTGCACAAGGCTAGTATGAGAGCAGCGATGACCCTTGACCTCGGGGCTTACAGTCTAAAGGCAACAAGAGTCAGAGAGGTTTTTCCTTTAGGCAGTCTTATAAATGTTAAATACAGAGTCTTATTTATATTATTTAATTTGTTCAGATATTTACTGAACAAGGTACTGGGCTTTATGTCTTATACTGGGACCTTAATATAATGCCTCCTTCTACATTAAAGTAATGTTAATCATGGCATTCATGGTGTCCACTTTGTTCATTTTCATTATTCTGTGTGTCAGCTAGATAAAAATCTAACTTACTGCATTTCTCAATGTAATGATAAAAAGTACCACTCAAACATGCATCATAAGGAATCCTGGGTGACAGTCACTTGGGACTAGGATGTATGGTATTACTGCAAGTGGAGGCAGCATAAATTATTCACTCTCACTCTTGGAATGCAGTAGATTATTTCATCACTCTTAAAAATGACATTAGGAAAATGGTTCCATAGTCCGATTTTTTTGTTATTTAGCCTAACTCTCTCTAGCTTAACTTCTGTGAATCTGATTTTTTTTTTTTTTTAATCTTTCTGGTTGTTAATGGAGGGTAGTTTTGGCCTCCATCAGGGAACATTTAAAAGCATTTGGGGATGTTTTTAGGGGGAGGTTATGCTACTGGCATCTAATGGGTAGAGGCCAGGGATGCTGAACCTCTTACAGTGCACAGGACAGCCCCCCACCACAGAGAATTATTGGGCTCAAAATGTTTGTAGTGTTGAGGTTGAGAAATCCTGGTCTAGATCTTGCGGATTGTGGTGATTTTTTTGCAGGTTGTGATAATAATAAAGGATAAATACATACTCAGAACATACATGGTGATGTAGTCTCAGGCATCTATCTGCTCATAGGGCATTTGAACCAAAGAGTGATTATGCAAAGTTTTAAAGTTTCTTTTTATCCTGATAGTATTCAGTCCAGTACTTTTATTGCTTGATAAATATTCCGTGAACTTCACATGGAAGTGGCCTTTCAGATTTCCTTCTTCCCATCCAATTTTTTATTGTATTTTTAAATGGCTGAATCAGTGATTGGTTGCAGGGTAATTCTGTCACTTGAGTGAATCTAAAGATAAGACTAGGTGAGAATTGTCAGTGAAAAAGAAATCAGGAAGAAGAACTTGTTAATAAGATATATGTTGGAAAATGATGTTAAGCAAATATGTGTATGTGTGTAATTCAAGTGTACTATACTGGTTGTGATAGTAGATATTGATTTAATTACAGACCTGTTATATCTTTTTTTGTTTTTGTTATAGGAAAAAAATGGTCTGATCTCTTTTCTAAAAGGAGCATGTCTTGGTTTCCTCCCCGCTCCCCCCATGTGCTTTCTATCTGTCTGAACTCTTCCTGTCCAAATACAGCCTTCGATGCTCAGTAATTCTTTTCGTGTTTGATGGAAGTTTTATTTTGGGATTACTTTCTTGCATGAACTACAGTTTTCCTTTGCATAGTCCATGTTGCCTCATTTTCTTGTAGTGTTCTGGATTCAAGGTTTCTTTCTAAACATATTGAATGTGTCCTCAGAATTGTTTAGCTAATGTTACTGTTTTGACTTTTCCCCCATTTCTAATGTTCTAATTTTCTCCCATTTTTCCCCATTTCTAAAACCCCTGATTTTGGGACTTTCTAAACTATGTAAATGCTAATCCTTATTGTGGGAATATAAATAGAATTCTTTTAGAGTATTTCTCTACAAATTATTTTTCTGTTTATCAGAGGCCAGGGATTTTTGGTGTGTGTTTTGTTTTAGAAAGTTCTTTCTTCCCTTTTCCTACTTATCATAGGTAATTAGATGTTACTGCTCTGGTTAGTGTTATGATATCAATGACTTACAGTGAGCCATGATGTATAAAATGACAGATTTAAAGATTAAGGCCCTTCGTCCTTTTTAAAAAGGAACAAATAAAAAATATCAAACTTCCTTATTTCTATTCTATAAGGATGGATAATGGGGGTTTGGGGAAGTTAAGTGAATATCTTGAATATCTATTTCAGAAAGTTTTCAGCATGAGTCATTGATTTCACAGCACATTCAGACAACCAAGAGTGGTACCTCTCTGTGTTAAAGAGAAAATTACTTTAAAAATATATTTGGAGAGAGTTGATTAAATGGCAAACGAGTATTTCTGTATACTTTGCCTCCATGATGCTGAAGAGTTGAGATTATAACGTAACACCATGTATTATGAGTTCACAGGAAATCTTAGTAATTGTAGCTGAACCAAAATGTGATTGAAGGAACAAAGAGCAAGGGAATACTAATTGAATCCATTTATTTGCTTAGGATTATAGTAGAAAATGTGACCTCAAAGTACTGTATTTCCTTTGAAAATTAATTTCGTATATCAACAGAACTCTGTTTAGGCAGCATTAAATTCATTTGCTGCTGCTTAAAAATTTTTTCCATTTTGGATTTATAAGATGTTCTTCAAAGATACAGAAATATTCTTACTCTCTGGTGGTTTGGTACACTAAATGAATTACGTATTATAATTTTACTGTTACTATCTCAGTGTAGAAACTGATACCCTGGGTGGTGATGAGATTTTTCCTAGTCTATGCAAATTATGAATCTGTCCATTTTTCTTACAATACAGGATGATGAAAACAATAACTCGTCTTCACAAGGCTATGGTGTTTCTTGAATATTTCACAAGTAATTCTTGGGTTTGGAATACTGACAATGTCAATATGTTGATGAATCAACTAAACCCTGAAGATAAAAAAGCAAGTATTTTCTGTTTTATATTAGAAATATGTAGCATACTAATTGGAGAACCATTAGCAACCTGAGAAATAATTGGATATTTTCCACAATCAGTATGCAACAAGAAAGACATTTGACCTATTTATAGTGTCTCGTTAGAGCTTCCAGTCGTAATTATTGGTGGTAAAATAAAATTGCTCTATCTTAAAATTTATAGTGTAAGTATTTGAGAGCAGCAGAGGTGCTTTCAAAGTATGATTGAAATGTTGATTCTTTTTTTCCCTTTAGTCAAATTCATAGAAAACTTGGACTTCTTTATGCATTTTTCCTTCACTTTGTTTTCTTTGAATTTCGAGAAAAAAACCTTCTCTCTGAAATTGTTTTACTCATATATTCTTTAATTTCTTAACATTCCACATTTCGTCCTCTGTTAGTTTGAAACTTAAACTCTTTATGTGTGGTTTTTTTTTTTTTTTGAGGTTACCTTAGATATTTTAACATGCATAGCTAACAAAGTCTAAATTAAGCATTTTCTATAGCTTCTTCCTTAATGATATTTAGGACCTTAAAGTGTTTGAGCTGTAACTACCACCCCACTAATATACATATTTATACATTACTTCAATTCTCTATTTAAATCTTATAATTAGATATGATTTTGGTTAGTTTTATTTAGATTTAACCAATACTTACCAGTGTCTTTACTATTAGATCTTCTCTTTAGGGTCATTTTCTTTCAGCTTGAAATCTATCCAGAATATGATTTAGTAGGATGTCTGTTAGTAGTGAGCTCTCAGTGTTTGATTGTCTGATGTGTCTTTATTTTACTCTTGTTTCTGTAACATGATTTTGGCACATTAAAGATAACTTTCTCTTTTGTATTCCTTTAATATTTGGCTTATGTTATTGCTGTTGAAAAAATCAGTCTCATTTGCTCTTGCATTATGGGTCACCTCTTATTGTCTCTTTTTCAGAGTTTTTTTGGTATTGTGCAGTTTCACTGTGAATGTGTCTGGGTATATATTTATATTTTTTTTAATTTATCCTGTTTCACAGTGGGCTTCCTGGATCTGAAGTCAGATTATTATTATTTCTTCACATATGGCCTCTTCACCATTCTCTTGTCTTCTTGTGAAATTTTAATGAATTTTAGATCATTCTCACCTCCAGATCTTTTAACTTTTATTTCACATTTTGTGTCTCTTTGTTTCTGGCCTGAGAGCTAATAATTAAAGTTCTGTGACAGTCTTTCAGCTGTGCCTAAGCCACCCCGCTGAATTTTGGGTTTCAGGTATTTTCACTTTTAGAAGTTCGGTGTATTTTTCAAATCTTATAGACATTTCTTAAATAATCTTTAGAATTTTTTTTCTTGACACATGGTAGACATAATTGTTTTAAATTCTGTTTCTGCTAATTCAGACTTCTAAAGGTTGTGCAGCTTAGCATCAGCCACTTCA
Organism: Phoca vitulina; assembly: GCF_004348235.1. Taxonomy (NCBI): domain Eukaryota; kingdom Metazoa; phylum Chordata; class Mammalia; order Carnivora; family Phocidae; genus Phoca; species Phoca vitulina. The sequence continues at coordinate 3,907,495 of NW_022589739.1, read as the reverse complement.
TCTGTCCTTTAAGCTAGCTCTCATTCATGGCACCTTGTTTCTTGTTTCTTATTGTTTGACTGTAAATTCATGTTCCTTGAGGATTTCTGTGGGAATATTTTGAAGCCTGTGTTGAAATTGCAGTTTCCCAATAAGGATTTGCCCTTCTGCCAGTAGCCTGGTGAGTGTTAGCATTAACTAGCCAGGTGACATTAAGAGGCCAGGACCCACTTTGAAATACCTGATGAAGTTTTTAGCACAACTGAGGTGAATATGGGCCTTCAGTAGGCTGGTTCATGTTTACAATTTCTCAAAGGCGATTTTTTTTTTCATCTTCCCAATCGCAGCTTCCTTTCTCTTTCCACTTCTTTCCTTAAAAATTTTAATGTTTTATTTAATATATCCAAAATAATATATAATTTAAACAAAAATTTAAAAATTACTTAAAATTTAAAGAACTATTTAAAGGATATTATACTTTCAATTTTTTTTATACTGAGCCTTTCAAACCCAGTGTGCATTTTACACTCCCCAGCACATCTCAGTTCAGACCAGTCACTTTCAAGTTCCCAAAGATGTGTGTGGTTTGTGGTGGCTACCATATTAGATAATGCAGATTTAGTCCCATTGTACTGGTTGTGCATGACAAAGGCATCAAGAGTGCAGTTTTTCTGCCCACTTCTGTGTGTGGTGGGTTTACTTTTTTTTTCACCTTTGCTCTGAGGCTACAGCTCTTGGGATTTTTATCTTTTTGCAGAAATATTCCATAAGACTCCTTAACTGGGGCGCCTGGATGGCTCAGTTGTTAAGCGTCTGCCTTCGGCTCCCTGGGATCGAGCCCCACATCAGGCTTCTTGCTCGGCGGGAAGCCTGCTTCTTCCTCTCCCACTCCCCCTGCTTGTGTTCCCTCTCTCACTGTGTTCTCTCTCTCTCTGTCAAATAAATAAATCAATTCTTAAAAAAAAAAAAAAAAAAGACCCAACTTATGGGGCCGTAGGCTTTATAAGCCAGTCTTCCTCCTTGCCTACAGCCTTCAAAGCAGAAAGTGTAGGTACCAGGGTCCTGCAGATAATCTCAGGTTAGGAGATTTGTGGCTTCTGCTGATTCCTTATTTTCTCCCTTTCCATCTTCCCTCTCCCCATCCCAGTGCACAACACATGCTGCCCAGTGGATTATCAGAAAGTGAGCACCCCGGTGAAAAAATAGAACATTATTATCCCCAGAAGATCCCCTCGTGCCCCCTCCCAATCACTATCTCCCAAAAGTAACAACTATCTCAGATTCTAACACTAAATGGTAGTTATACCCATTGTTGACTTTATACAAATGGTATCCTAATACAGTATTTTTCCTTTTTTTGTTGATATTTGAGTTATTTCCAGTTTTTGGCTATTAGGAATAATTTTTTGAACCATGTGCACACATTTGTATAGGATCTATACCTAGAAGTAGAATAGTAGCTAAGTCAAAGGGTATTTGTATGTTCAATGTAATTGATAATGCTTAACAGTTTTCCACAGTAGTTGCACCAATTTGTATTCCAAGTGGCAGTTCATGAGAGTTCCTGTTAATCCACATCCTCCGAACAGTTAGCCTTTTCATTTTAATTTTTAATTTTATCCACTTTGTTGGGTGTATAGTGGTATCTCAATGTAATGTTAATATGCATTTCATATTACATAAAAAGTTTGTGTAGAAATGGCAAAAATTGCCAATAATCCTATTGAAAATGGGCTAGAGAAGAAGAGTCTACAGAAAATAAATGCAAATGATTCTTAACAAAAGATACTCATCCTCACTCATAAAAATGGAAATGTAAATTGAAACTAGACTGAGATAATTACTACTTAACAGTTTGCAAAGATGCAAACTTTGCCAGCATACCCTTTTGGTAAGGCACTGGCCAGTGGGAGCTCTCATACATTGTTAATAGGAAGGTATATCTTTCTCTGACCTTGTATTTTCAACTTTTCTGTATCCTTATCTTTTAGATATTTCTCTTCTAAGCAGCATATAGGTTTTTTTTCAGTCTGATAATTTTGGACCCTTATTTGGAACACTTAATCCATAATGTAATTTCTGATAAAATTTGATTTAAATCTAACTCTTAGTGTTTCTCTTTGTCTAACTTGTTTTAAGTTCTTTTTTTTTTTTTTTTTGCTTTCTTTGAGGTTATTTTTTACAATTTTCTATTTTCCTATCTGTATCAGTTACGTAGAAATATACTAGTTGTATTGGTAGGTTACTCTAGAGATTACAGCATCCTTCCTTACTTTATCAAGGGCTAATATAATATTGGTACTTCTGCCCTTTTTTGGATAACGCAAGGACTGATACGTATTTTAATTCTGCATGTGCATTATAGGTCTTACAATCATTATTCTTACTGCAGTCTGTGCAGTAAGTATTCACATAGATTTACCAGCATAATTGCTCTTCATTTCTTCTTCCATCTCCAGACTTCAATCTGGAATCATGTTCATTCTGCTTAAAAAATACCCTTTAGTGTACTTCCTCTGGTGTGAGTCATCTGCTGATGTCACATCATCCCAGTTTTTATTCTTCTGGAAACATCTTTGTCAAAGATGTTTATACTGGTATAGAATTGTATGTTAACAGTTTTCTTTGAGCCCTGGAAGACATCCTCGCATAGTTTTTTGGCTTCCATTGCTTTTGAGAAGTCTCTGTCAGTTTAATACTTGTGCCTTTAGAGCTAATCCATAACACCTTTTTCTGCTGTCTTTGAAATTTTCATCTTTGATTTTCAACAGTTTTACTCTCATGTGCTCAGATACATGTGTATATGTGGTGTATGTGTATTTTGAGTCTTTGACTTATGTATTGTCATTTTGGGGAAATTTCCAGCTGTCATCTTCTCAGATAGTGTTTCTGTTCCACTCTTTCACTTTTCCTGTGGGGATCCAGTTACACGTATGTAATGACTTCTCATAATATCTCCTATCTGAAGTCGAGTCTCCATTTTAGTGCAATGTTACTTTAATGGTTTATTTATGTAGCTATTTTGGTCTACAACTTGGTATTTTCAGATAAATGATGGTAAACACTCAATAATCTGTTTATCACTCCAAAAAAATAATCTGTTTCTATATGGAGAAACACTGAGCAGTGCATAGCCCTCTTATTTTGCCATGAAGCAACACTTTTGTAAAATTTTCTTTTCTAGATTTGTCCATCCTTTTCATCAAATGGCCTCCTTACTGTTCCCTAAACTCCTAAGCCAGCTTTCACACCATACTCTTTCTCTTGATGTCATCACTGTTCTGTAGGAAAAGTAATCTGTGTGGTATGCAGGTGTTCAAGAAGAGATACTGTAGATAGAAACTGGAAATAAATATACTAGTACATGTATAAAGTGGTGAGGAATACATAGATTATTTGGACAATGGAATTTTATCTTTTTTTTTTTAATGGTACAGGTTTCTTTCTTCTTACATTTCATATACTTCTCTTTAAATGCTGGCATGAGTTTTCAGATTATCTTCTGAAATGTTTCTGTGTTTAGTGGAAGGTATAAAATAGGGATAAGAATTTCTTTGTGAATAACAGGAAGATTTTAAGAGTTATCATTATAAACATTTTATAGTCTTGTCATGTGCAGTTAGCCTTTAAAAAAGTGTGAATTTTGGGAGCACCTGGGTGGCTCAGTTGCTTAAGCTTCTGACTCTTGATTTCAGCCTAGGTCATAATCTCATGGGTCCTGAGATCAAGCCCTATGTCGGGGCTCTGTGCTCAGCGTGGAGTCTACTTGGGTTCTCTCTCTCTGCCCCTCCCCCTGTGCGTTCTCTCTCTCTGTCTGTTTCTCTCTAAAATAGATAAGTAAATCTTTAAAACAATTTTAGAAAGTGTGAATTTTTGACTAGCTATGAAAAAATTATTCAAGAGTGTAACCGATAGATTTTTTGTTTCTGTAGACCTTTAATATTGATGTACGGCAGTTACATTGGGCAGAATATATAGAGAACTACTGCATGGGAACTAAGAAATATGTATTGAATGAAGAAATGTCTGGCCTCCCTGCAGCTAGAAAACATCTGAACAAGTAAGTTTTTTACATCGGCTTGATTTCATCTTGTCTTCTTTATGAAACATTACACACAATTTTGTTTTGTTTTGTTTTTTTTGGTAAGCTGGTATATTGAATGAAAGATATTGCTAGTGTAATATATTGCATTTAGGAAAAGTGCTTACCTTTGGACTGAAACTATGGGAGTTTTAATTTGGCCTATGATTGTTGAAACTTACTATCAATTTATTCTGTTCCTTAGCCCTAATTTCAGGTGGGAATTTAGTTTTGAAAATCACTATTATCTTTTCTTAACCAACTGAGCCACCCAGGCGCCCACTATTATCTTTTCTTATATTACTACTGAAGAAGTAAAGATTTTAGAAAATGAAAATGTATTTTAAACTAGAGGTAATTTTAAAAAATAAACGAGGTAATATATTTGAAGGGTTTTTTGTTTGTTTGTTTGTTTGTTTTTTGCCCTAGTCAAATACATCTTTGGAAGGGGAAAAGAGATAAAATAATAACATCATTCAGCATAGAATTTTTTCTTTGTTTATAAAACCAGAGTTATAATTATTTCCTTAGTCTCATTATAAACATAATATATACTCATTGTTTTAAAAAACCCCAGACAACACAGGAAAAATCATTGTTATCCCATAATTCAGAGATGCAGTTAATTTCAGTAGTAACCTCTTTCATTTGTAGTGTTTTTATAATACAATTTTTATAACAGTTTTTAAGACCGTCACATCATTCTTCTTATACCTCCAACTTGTATGAGGCTTTTGCAGGGCAACTAGTTGTATAGTTGAGGAAAGTGAAGGTTAGGGAAGTTGTGTTTGCCCAGGTCATATGTATTAGGTGACAAAGGAAACTAGAATACTTATCTTTGACTCCTAATTCAAAGGTCTTTGGTTTTTTTATATCGTTTGTGTATTATAGTCTTATCTTGGACTGCCTATTGAAGTTAATGGAATTTATGTAGCATTGTTACATATCTGAATGTTTGTGTTCTTTTCTAACACCATTAAAATTATAAAAAACGTTTTGAAACACGAGCACAATAACATTAATGTTACTCTTTGAGAATGGGAGGGTCCTCCTATATAGACTAGTCCGTGTTTCATTCACGGATGAACATTTGTCCAATTGGCTTTTGATCATGCGACTGTCACCTATAACTAAAGAAGTTCACTTGTCTGACAACTTGCTAAAGAAGTTGCTAAAGATGTTAAAACATGTTTATTTTGTCTAGAAGATGATGTATATAATGAACAAACCTTTTTAGATTAGATAGGAAGCTCCAGAAGTACAAGGGGCATGTCTGTTTTACCTACAATATACTTAGTACTGGTCACACAGAAAGATGCTCAGTAATACTTGTTGAATGAATAAATTTGCATCCCAAATATACTGTTATAAAAAACCTTTGTGTATTCATTGTTAATAGAGGTTGTGCATTGTTTGATGGACTGCATGGTCAGGTCTGACTTTTGCTAACTTTCTAAATTAAGGGCTTCTAGTTAATTTTTAAATAGGTTTCGAATTAATAATGGATTTGAAAACTGAGCATCGATCATCTGCCATCCAGCAATATTTTATTCTAGAAAGCATTGTCTGATATGTCTCTTGATTTGCTTTCCAGGTTGAGAAACATACGATATGGTTTCAATACTATCCTGGTGATCCTGATTTGGCGCATTTTTATTGCAAGATCACAAATGGCAAGAAACATCTGGTACTTTGTGGTTAGTCTGTGTTACAAGTTTCTGTCATACTTCCGAGCATCCAGCACTATGAGATACTGAAGACAAGAATTTAGCATTAGAACATCTATGCATATGGTGGTCTAAATGCACAAAATGTAAAATGTACTTAAGTCATCTCACCTTTTTTCAAGACATTAAACCATCTTAGATCAGAGTGTGGAGTAAAGTATGGTACATTTTATGTAACATTTTAATGTTTATGCTTATAAAAATCTAGTGAACACACTGTGGTTATGCCAGCTCAAATCTACAATAGCCACCAAAACCATGACTTAACATTTTGATCCCTAGGGACAAGGGGTGGGGTGAGGGTAGCAGTGGGGAAATAGGAACCCTGACCAGTATAACTGTGCAATTCTGGAACATATTAATTAAAATATGCCTTAACATTTAGTGATTTCTAACTCTAATATATAGTGCAGTGGAAAGCATTTATTTGGACAGGAATACTTAGCTAAGTTGGTAGATATTTCATTCTTCAGTGTTTGATTTTTTTCATTGGTTGAAGTGGGTTTTAGTTTTGTTAAAACTGTAGCCAAACTTATTTTCACATCATTCTGTAAGTTATTGAGTGGTCTCCAATATGAAAGACATGTTCTCAATTTCCTTTCTTTGATTAGTGGTCTGATGCACATCATTTTTGTATAAGCAATCAGTTGCTTCCATAATCAGAAGGCTGTATGTTATTCTAAAGACCCTACTGGATCTAAATAGGTTTGAGAATCCATATCAACATATGCTATGTATTTTTTGAAGGAAAATGAGAATGAATTCCATAAGACTATTAGTATCAAAAAGAATAGGAATACATTTTTCTTGTCCACACTATGACCAAATAAAAATTAGTCCTGTGAAATTTTGTTCATGTTTTGAAGTTGGAGGATTTCTTGAGACTTTGGCAAAGGGGGGTGCAGGTGGGGAGGGAGTCACTATATTTGTGCTCTCTTCCCTTTATACATTTTATTAACAGGACTTTTAAAAGGCTTGTGCAGTCTTTCCAATGAAAACTGAAAGTGCTTTATTATGGAAGAATGTATTTGCAGGTAGTCATAATAATAAGAAAATGTTCTCACATGTGTGTAAACACATACTAAACTTTTGACCTTGAGAGCTGAATTCCTTCAAGAAAAATAAAATAGTGCATAAAATAGCGTGTATAAAATTAAGTAAAGGACTTTATTTACATACCACATAAAGTAGCAAACTGTTGAATGAGTTTCAAGGTACCATTTATTTTTTCTGCATGTAGTTTTAGCTTTAGAAAGAAATGCATTATAGAAACAAGTAATAGCAAGAAAATTAATGTATATTTTAATGATACATTATTATTCCCTTTAAACCTTAATAGTAGTTAACTGTCCTTACTGTTTTAACATACATTTGGTTTAACAGATTGATCAGCATAACTCTTCTAATTTAGCTGATCAAGTTGTACTATATTTAAATCATCAACAGTATATCTTGAATGTGTTTAATGAGGTCAGTTCACAATACAAAAAGCTACATAGAACTTTGCATCTTAATTTTCTCTGTCAATTTAAATGCAATGTGTAAGAAGTTTATTTTGTTATTGTGAAAAAAACTAAATGTAAAGGAAACCACTTTCTTCCATGCAGGTGCGTAATCTTGAAAAGGAAAAATGCTTCCATGTTGAAGCCAGATTTTCTGTAGTAAAACTTTTAAACATTATTTTAAAATAAATATGTATATAAATATATATATATATATATTCTTTGAAATGATACTAAGTCTCTGGTCTAGGACCGTACCTTGTGTAAGGTGTGAGAGACCATGACAGTGTCTGAAAATGGAATAAATGATGATGCCTTTAATTTAAAGTGGCCCACTGATTAACTGTAGATGCTCTCTACATCGAGTACTCCATCTCTCCAAATACATTTCCATAATATGTTGAAAACAGGCTAACATTTGTATGATGTTTTTACTTCTGCCGAATATACGTAGAATCAGATGAATTGTCTTTGTATCTTGCAGAAGAATCAGGTGCAACTTTGCCAGGCATGTGAAGTACAGAGGGGGGTATGTCTTCTGACCTATGTCATTGTTCTTGTAATCCAACGTAAAGAAATGCTAGCTGGGACAGGTGCTGAGGCCACTGCATTAATGTTGTGTGTTTGTTTAGAATTCTGTTGTCAGAAGAAACTAATGAATAAACTAATATGTCATTTTAGAACTTAGTTCTAAAATTAATATGAAGAGTATATAGGTTGTTAATCCCCCACCAACTAGACTTTAAGCTTAACTCAAAGATTTTGGAACTCATTTTTGTTTGTGTCATTTGCTAGACATGGTTTTTAGTTATGTTTGATTTTATTTTCTACAGTATGAACTCAGTTTTTAACATGATAACCTAATTAAATTTAGTATTTCATTTAATTCATTTGATAAAGCCATATTGTAATACATTTGGGTTTTTTCCCCACTATTCACTCTTGATTCTATGCTTTTATCAATTGTGACATCATTTGTGGCTATATTGCAGTTTGACTTGGCAACATTAATACGTTTTAAAGCTCAACAAAGAAGCATGGCAATACGTTCTTTGACTAAAGAATGGTATAAACATGGTATAAAAATGGTAATAAAGCTTGGAAGCAGGGAGGAAAAAAATCTTATTTCTCCCCTTTTTTTGTGTGTGTCTGTAGGAACTGGTTCAGGGTTTTTTGCTTTTTGTTTTAAATGTAAATTGATAATCTTTTATAAGAAGTAAATAGAAGCATTATTGGGTGCCTTTGTTTGTAAACCAAAAAGTAATAAATGAATCCCTATATTTCCATTATAGTATTTATTGTATTTTTACAATAATTATCCTGAAAACTATATTGAAAATACTACCTGTCGGATAATGTGGTTAGAATTACAGGAAGCAGGGCTCACGTATACTACTTACATTTTTTTAGGTACACACTTATTACCTCTTGTATCCTAATGTTATTTAACTGAGTTTCTTACAAGCATTTTAGGGGAAGCATATGGACAGGATGAGTACCTTTCATTAAAGTATTATTTTTACGTATTGTCTGGAATGAGGTCGTTTTTCTGTTTTCTAAAAACAGTACCAGGAGAATGCCAGGGTCTCATTTAGGCTCCAGCTACTCTCCTCCACATTGAATGATACCATTTTAATTTATAGGTACACTTGTAGTAATTTATCTGTTGAGTAAGGATGAGGGAATCACTCAGTAGTAATAGAGATTAACTATAAAAAAGAAGGTATTGGGCTAGGTTCAGGTGAGTGTAAATGGCCTTCAAGAATGCTTTCCAGGCTGCCTCCGAGCCCTCACTTGAAACCATTAGCATTGATTTGCTCTACTTTGAGAAAAACTCTAAACTTTTGCATGAGAAACTAGAGACTGGAAGGTATGCTGCATAACTTGATACAGAAATGAGTTAATTAAACTTACAGTCTCTATGATAAGAGAAATATGAACTATTTTCTTATTGAATTAATGTTTTTATCTTAAAGCATTTTCTAGTCAGAGTGAATTTATCTTTTTTTTTTTTTTCTGGTGGTATGCTCTTCCATTTCTGTTACTCTTAAGATTTCTAAGCTAATCATCTGTCAATTGAGCATAGTTGTGCATAATTGTTAAATAATTCCTTTGATTTTTCTCTATTAAAGAAAAATTTGAGTAACATTAAGCTTGACCTGCTCCTTTTGCAAGTTGATGGCTCTAAAATACATTTATATAGAAAAACGTAAAGAGATAAGTATGAGTTCAGTATTTTTACTGTGGGCCTGAACTCAGGGGAATAAGGTTGTAACTGTCTTTTTCTTTTCTTTCTTTCTTCTTTTTTTTTTGCGGGGGGGGGTCACAGATCACAGACACTACCTATAATTTTATACAAGAAGAAGAGAGGCAGTGGCGTGAAGATTTTTCTGAATTCATTTAAAATATACAAATATTCATAGTTATTCTCTTTGAAATATTTACCTTAATATTCTCCACTAGATGCTTAACTTCGTTTTCATGTTACAGCTTCATGGAGTTGAATTAGGTGTCCTCCAAAAATGCTTTGGAGGGAGAATTCCATTATTTTCTGCTGGTTGTACAGAAAACCTAACACATTCTCGCTCTCTGTCTCTCATGCGTAAATCTGTGCAGAACCCTTGAGATTTTTGTGACCAAGGAATAACTAGAAAGTGTTAGGTTGAACCATATAAAAAGCTAATATTTGATCATCTTAGACCTATAAAGGTCTAAAACTTTCATGTGACTCATTCTAGTATTAGAGCCGCTTTTTTGGTTTTATTTTTTTAACATCTGAACCTAAACATACAGTTGAATGTGGTCTTATTTAAGATTTTATTTATTTATTTGACAGAGAGACACAGCGAGAGAGGGAACACAAGCAGGGGGAGTGGGAGAGGGAGAAGCAGGCCTCCCGCGGAGCAGGGAGCCCGATGCGGGGCTCGATCCCGGGAAGCCGGGATCATGACCTGAGCCGAAGGCAGACGCTTAATGACTGAGCCACCCAGGTGCCCCAAATGTGGTCTTATTTAAAATAGTCATCCTGGGAGATTGTATATTTCATCAGTACTTAAGTTTTTGACATTAAACACCTAATTTTCTGCTTATTGTTGCATCTTTTGCAGGTTCTTGTCATTTCTCCCAACTTGGGTCTTGGCTTCTTAAAAGGAAAACCAGCCCTGCACCTTTCATGTTGTAGAAACAACACTAGTAAACATTTGTTGAGCACTTGCTATGTCAGGCAGTACTCTAAAGATTTTACAGATATTCACTCATTTATGCCTTTCAGCAACGCTTTGAGGAGGGTTCCTCTATCACTTGTGTTTTATAGGTGTGGTAACCAAAGCATATGATGGTAACAGTTTACCCAGGTTACACTGGTAGTGGCAGAGCCAAGGTTTGAACTCAGGTAGTCTAGCGCTCAAGCCCCACTACACAATGCCCACCACACTATGTTGTCTTTCACTGTAGGAACACAAATGTTTCTGGACTATTCAGAGAAGTTGTCTGACAAGCTGTTGTACTAAATGTCTTTATTGGCTTTCTCATTTGAAACCCATTAGTCATCGGAATATTCAGAACTTATTATGGGTTCATGCTATGTTTTATATTGCAAATATCTGTTTATCTGTTCATACCACTCACCACACTGCAAGCTTCTCAGTGGTCTAGACCTGAATATAACACATTACTTACTTTTAGAGATTTTGTGACTTAACATAGGAAAGTAAACATAATTTTAATATAACATATAAAGAAAGAGAAGGACGAAATGCTAAAAGCACTGCTTAGTATTTCAGGGCAGAGCTCATATAAACATGACATTGAAGTTGTGGTTGTAAGTCTGATTGGGAGATACTGGGATAAGGGTACATTCCAGGTATAGAGAAGAGATTTGTAAAGGCTGGGAAGTGTGGAGCAGTGAGGGAATATTTGGGGGTTATGGGGGTTAGATGACAAAGGAAAGACGAGGCAGTTGGAGGTCAACTGAGGGCCTTTACATGGTTAGAATTAGCTATATAGGTTGTGGAATAACTCTGGTCTAAAATAAACAGTTTTCCTGGCCAAAGCACACCCAATTCCTATTAAATATCAAACGATTTTGGACTTGACCTGACCCATTACATTTCTAAATGAAATCAGTTTGAGAGGGAAAAAGTCTACTCATATAGTGTTACTAAGTATTTTTGAGAATACAAACCACGACAGAATTTAAACAACTGGTCTCTGGTTTTCAGTTATTTGTGATTATCCAGGTGAGATCTCTAGGCCAGCAGCATCTGCGTCTCCTGGGAACTCAATAGAAATGCAGCTTTCCGAACCCATCCCAGACTTAATCAGAAATGAGTGGGACCAGCAATCTGATTTAACAAGCCCCCAGGTGGTTGTGCCGTGCGTGCGTGCCGTGCGTGCGTGGGCTGAAGGTGGGGAACCGCTGGGCTCAACAGTCCGTCTTTGTGAGATACCGGCAAGGTCCAGGCAGAGTGCTGTCCTAGGATCTGGGACAAGGTCTGGAAAGTCCCACTTGAAACTAAAAATCATATATAAAACACCATGCAAAACACACAGTAATATATGGAAAAGGGTCTGGCCTGGCAGGAATAATGCTGCTGAAGTGTTCAGAGAAGTCAGCTTTGTGTGGTGGAATTATGGTTGGTTTGGCTTTTTGTCCCTATTCTCTTGTGTTTTTGAAGTTTTCTGCAATGAGCCTGAGTTTTTTGTTTTGTCTTTTTGTTTTCTTTTTTTGTTAAAGCAGTTTTTATTTTAAAGTGACTTTACAGTGCATGGAATCTGAAAAAAATAACAAAAATGTAAAAATGTGTGTTTTCTCCAGTAAGAGTCAAGGTCCATTCATTCTGGATTTTTAACTCCAGATCTTGAGGTGGAATTCTGTTTTACAATTAAGGAATGACAATTTACTAGGCAGTGATAGCCCTTGAAATTGTCCAGGTCTTTGTTACATTTTTAGTACTTGGTAGATAGGTTTATTTCTGGCGCTTCTTAGTTTCTTACTCGGTCTTTCTCTGATGTCCTTGCCATCCACGATTGTATGTCCTCTTTGTGCAGCCAAGTAATCCTAGCCCTCCAGCTAGCTTAGTTTCCCACTGTAATTCTCATTAAAGTGTTTGTATTATACATTGGTTAATTGTGAGTTTAGGGAATCAGCTCCCACAGAGACCTTTCAGCTCTTGGTCGACTGAGAAGGTATTTCTGTTCTTAAAGCTGAGTTCTAGCACCTATGCAATGGGAACCTCTCTTAACTACTGTAATGTGGTGCAGGCAGTTCAAAGTATTGCTAATTTTACAGTCTTATTTGAGGAAATCTGAAGTGATCAGGGTTCTGTTGCCTTAAGCTTTATGAAAACAGGACCTGCCCTCATTAAATTGAAAATACCTCTTCACTCTGTTTTCTGCATTTGATTGTGAGCTCTCCCATAGAAGAGGGCCTATTTTTTACATTTCCTGGCACATAGAAATGACTCAATAAACCTTTCAACTAACTGATAACGTGAAGTTTAATCTTTCCTTCTGTTAGTCACAGGATTGTTCAGCTTCCTGCTCATGTACAAGATTTTGCAATCAAGGAGACTGCTGAAAATGATGTGAAAGTTTATACCAGTAACTGTTTATTATTTATATAAAGCCTAGAGAGACTAACAAAACAGTGCAAATGTCCCAAGTTAGAAACTCCACAACTGACAGATTTTACCAAGTGTTTTATTCAGCAAGACTTTATCCACTACTGTAAAATCATGCTTAAATACTGTCTTCTAAACTCTTTAACAGCTCATAATCAAAGTAGTAACTCTGAGGACTGTATTACCTCCAGAGTCTGTCTTTACCAAGATATTTATTCAGAGAAACCTAGTTGTCTAGATGGAAGGGCAAGTTGATTCCTGGTGTGTGATGATTCCTAATGGTGAGCTTTAGATTAGAAAAGCTCTGGGTAAGCTTTATGAATACTAGCTCAGTAGAGCTAAGGCTGTTGGGAGGGTGGCCTGTGTGTACCGTCTGCCAGCACTGTAGAATGGCCTGGCCATATCATCTGCCTTCTTCCCCACTATGCCCAAATGCATCGTACAGGCCTGGGCCAGCTTTTGAGTTGTTTTCCTTTGACATAAGAGGTGTGCTCAGTGTGCTGTAAGAACTGCCCGCCCTGCTCTGATGTCTTCAACCCTCAGTTCCCTCATTGTATAATTTCAGTTTTATCTTAACTTATCATGTTAAGAGCACCCTACTACCTCTCCTGTGTTGTCAGATGCACTTGACCTGCAAGCACACTGTGTACATCCATACTCTGTTAGCTTAACAAACCATCAAATTCTAGGTCATTACAGAGCAAATGGACTGTTTCTTGAAGGAATGTCAGTACTCAGGTTCTGGATAGGATTTAGCATTTTATCCAGGGATCCTCCTTGGCACTAGGGCAGACATAAGCATCATCTCAAAAAGACACACAAAACCATCTCCCTTGGAGGAAAATAAGACAAAGGCAGATAACAGAAAACATGCAAAATTGTGATTCTTTTGCATTTTTCAGCAGATTCCACGTCCATTTCTGTACAAATACACTGATTGTTTTGTACATGAATACTCCCATATCAGCATCTCTGACATACAATTCCATGGTAACTGGAATACACAGTCACTTCTAAAATGTAGAAACTACTGTTACAACTTTTTCATGAAGACAGAGAAGCAAAGTCATATAGTGGAAAAAGCATTAATTGCATTAATTTTGCTGTGAGCCGAGGTATGATGACTGCCACCCCCTAGCTGTGTGGCCGCGAGTGTGTCATGTAGCCCTTCTGCCCCACCTTCCACAGCTATAAAATACCTACCTGGGAGCGTAGTAATAAAGTGAATATAAAGTGTTTGATACATACGAAGTGTTCAGTAACCACTCCCTCAAAATCACCATAAACATCCCAGGAATAAAACTGGAAGAATAATAGGATGAATTCTGTGAATGCAACCCAACTTACATCCTCAGATTCTACACTGTGATTTTCCCATTTCTGATGTTGCCGTCAACATTTGTTTTATCATTAACAAATACAGACTGAACATTTTTTATAAAAATCTAAGAAACCAGTTCCCTTTCCCCCTGCAATATTAATATCACTTTTATTGAGTACCCCTCTTCACTGCGGCTCTTCTCCCACCAATAGCTCTTGCTCACTGGGATGGAAGGAGGATCCTTCAAAATTTCCTCATCCAAGGACAAAATTCCCATAATCATTTCACCGAGGGCAAGATTCTTTAAAGATGGCCAGTTCCCAAATCATCCAGTTCCATGGAATTTCTGTTAGCCACACGCCTTGAGACAACTCACCCTCTTTCTCCACCCCAGTGATTTGTAGTCTGCCGATTGCCAAGCGCTTTGTCTTCCTCCTAGGGTGAGAGATTTAGAGCATGTGACCTGGGCCTAATTTGTGCGCCAAGAACATTTTGGGAGTTCCCTCCTCTTGCTCGTATTTAAGAGAGAAAACCTGAAATGCAAAACTGTCTGTTTTTTCTAATTATATAGCGTGGCTCCTAAAGTATTTCATGTTCCATTAACTCTGTAGTCCTCACACTGAAAAACGAGAAGGCACAGGAAGATCAGTGGCCTGTAATTAGAAAAAAACACCTTAAACTATCGTGAAACAAGCTCTGGAGATCACCCCACCCTCACATACGTGCGTTTATAATCTTCCTATTTGAGCCTCCATCCTCAGAATGGAAAATCTTCGGAAGAGTCTCACAACTAGAAATTGCAGGGTACGTGTGTAAGGAAATTGTTAATCACAGGTTCTTAGCTCTTGATTTGGGTCTGTGCTTCACCCGGCATTCCGTAGAGCTTTCTCACCCTTTTTCATTTTCAAAGGAGAATGTACAATGTTTCCACATTTAATTGTCAGGATTTTGGGGTTTTTTGGGGGGGGGGGTTGGCTTCATTTTTTTTTCCATTGCAGTTTAAGCCAGTACATACAGAAAATAAACCTAGTTGCCTTTTTACCTTTTTTCCCCCTTAGCTAGAACTTTCTAGTTACTCCATTTGAGTTAAGTTTCTAATTCTCACAGTCCTCACTTTGGAGTCCACCCCCCCCACCCCTACTTTGCCCCCAAGAGAAGGTTCCTGTGTATGGTGTTCTTTTGCCCCTGCAGGCCCACGCTCCTCTCTGTTCTGCAGCCGCTCTTTGCCACTGATTTCAATGCCTCCAGTCTGGTTCCTCTCTAAAGCGCACTCTTCCAGCAGCTGAATGATTTTCCTAAATCACAAATCTGTTCATGTTCACCCCTATATGTAAAACCCTATATGACTCCCCTTTTGTACACTGCCCCCAGGATCAAATCCATACTTCATAGCACAATTTCAACGGCTCATTATGATCTATCTGGACAGCTTCACATCTCTCACATTCTTCCTGTTCCTCATGCCCAAACCACTTGCTGTTCTACCAAAATTCTAATCTCTCTCTTGCCTTGATCATGATATATCCTTCTACCTGCAAAATTTTGTCTGTTCTCACCATCTTTCATCTTTCAGTGTAGGCATCAAGTCTGGATCAGGAATGCTTTCAACCGCAAATATCCAAAAACCCAGATTGCAGCTAATTTTTCTAATTTTTTGCTACCATTTATTGTCACCATCATCATTGCTGGTGTTATTTATAATAGTAAGATCAGTCTTCTAACTTATGTTCTTAAGTGATCAGTTGTTCTGATAAAACTCCATTCCACATTCTCATTCCCCTGGTCCAAACCAGGGATCACAGACAGGTATTAGCTTAGCCCATTCTGCTAATCAGTTGATAACTGATACCTGTGTTGAAAGAATTTGAGACTTGAGACGCTCAGCAGAAGAGAAAGCCTTGCATGATCATTTAGTGATGTCTGTCATGGGTGCAGAAAGCAAGCATGGTATGTGTGCAATGTATCTGCCGTCTTTTGCCAAACTTCTGCATCTCTAAGTGGCTTGGTGTTAAAAGTTTCACAGTTAGCTTGTCAGGATGGAAAAGCACAATTCTAGAATAGGAAAGCATTATGATTATTTTTTTTATTAGCATTAATAAAGTGCATTATTCCACTTTATTTTTTTTTTATTTTAAAGATTTTATATATTTATTTGACAGAGAGCACAAGCGGGGGGAGGGGGCAGGCAAAGGGAGAGGGAGAAGAAGTTTCCCTGTGAAGCAGGGAGCCTGATGCGGGTATTGAATCCAGGACCCTGGGATCATGACCTGGGCTGAAGGCAGACTCTTAACCGACTGAACCACCCGGGCGCCCAACATTATTCCACTTTAAATGATAAAACAGCCTGACTTTTCTAGGATTAAACCCAATTTAGTTGTATATTTATTATCTTTTGTTTGTATACACTACTGAATTCAGCTTTCTAGTATCTCCACTTGTCAGTCTACTTTGAATTATTGTTACACCACTTAACATGTGAGAACCTTACAAGAATATTTCCATTCACCTCCCTCCCTGACGGATTGGTTCAGGATTATATGTCAAACACTCTGGGAATTTCAAGAAATATTTGGCGGACACTGCAGGGAATTAAAGTCTCTTGAGTGAGTTAGTTGAATCTATGGGCCCCCATTTATATACACAAGCTACTGAGGACTGGGGGCACTGAGTTAATATTTTCAGTTTCCCCACACTGGCCCCCAAAATCTGAGGAGTGGACTATTCTTGTTCCTTTTTTGCTCCCTGCCCAGGCTCTGTTCTCCTTCCTGCTTCCATTCCATAGCTCTCCTGGGCCCCATTCTGAATTGAGTGAGGGCCAAGAGAGCTGTGGGCTTAGTAACCTCGCACCATCCCTGCAGCCCTCTGCAGACTGCGTCCTGCCAGGTTGCTGAAGGAAGATGCCCGTCTTCATTGCCTGTGAACTGCCTGGTCTTGGGTCCCTTTTCCTCCCTTCCATTTTCTCTTGACAGAGGAACAGGGGGATGTTGGGGAAAGAACAAAGGCCTTTAGAGTCAGATCTAGGTTCAAGGTCTGGCTCTGTCACTTGAGCACCTTAGGCAACTGATTTCCCTCTCTGAGTCTGTTTTCTCACCTGTAAAATAAGTCACTGTGAAGACGAAATGTGATCAGGTATATAATGTACCCAGGACAATGCCTGACTCAAAGTTAGCCACTTAATTAGTGCTAGCTAGCTCTTATAATCATTAACAGGTGAGCCTGGGAGCACAAGCTCTGGCCTGCTCCTGGGATGAAGACCTTCCTACAGGCCCAGAGCAGAGATTCTGACAACCCAGTGGTGCCACCTTTACTCAACCTAAATATACACAAGCGACATGAAATGCAGATTTTCTTTCACTGAGCTGGTATCCAGGTCTGGGAAGTGAATGCAATTCGGCAAATGGTTTTAAGTGCCTGTTTGTGTCAATACTTAGTCTGGAGTTTCAAAGGGACAGGCCCACTGGGAATCTGAGCAAGAGGCTGTGGGTGAGGGGAGGGACGGGGGGAAGCCTCGGGAGCACAACTAGGCATGGTATGAGCGCACTGACCACAGCTGCTCCCTCCCAGAGCCCTGCAGGGACACCTTGGCCCTACTTTATCTTTCCATCCACCTCTCTTACTCATGCTTCCCTTTCCCAACCCCAACGATCGATGACCAGTTTCTCAACGGAGCTGCTACTACCATTTCAGGGGGCACGACTGTCTTGCACATTTGTGGGCGTCTGACCTCACTGGCCTCCACTCACTGAATGCCTGTAGCCCGCACCCCGTACCATTCGTTTCCAAATGCCTCCCCGCTTCCCCAGGTGCACCAGGCACTCTTTGCACTTGCTTGTTCCTCTGCTTGGAATGTCCCTCCTCACCCCCACCTCTCCACCAAGCCCTTCAGGAACACCCAGCTCAAATGTCACATCTCTGGAAGCTCCTCCTAATTCCCTGAGGCCCCGGTCACAGCTGTGGTCCCTCCCTGTTACCCAGCAGGGATCACCACTATCAGATGGCTGTTTCGAGGTCGATTTCCTTCCTTACACTGCAGCTCCAGAAGGGCTGGACCACGTCTTAGAAGCTTTTGTGTACTTCTCGAAGTCCCTAGCATCCCGCTGGAGATGCCAAAGGCGCTTCACGCAGGGGTCCTCAGGGAAAGCCTCCCATCTTCCCTGGCAGGGGGCAGGTGGGGCGGCACTTCAAGGGACCTGGCGGGGACGCAGCCTGGCTTCCCCTGCCACCCGGTGGCAGATCCGGCGCCCGCCTTGGAGCAATGTAAGAGTGAACCTGGCTGGAATTGATCCTGACATCACAGCAAGGAGAGAGAGCTGCAGAGTGAATAGGGTGGGTTGTACGTATGGCAGGGCAAGGGATTTGTTCTCCATGGGACATTTGTCACCTTAAGGGAGCCGCTGCTTTGTGTTCATGCCAGTACAGAGATGCTGCATGGAATGCACCAAAGGAGCAGGGACTGAGGGGCCAGTTGTGAGCGGTTAGCCAGAGCTTGCGTCACTCACAGCACAGGATGGTGTAACAAGAAGGGGTTTGGGAAATCCATAAAAGTACTCCATGAGAGAAAGAGCCCATAACTTGGCACCTGCCACCAGGGGTTCCTGAGGCTACATTATAACCTTATCTGTGGAGGGTCTTGCTCTTTTCCTCAAATCTCCTGCTCATCCCTGCATATGACCTGGGAGATGCCCCCAAATGGCAGCTTCATATAGTGGAAGACAATGGAGTAAAGAAGAGGGAAGAAACTGACCACGAGCTTCTTTTCCTTCTGTGGCTTCTGCAGTGGTGGCAGACGTTATGAGGGGCCATGGCAGGCAGGAACTGAAATTTCTAGAGGACGCAAGACTAGGTGGCCTCAGCTGGGCCCTCATGCCCTGCTTTTTAATAAGGCTTTTACTTACTTCAGTGACAATCATTCATGCCATGAATATTTACTGAGCACTGAACAATAGTAGTTGCTTGGGGCCCCTGGGTGGCTCAGTCAGTTAAGCGTCTGCCTTCAGCTCAGATCATGATCCCAGGGTCCTGGGACCGAGCCCCGCATCGGGCTCCCTGTTCAATGGGGGCTCTGCTTCTCCCTCTGCCTCTGCCCCTCCATGCACATGCACACTCTGTCTCTCAGAAAAACCCAAAAAATCTTTAAAAAAAATAATAGTTGCTATGATCACTATGCTAGACTTTATTATTTGGATTAACAATTATTCTGATAACTGGTGGTAACACTATCAACTATGAGGTTAATGTTGAAGGCTCTGTAATATAGGTAATCAGAGATCTCTGTGATATGCAAAATAAATCCAGCTCGAAGCAGCAAAAATGAAAAAAGTAGTGGAGTGGATCATAAGTTAGAAATTTAGAAGTTATTGACCTCACGAACTGTTTAATACAGAAACTGAGACAATATTTTTTCATCTTTTAGATTTTTCCCTCTGCTTTTCTTTGAGTGAGAAATCACAAGCTCTCTTGCTAGAAATAGCTTCTTCTGCCAAGCTAGGGAAAATGATGTCCAGTGATCCAAACTTGTGTCTTTCCAGCAGTGTAACCAAAGGCAAGAGAGCATTGTTCTCACTAGTTTTGGCAGTAATGTTACTAGGACTCCGGTCTGAGTGACTCAGGTGCCCGCCCTTGGGAGTCGGGGATTAGGGGAAGATAAAGTGTGGCAAAATTGACATATCCAAAACACAAGGATTGGGGGAAATTTCCTTTGAGAATATTGGCAGAAATGAGATGGAGAAGCATGCCAAGAAGATGAAACCACAGCTACCACTATCCACTCACAGAAGAGGGTGTGACCAGTATTTCTTCCTTAAGGAATTCCTAACAACCTTTGTCAAATACCTCACTCAAGTCCAGATACGTTATGTATATTTAATTTTCCTAATCTTGGCTGGATATCTCTTATTTGCCCCTCCAGATATGCTCTCCACCCTTCTCCCCCACCCTGCCCTCCACCTGCTCTGTGCTCTAGGAGGCTGACTTATCTGGACGGTATCAAGAGTTCCTTTGCCTTCCAGTTGGATTTCCGGTTGCAGTTGGCTCACGGAGACAGGAAATTGGAGGGGAAGAGAAAGATGAGTTGCGATATTTACTTTCCAAACTCCCTTAATGCAAGATTACTTCAGGCTGCCCAGATCCCTCCACCAAAGGTGGTGTGGCTCTGCATACAGTAGCTCTGTCTTCAGGTTTCCGCTCACCGTCGGGCTCAGGGGTGGTGACGTCCCCACTGTTCTAGCCCAGGGTACTGTACTCTTCCTTTAGTCTTCCTACTTCCTGCACATCTTTGTACATAGTTGCTTTACTAAAATTTTCTTTTAAAGCCATTCTAATTTGAGTACACTGTTACCTGACATAAAGCCTCTCTGCAAGGTAAATGAAATTAATTGGTTGTGATTGTCTTTAAGCCACATTGACTCCTTATGGTCTCTGCTTTCTTTTCTAAGCATTCACAGGTCATTCTCTTTACCTGTTCCTTCTAGACTCTAGTAGGGAGTAAAGGTCAGGTTTGGCAGGCTGTAGTTTTGGGAACACTCTTGAAAAAATGTGGCTGCATTTGCTGGTGTCAGTTCTTTAATACCCTACCCTATGCTTTAATGTGCTCTAGAGATTTGACCTCTTCACCCTTCTAGTTTTTCAGTAGGAATAACCCGGCCCATGGCGCACCTGGGTGGCTCCGTTGGTTAAGCGTCTGACTCTTGATTTTGGCTCCGGTCGTGATCTCGGGGTTTTGAGACTGAGCCCTGCATTGGGCCCCACCCTGGGCATGGAGCCTGCTTAAGATTCTCTCTCTCCGGGAACCCTCCTACACTGTTGGTGGGAATGCAAGCTGGTGCAGCCACTCTGGAAAACAGTATGGAGGTTCCTCAAAAAGTTGAAAATAGAGCTACCCTACGACCCAGCAATTGCACTACTGGGTATTTACCCCAAAGATACAAATGTAGGGATCCGAAGGGGTACGTGCACCCTGATGTTTATAGCAGCAATGTCCACAATAGCCAAACTATGGAAAGAGCCAAGATGTCCATCGACAGCTGAATGGATAAAGAAGATGTGGTATATATATACAATGGAATATTATGCAGCCATCAAAAAACACGAAATCTTGCCATTTGTAACGACGTGGATGGAACTAGAGGGTATTATGCTAAGCGAAATAAGTCAATCAGAGAAAGACAAGAATCATATGATCTCACTGATATGAGGAATTCTTAATCTCAGGAAACAAACTGAGGGTTGCTGGAGTGGTGGGGGGTGGGAGGGATGGGGTGGCTGGGTGATAGACATTGGGGAGGGTATGTGCTATGGTGAGCACTGTGAATTGTGTGAGACTGATGAATCACAGACCTGTACCTCTGAAACAAATAATACAGTGTATGTTAAAAAAAAAAAAAAGAAGAAGATAGTAGGAAGGGAAAAATGAAGGAGGGAAAATCAGAGGGGGAGACGAACCATGAGAGACTATGGACTCTGAGAAACAAACTGAGGGTTCTAGAGGGGAGGGGGTGGGGGGATGGGTGAGCCTGGTGATGGGTATTAAAGAGGGCACGTATTGAATGGAGCACTGGGTGTTATACGCAAACAATGAATCATGGAACACTACGTCAAAAACTAATGATGGAATGTATGGTGATTAACATAACATAATAAAATTTAATTTAATTTAAAAAAAAGATTCTCTCTCTTCCTCTACCCACCCGCCCCCCCAACCCCAGCTCACGCTCTGGTGTTCATTCTCTAAAAAAAAAATAATAATAATAACCTGGGTCATGCTGTGGTAACAACTTCCAACACTGAGTGGCTTAAGATAAAAATAGGTTGATTTCTTGTTCCTGCTAAGTGTCCATCATGAGTTGGCAGAGGGCTCTGCTCATAGTGAACACTCAGGGACCCAAAATGACACCAACAGATGGTGTTGGTCATTGTGCCAGAGGGAAAGAGAGTTCTGGAGCATCTTGCATGGACAATTAAATGTTTGGCCTGAAACTGACACCAAACTTGTCACAAGGCCCCATACCTCCACATGCGTCCAAAGGGGCCAGGAAGGCTGTCCTACTGATTGCCCGGGAGGTGCCTGATTTCAGGGGTATCTCTTATCTGTCCAACTGGGGTATAAAACCTCTTGGGACAGTTGTTTTTGCATGGCTTCTTTCTAGCCTATGTCTGGACCAAGATCATGCTCAGTAATACCCACCTGAGAGGCGGCTTGTCCAACCGTGATTTTAAGAGTGAATGACATTTGAAAACAGAAAGGTGTGCTAGATGTTATGATATTTTGTCAGCAGTTGCTCAGGGTTGTGTGTGTGTGTGTGTGTTTTAATGTCAACGGAAAATACGAGTTCTTCCAATAGTAAAATCTCATATGAAAAGTAAAAAACCATGTAGAAGGGAAAATGTATCTTCTAGATGTGCCCGTTCTGCCATTAGGTTTATTTCAAAGTAAGTATACAATTTGGTTTGGAACCCACAGGATATATGGCACATATTAGGCTAATTTTTGTGGAGTGAATGAATGCGTATCATCATCTCCACATATTTACCTCGCCTCCTGTACCGGCTTTTTCTCATGTTGCCAGGCAACAGAGAACCTATGTTCACTTTAAGCAAGTGTAACATGGAGGAGCTGAGCTATGCACAATGCCAATAAGGTGAAACCCTGTGGGTTCTTACTCTAGCACAAAAACAGTAGATTCTGGGCTAGACGGCCTTTTATTGCCAGAGGACAAAGGCGTGGGTGGAGACAGGCCGTATCCACTCTCTGCTGGCTGCCCTGACCTCACCTGTGTACCTCAACTCTCCCTGGCTCTGCCAACCCGAGAGGGTAAGATATGGTTGAATTAACATCGAATCTCACATCTTGATTGCTGCGAGTCCCATCTGCTTACAAAAGAGCTCCAGGTGGTCTCAAAGTCACCCCCCAGGTATTTCTGCTTCCCTGGACTCAGGCTGAGTCCATTCATGCTTTTCCATGCCTTGATGCAGATTGGGGCCTGCAAACTATTCCGTCTCTGCTACTGGTGCCCTTGGTTTATTACCTAGCTCTGTCAGGCACAGCTGTCCTCTGTCGGTGGTGTCCTAAGCCCTCAGTGGGGAGTCAGGGGTGGTGTGACCACCCCCGCCAACTCTGAGTCACATTGGATCATCTGGCTCCTGAAACAGCACACAGGTCCTTCAAGAACAGAGTGTCCTCAGCTTCTGACTCTGTCTTCTTCCCTCTCTACCCTCACCCTGCTCCCCGCCCTAAGCTGACTCTATCCCCCACTTCCCCATCCCTACCACTTCCTGTCCTCCATTCTCCACCCCTGGTGGGGGATGACTCAAAACTTGTCCCTCAAACTGGGCCAGGGATCTGTCAACATTTCCTTCCCCTCACCTTGGTCCTCGTCATGGTCAAATAAGTAGTGGGTGGTAGAGCCAGGTTTTAAATCCTTACCCACCTTTGCACTCACTTTCCCCTAAAAGCATACACTGAGACCCTGAGATAAAAATGAAATACAGAAATTATCTGTTTCAAGTCAAAACTCTTTAGTTCTCCTCCTTTCCCCAAATTTGTCCCTCTCCCTGCATTCATTGTTTTAGTAAATGGCATCACACCCCATCCAGCCTGCTCATGCTCCATCCTGCCCAGAAATCCTACCAGCAACATGGAACTCAGATCCATCCAGTCACCACATTGCCACTGTCCTCACCCTGGTCCAAACCCATTGTTACCCCTCTCTTGGTCGACCGTCAAAGACCTCCTACCTGGTCCCATCACTTCCAGGCTTAGCCCACTTCATTCTCCATAAAACGATTCCACTCAATTCTCCATAAAACAGATCCCTCATCATTGGATCTCCTATCCCATGCTAGCCTCCTTCGTGTTTGTTGATCACAGTTCAAAATATTCATGTGAGTATTTCTCCCCACTCCATCCTGCGCTCACTGACTTCCTTGACTTGCCCTGAAAGGCAGATAGAAGCCCCCTACTGTGGCACTGGGGACAAAACCCTGCAGATACTTAACCATAAGTAAAGAAGAAAATGTTGCTTTCTAAGCAGAAGACTGAATAATCCAGTGCAAACTTGCAGGGTGAGCGTTCTTCCCAGGGAGACAATGAGGGGCAGGAACAGATTAAGAAACCTGTCATCCCCTGTGGGCATGCCCCCTTTCTATGGCTCAGCACCCTCAGTAATGCCTAGAATGGAAGGTGGGGGGGGGTCTTGGTGACTTGAGGGATGCAGGAGGCAAGGAGGGAACCCTTTCCCTATCCACAGGAGAGCTGGATGGAACCAATCTGTGATTGCCACTGAGCTGGGGCAGCAGCGAACACAGCTCCACGTCACGCTCGTGAGATTGTTTGATTAACGCTTGTCTCCCCGGCGAGACTACAAGCTCTGCGGGGACAGGCGGGGGCTAGTTTTTGCTCTTCAACCCAGCGGTGTCAGACACACGGTAGGTGCTCCGTACGTACCTGCTGAATGAATACACGACCAAATTACAGGTGGACGTGCAGGTGGGTATTTACGAACATACATGCAACACGTATGTGTATGTGTACGTGTGCACATGCTGATAAGCACAGCATTGAGGCTTCAGATGGCCAGTGTCCTCACTTGTTTTTCAAGTGTAACAGTCAGTAGAATTTTATTGAAGTACGGAAAGGGCTTTAAAAAAAGGTGTTAAAACCCATAAAACCTCTGTGAAGTCCTTACTTCTTTACCCTGGCTGGGAGATGCTTCAAAGCAATGCTTTTCCAGGCTTGGGGGAAGCATGTGCCTCCCTCCCAACCCTCTGGTTCAAAACCTTTTGGGGAAGCACGTGTGAGCTAAAAGTATCATTGCTTTGATTTGATTTTTCATCAAAGTATTTGGTTTATAATTTCAAAATACCCTAGAATAAGAAGGGATGGGATTTTTGCATTTAGCAAAAGAGGACAGAGGTCAAAAATGGTAGAAAATTCCTGTTTTATTTTATTTATTTATTTATTTATTTTTAATTTTTTTTATTGTTATGTTAATCCCCATACATTACATCATTAGTTTTAGATATAGTGTTCCATGATTCATTGTTTGTGCATAACACCCAGTGCTCCATGCAGAACGTGCCCTCCTCAATACCCATCACCAGGCTAACCCATCCTCCCAACCCCCTCCCCTCTAGAACCCTCAGTTTGTTTTTCAGAGTCCATTGTCTCTCATGGTTCTTCTCCCCCTCCGATTTCCCCCCCCTTCATTCTTCCCCTCCTGCTACATTCTTCTTCTTCTTTTTTTCTTTCTTAACATATATTGCATTATTTGTTTCAGAGGCACAGATCTGAGATTCAACAGTCTTGCACACTTCACAGCACTTACCAGAACACATACCCTCCCCAGTGTCCATCACCCAGTCACCCCATCCCTCCCACCCCACCCCCCACTCCAGCAACCCTCAGTTTGTTTCCTGAGATTAAGAATTCCTCATATCAGTGAGGTCATATGATACATGTCTTTCTCTGTTTGACTTATTTCGCTCAGCATAATACCCTCCAGTTCCATCCACGTCGTTGCAAATGGCAAGATCTTATTCCTTTTGATGGCTGCATAATATTCCATTGTGTATATATACCACATCTTCTTTATCCATTCATCTGTCGATGGACATCTTGGCTCTTTCCACAGTTTGGCTATTGTGGACATTGCTGCTATAAACATCAGGGTGCACATAGCCTTTCGGGTCCCTACTTTTGTATCTTTGGGGTAAATACCCAGGAGTGCAATTGCTGGATCATATGGTAGCTCTATTTTCAACTTTTTGAGGAACCTCCATACTGTTTTCCAGAGTGGCTGCACCAGCTTGCATTCCCACCAACAGTGTAGGAGGGTTCCCCTTTCTCCGCATCCCCGCCAACATCTGTCCTTTCCTGACTTGTTAATTTTAGCCATTCTGACTGGTGTGAGGTGGTATCTCATTGAGGTTTTGATTTGGATTTCCCTGATGCCGAGCGATATTGAACACTTTTTCATGTGTCTGTTGGCCATTTGGATGTCTTCTTTGGAAAAATGTCTGTTCATGTCTTCTGCCCATTTCTTGATTGGATTCTTTGTTCTTTTGGTGTTGAGTTTGATGAGTTCTTTATAGATTTTGGATACTAGCCCTTTATCTGATATGTCATTTGCAAATATCTTCTCCCATTCTGTCTGTTGTCTTTTGGTTTTGTTGACTGTTTCCTTTGCTTTGCAAAAGCTTTTTATCTTGATGAAGTCCCAATAGTTCATTTTTGCCCTTGCTTCCCTTGCCTTTGGCGATGTTTCTAGGAAGAAGTTGCTGCGGCTGAGGTCGAAGAGGTTGCTGCCTGTGTTCTCCTTTAGGATTTTGATGGACTCCTGTCTCACATTGAGGTCTTTCAACCATTTGGAGTCTATTTTTGTGTGTGGTGTAAAGAAATGGTCCAGTTTCATTCTTCTGCATGTGGCTGTCCAATTTTCCCAACACCATTTGTTGAAGAGACTGTCTTTTTTCCATTGGACATTCTTTCCTGCTTTGTCAAAGATTAGTTGACCATAGAGTTGAGGGTCCATTTCTGGGCTCTCTATTCTGTTCCATTGATCTATGTGTCTGTTTTTGTACCAGTACCATACTGTCTTGATGATGACAGCTTTGTAGTAGAGCTGGAAGTCTGGAATTGTGATGCCGCCAGCTTTGCTTTTCTTTTTCAACATTCCTCTGGCTATGCGGGGTCTTTTCTGGTTCCATACAAATTTTAGGATTATTTGTTCCATTTCTTTGAAGAAAGTGGATGGTATTTTGATGGGGATTGCATTGAATGTGTAGATTGCTCTAGGTAGGATTGACATCTTCACAATATTTGTTCTTCCAATCCATGAGCATGGAACGTTTTTCCATTTCTTTGTGTCTTCCTCAATTTCTTTCATGAGTATTTTATAGTTTTCTGAGTACAGATCCTTTGCCTCTTTGGTTAGATTTATTCCTAGGTATCTTATGGTTTTGGGTGCAATTGTAAATGGGATCGACTCCTTAATTTCTCTTTCTTCTGACTTGTTGTTGGTGTATAGGAATGCCACTGACTTCTGTGCATTGATTTTATATCCTGCCACTTTACTGAATTCCTGTATGAGTTCTAGCAGTTTTGGGGTGGAGTCTTTGGGATTTTCCACATAAAGTATCATATCATCTGCAAAGAGTGAGAGTTTGACTTCTTCTTTGCCAATTTGGATGCCTTTGATTTCTTTTTGTTGTCTGATTGCTGTGGCTAGGACTTCCAATACTATGTTGAATAGCAGTGGTGATAGTGGACATCCCTGCTGCGTTCCTGACCTTAGGGGGAAAGCTCTCAGTTTTTCCCCATTGAGAATGATATTCGCTGTAGGTTTTTCATAGATGGCTTTTATGATATTGAGGTATGTACCCTCTATCCCTATACTCTGAAGAGTTTTGATCAAGAAAGGATGCTGTACTTTGTCAAATGCTTTTTCTGCATCTATTGAGAGGATCATATGATTCTTGTTCTTTCTTTTGTTAATGTATTGTATCACGTTGATTGATTTGCGGATGTTGAACCAACCTTGCAGCCCAGGGATAAATCCGACTTGGTCGTGGTGAATAATCCTTTTAATGTACTGTTGAAAATTCCTGTTTTAAAGCAAAGAAACCAGCATGTGCCACAGTGAAGGACTTGTCGTATGCATTTTTCTTGTCACTTTAAAATTTTTTGACTGGAGATAGATAGTGTTGGCTAGAGGGCCAATTCTTACTAACATAAATGAAGACGCTTTTTGAAAGGTTGTAACTATCTCCTTTGTGCAGATTAGGATTAGATTGTGATTCACCAGGGCTGTGTGGTACACAGCTTTAAGGCCCACTGTGGCCAGTGATATGTGGCGCCTGATGACAAAGGGGCCCGGGACAAGGTTGACTTAGAGCAGACGAAAGAAGTAAGAGGAGAGTGGGGTGGAATACAGTTGTGCTCACTCAGAAACTGCAGGAAAGAGATCAGAGACAAAAAGTTTATATGATAAAAATGAATCTACTATGCTTTTAAGAAACCTCACAGTCCAAAAAAATTTGGCTTAGTCCTTTGTCTGCCAGAATTAATAGGAAAGGCCAGGTCTATCACTGCATGTGCCTGTATGTGCCTGCTTGTGCGTACATGCACACCTTTCCTGCCTGGTTAGTAATTGTGCAAGAGCCCTGGGGGCTTATGGGTAACCCCCAGTGAAGGCTCTTTGCAGGTGGATGCAGCTCTTGGTTCTTCTTACCCGTGTCCTGTTGGATCCATTCAGAAGCAGTGATCCCCTTGCATTTTATAACAAGCTTGAAACACAGAGATCTTTGCTAAGATTCCTAAGCCCTGGTGCCTGGTGGCCAGTGTTCTTAGCCATTTCTGTCTGAAGTATCTAGTAGCTTTTTGCTACTCAGCATCTATCCCCTGCTTCCTCTAGTTATAATACCCAATTTTCTAAGTTCCAGGGAGGAAGCGTGTGACCAGCCAGTTAGAACGCTGTGTCTCATGGATTTAGTGATTGGCTCAGTAATTGTCATATATTCTAGTGAAAAGCCAATACGATTTTTTTGGGAGACACCTGCTGGGGAACATTACGTAGATCCTGCCAATGAAATCAACAGAGAGAGGGAAATGCAATATTGAGAGATGGATAGAAACAGTCCTCATGATATATTTTAGATCCCTGGATCAAGCCATACCTGAAGGTAGTTACCCATGCACTATTTAGTAACCAACCAATAAATAACCCAACTTCCTTCATCTCCCCCCACCCCCAAGCCTGGTTTGCCTCTGTTTCCCATCATTTGCAATAGAAGGTATCCTAACAGGTACTGAGTCCTCCTCCTGGGAACTTTAAGTGAGGCAAAGGTCATAGCTGTTTATGAATCCAGCATCTCTGCTCTATCCTCCAGATCTCCAAGAATATCATTCTTTTCTGGCTTGGGTGTTTTCTCTATTTTCAGCCCTTGGAAGACTTTCCATTCTGGAACAATCCAGTTCGAGGTTCTATTTATGACGAGGCCCTTGAAAATGAACAGAAAAAAGCCTGTAATTCTCTCACAAGGCAAAGGGTAGTTAGATCTCCTGGACACAAATGCTTGGCTGATCTTCCAGAAATGGGGGGGTGGGGAATTTACCTTTTCATTTGCCTATAGGTGGGGGAACAAACTAGAATAGGTATCTAAATAAATTACCTACTAGTTAACTTTAAAGGTATAATGCTAAGGCAGCAAAGTCCTAGTAATAGAGCACCTGACCACTGACTCACTTTCAGGTAGGTTTGAAATACCATAAGGATAAGACTACAGAGCAAGACACAAGGCACCTGACCCAGTGCTTCCTGACCAGCTGCCATTGGAGAGGCTGGGTGGCCGGAGTTATACTCACACAGCTGACTGCAAATTCAGATGCCTCCCGGGGCCAGGTGGGTAACAAAACTAGTGACCTGGGGGACGATGGAGCTGCACAGGCAGCAGTGGGACCCTCCGGAACAGGAGAAGACTGTTCAATAAACAGGCCGCCGATACTCAGCTCAGCCTATTGTCACCATGTGGGGAAATAGGCACAGTGTGGCTCGAGTTTAAGAGAAGCCCTAAATTTTGCAAGTTCTAAATGTTTGCAGCTAATTACATTTTAAAAAAGCAAACAGGACTGTTCAGCCAAACAAAATACACAAGCTGGCAAGATACATCTTTTTCTGTTCCTTTGTTTAAGTCCAAGATAAATAGTGTGTCTCAGCGTGTTCATCAGAAACCAGACTCTCCAAATGTTACAAGTTACTAGATGGGTGCCTGGCTTTGACCGCCAGGGGAGATGGGTGTCTGGGTTGACCTGTTCCCCCTTTGCAGGTACTGGGCCTGCCTCTCCTTCGGGGACTTCTCTCCCTCGATTACACGTGGTTTGGGTGAGGCTGACTCAGTCCCTGAATGTGCAGGTCAGCCCACAAACCTGGCCCGGCCAGGGACCTCATCCTCTTACCATAGTGGACTAGGGCAATAAGGCAATTCCTGGATTTCTTTTTCAAAAACTACTGGGAAAGAGAAGCTCTGCTTCCTCTGACGTTGCTAGCTTGCTACAGGATTATGGATCTGGAGGGTTCCTGTGCCATCAATGGGAGAGGCCGGGAAAAGAACTGCACTATCACCCAGGATAGCAAGACACGGGGAGGGCGAGGGTGGGAAAGAGAGATAGGGACCAAATGTGAGCTCCTGGCTCCAGCTATACCTGAAGCCATACGTACATCTGGACTTTGAGGAGGTTAGCAAAATGTTCTCCTTTTCCTAACATAGTTTTAGTTTGCATTCTCTCACTAGTCACCAAAATAAGCTTGTCAAGTACATAGTGTGTTACTGACTACCTGATAGCACCTCAAACCTAACTGGAGCCTGGGAGCCCAGAGCTTCAACGGGGGCCCTGTGGCTGGGAGATGGGGACATCTGTGAATCCAGCACTGAGGCTCTAGGGAGAAGGGCAGAAGAAGGAGAAGCAGGGCTGACAGATCCACCCTTCCTGCAGGGGTTAGCGTCAAATGTGTGCTCGGGAAGCATCCCACGTTCAGCCTGTTTTGCTATCACAGTTATGTGCTGCGAGTGATTTCAACATAAATTAGCTCAGATGTGATTGATAAATGGGGGGATGATGTCAGGGGAATGTGGAAGTTGCCCTGGTTCCCATAGGATGCTCCCAGGCTGCTAGAAGCTGAAGCCCAAGGGCAGGAACACAGCTGACGACGGCGAGGTCCTCCTTTACCTCCTGTCGCCTGAGTTGAGCCACAGTCTCCGTCTTCCCCGATCTTGGGCATGTTTCCTTATCTCCCTGACTCAGAAGACTACAGCTTCTCTTACATTTGCCTTCTGCCAACTGACCCCCTCCTCCTTTTTCTCCTTTCCAAGTCAAAGTCCTTTGTTTTCTGCAGAATTTTTTTTAATGTATTAAGAGTTGAGCATTCTTTTTTAGACTCTGCTGGTATTTTTTATTAAGATTGTTATTGCTTTGGTTAGTGCTCTGGTCACAAACTTGTGTATGTGTTGAACTGTCTGCCTCAATCCTATTTTCCCATAAGTCTTATTATTTTTAGTGTGCAATTTTACAGAAAGTATTGTCTCCCTCCCTCAGGAAAGCACAGATCTCGTTATTGCCGAAACACCTGCACTTTTTTTTTTAAAAAAGAGCAGAATGATAGATAGCCATAGATGTGCTGACCTTGGGCCATGTTGCTTCAGTTCTCCTTCGTTTGCTTGCCTTTATATGGTATTATCAAAGTTCAACCTGTCTTTTAATCATTTTGTTTGTTTAGTATTGAACTATAAAAAGACTTACACCTGAATCTCGGGTCCTAGTAGGGTGAACCTGGAAGGCTTTCTGGATCCCTGAATTTAATTTTCCAACCTGGAAGACCTCGCTGTGCCCCTCAGCATCCAGGAGGGGCCTTTAAGCAAAACCACGTGCACCAGCAACGCAGCATAAGCAGATGCTACACACTGTAAAGGACGTGAGATGCAGGCAGCTGGAAAATTGTGCTACAAAAATAAACACCCACTTTCTGCAAATTGGGCAACTCTCATTAGCCCTGGGAAGCTCATTTTCATGGTTAAGTAGTTAAGCTGCTGATTAAAGGCACAGACCATTTAAGGCACCTGCTTCTTCTTTCATGTTCCTTCTGTTTTAAACTTTGGCCAGGAGATGGCGCTCTTGAATGTAAATTGCCTGAGGATCCCTAGGTGTTGGTGCTACAAGACCCACTCAGCACCTGCAAATACTTCCTTCTTAAACTGAGAAAATGACTTGGATTTTCCGTTGGGGAGAGGAATGCAATTTTAAATCCAGCTAGAAGCCTGAGTGGCTAAGAATATAATAACACCAGCTGTCATGTTTTCATTTGGATCTAAAAATTCAATTAATGCTGATTAATGTTTGTGTGTGGGGGGGGCAGGTGTACCCCCAGGGCTGTGATGTTAAACCAGGAAGTAATAATACTTTGTAGAAAAAAATAAGGCACTTGAGGAAGGACTAGTATTTGATCTTACCACATTAGATAAAGACAACTTGGTACACCGAGGTGCGGCAGACCTGACTTTATATCTTGGGCACAAATGCCACATATAATGGCTTATATCTTCCATACCTACCTTTGCATGTTACCAGAGGCCTTCAAAGCCATTATTCCCAGGGCTGAGTAAAACAGGAGGTTTCAGAGCCAAAGAATTTATGTATCTTCAAACATTGCTTTTTAGGCAGCTTCTACATATATATATATATAGTTTTAAAGATTTTATTTAAAAGAGAGAGAGAGCATGTGAGCAGGGGAAAGAACAGAGGGAGAAGGAGAGAATCATCAAGTAGACTCTGCACTGAGCATGGAGCTGGACGCAGGGCTCGATCTCATGACCTGAGCCGAAAACAAGAGTCAGATGCTTAACTGACTGAACCACCCAGGTGCCCCAGCTTCCACCTATATTTGAAGAGCAAGTTCTAGAATGTGGCAGCTGGAGTTCTGATTGAATCTTACATTGAGATGTGGGTCCAAGAGATGTGCTGTCCTAAAAAAGAATCATAATATGACTTGCCGGGTACGGGGTGCCCTGTGTGGGGGGGCTCTGAATGCAGTATCTCTTTTAATCCTTACAACATCAAGAGGTGGTGACTCTTATTATCCTCGTTTATAGATGAAGAAACAGGGGCTTACATAAGTGAAATAACTTGCCCAAGGTTAAACAGGTAGCAAGGATTACAGCTAGGAAATTATTCAGCTGGTTCCAGAATCCACACTCATTACTCTGTTGTTAATCTCCTCCCCCAAAACCCCTGAACTTCTACAGTCTCTTTCCTACTTCAGACTTTCTGAGGGCTTTCACCGTGCACAGGATGGACACTGGATCCTCTAGCCTGACACTCACGGGTCTTTTATGAATCACTTTCAAGCAAGAGCAGGTTAGAGAAATGGCAGTAATATTATCTAAGGCCATGTCTAAGGTAGCAACCACTGTTTTGAAGCACACACTTACTCTATATGAATATTTACTCATGAATTACTTACAGATTTTCTTGTCAATGCATGCATTTAATATTAGACCTTTATTTCTAATTTTAAAGAAATTCTAAGTAATGTCTCATAGTTCCTTCCCATACTCCGATGGAAGGTCTTGTTCATCCCTTGTTGTGCACACCCCATGTACACTGAGGAAACCACCAGCTTCAGGTGAGGCCAGCCAGGGCTGGCTCTCTGCTCTGAGACAGAAACTCTCTCCTGTGCGTGTTCAGGAGAGCTCAGGGCTTCAGGGGTATTAGGGCTGTCGTACATGTGCTGAACAGTCAGCCCACCCTTTCCCTGGGCTGGGGAGGGAATGAGTATCAAAATTATCTCTAACTTGGTGAAGCTGGAAACAGAACTGAGGCAAATACAGGGACTGAATGATGCTCATGGCAGGATGTCCAGGATGTGCAAAGCCCATTTGCCATGGCATTGTCTCCCCTAAAGAGTGCTTGGGTGGTGTATCCATCTGTCAGGGCTGCCATAACAAAGGACCATAGGTTGGGTGGCTTAGACCTGAGAAATGTGTTCTCTCGTGGCTCTGGAGGCTAGACATCTGCTCAAGGTGTTGGCGGCCTTGGCTCTTTCTGAGCGCGCGGGAGAGCTCTTGTTCCGCGCCTCTTCTCTGGCTCGCGGCGGTTTGCTGCCGATCTTCTGTGTACCTGGGCTTGTAGAGGCTTCACTGGGAGCTGCCTTCATCTTCATGGGCAATGCCTGCCTCCTCCGCTGGTCTTCTTCTTATAAGGACGCCTGTCATGTGGGCTTGGGGCCCGTTCTAACTCCAGTATGACTTCATCTGAACTCATTACATCTGCACCCACTCTATTCCCACATGAGATCATATTCTGAGCTATTGGGGGTTTGGATTGCAACATATCTTCTTGGGGGAGACACAATTCAACCATAGCGGATGATCTCTGCTGAAGCTGGCTTCTCTAATCCCCCTTCTCTAAGCTTCCCTACGGCTGACCGCTCACACCAGTGTGTACGTGCCTTACGCCAGGGCTTCTGAACTTCCGGGCACTGTTGGCATTCTGGACCAGATAATTCTTTGCTGTTCGGAGGCTATCATGTGCAGTGTCTCTCGCTGCCGGGAGCACTCCGCCCCGCTGAGTGGTTGCGGTCAAACACGTCTCCAGACATTGCCAAATGTCCCCTGGGGGGCAGATTACCACTGCTGTGGGGATGGCAACAGGTCGCCATGAGCCCCGCCCCCACCCCAACCCCTACCCCCGCGCCGGGGGGCTGCCCGTGGTACTGCGGCTACTTCTGCCTCCGAGGGGGTGGCTCAGCGGCCCGTTGTTCCTCTTCAGTTCTCCCCACTTCCGTGGGGTCTGGTGCGGAGCCCGCAGGCCAGAGTGGGGGGCTCGGGGGAGCAGAGGAGAAACCAGCGGCTCGTGTAAACTGACACAGGGAGTGTGAAGCGCTGATCTCCAGTGCTAGCGTGGGGAAAGTCACGCGGGGCAGGAGGGCCCGAGGCCATCTTCAGCGACAGGTGCAGGTCAGCGGGGAATTCAGGCCCGGAGGTGTCCGCAGCGTCCCTGAACTGGTTTTAAGGTTATGCAATAGCACTCAGCGCTGCCATGCTCAGTGCTATATGCAATGTCAGACCGAATCTCATGTCATCCTCATGATAACTACAAGCAGTCACTGCAATAAAGATCCTCATTCTATAGACAAGAAAACTGACTCAGAGAGATGAAGTAACTTGCCCCAGGTCACACAGCTATTGAGTAGCAGTCAGGATTTGGGCCCAGCCAGCCTGTTCTCCATTCCATGTCTTCTCAAAGGCCCATCTGAAGCCCACGGAGAAAGTGCAAGTTCCCAGAGGCAGGTGGCGGAGCTAGGCTGCCTGAAGGGGACCCTTGGGTGGGGACAGTTTCCCTGCCTGGATTGATAAAATACATGAAGGAGACGAGGCAAGATCTTTGATCTGCTTCAGAGAGCCAAGGGTTTCCAAGCAGCCTCCCTCGTTCTCAGGACACCCCTGAAAGAGTTCCTTGTTCATCACAAACCTGATCTCTTCATTGAAGCAGGTCCCTTGGGACCTGTGCTGCGGGTTCAGCTTACATCTAGTTGGCGGCCGATGTTTGCTCAAAAGTATGTTCTTTTCTTAATTTTACTTGAACTGTGTATGTGTGTGCACACGTGTATGTGTGTGTGTGTGGCACTGGAATTGGCAAGGATGAGCATGCAGGTGAGCAGAGGTTGGAGGAGGCTCAAGGCCCCTCACCTGTGGATAGGGTGGCAGCCTCCAGATGTGTAGAAGGGAACTCCCTACAGCAACCTGTGAGCACAACGCCATCTCCATCTGCCCCTCAAAGGCCTTCCGCCCACAGTCACCCACTCCTCAACTCTCAAGTCGGCTTCAGTGTCAGAGACAGACAACGTGATATAATAGAAGAGCAAGGGACTAGGAATCAGAAGGCGTGGATGTGAATCCCAGCTCTGCCGCCGAGTGATCTTGGACAAGTGGCTTAATCTCTCTGAGCCTCAGTGCTCTGCACTAGGTCCTGAAAGGACAGTGTCTGGCATATAGGAAGCCCTTAGTAAGTGGGTGAGATAGCAAATACAGTGTTTACAACCTGTTTATCATAGGCACTAACATTCACAGCGTATCCTTGCTGCATTCACCTGCTTATCATCCTGGGCTGAAAGAAGAGACACCTGCTGGGTTGGGCTGGAGGACCTCTAGTGAGTAGAAAATGCAGTGACTTAGGCTTTATGAAGCTTCTGAGAGAAGCCAAAGGTGGGCTCTGCAAGGCGGGGATGCCTGGAGTCGGGTATTGTTCTAGAAATATAATTAATAGGCCACGCACCAGTGCATCATTTCTTGGTCCAGACTCGGTGTTAGACCCTGGGAGATGTGGAAGTGAGTGAGGTCAGCTTTCTCTGTCAAAGGGCTCACAGGCCAGTGAGGGAGGGGAGGAAGAGAGAGTATTAACCCGCTGGGTGATTAGAGCTCTAACAGGCCATTAGCAAAGAGTTGCAGAGAGCTTTACTGATTCTTCTGGAATCTCTTTCTCAGACACGACATGTGAGCTGGGTGGCTGTGTGTTTTCCAGACAGATAAGTGTCATTAAGAAACACTCCAGACAGGAGTGGCACTAAGATGTTTGGATGCTATCAGGCAGACATACCAACCTCCGCTGTCATATGGGTGTGATCCATGGCTCACGGCTGCACAGCTCAGGGAGTTGGGACGAGGACAACAGTTGCAAGTCACCTTCGCCTGCGTGCAGCGGCCCAGGGAGCCTCCTACCACGCACACACGGAGTGCTTGCGCTGCTGGGCTGGCCCCTTGCTCCTCAGTGTGCCCTGGGAACAATGGGCAGGAAGGCATGTGGGACATTTCAGCTTTTATTGCCCTTGTATGGTAGCATGTTGGCCTTAGGATTCAGGATGAGTCCGCTGGGACGAGGGACCATCCACGCAACAGACCCCATGCTGGGCTTAGATGTCTGCTCACATGTCCCCTTGGTTCACTGTCTGACTTGAACCTGTGCTCTTTCCCTCTAGGGCGAATTCCTTCTCAGAAGATTCCTGGGCTTCTCATGGAAATAGGATCTCAGTAGACATACCTAGTCGTACCCAGTTCCTAGGTTTGACTCCTAGAGCTCCTAGACTGACCACAGCTTGGCCTCCAGCCAGGCCCTTCCAGCTCCGTTTGTCTCTGTGTTCGGGTATGCCCTCTGAGAAATGGGTTCATTTCTCACATTGAGTGCATTTTCCATCATGGTTATTGTGAAGACTGATTCGATTTACTGTATGAATCATCTTTATTTATTGTGTGAATCATCTTAAGGCCATGCATTCTCAACAGGGGCAATATCAGGTGAAAATTTGTTCTTGGGTATAGAGAAAGCACTGACATATACATAAACAGATATACAGCCTATCTGTGGAAATAAAGTTTCACTGGAGGGCATAAGGGGAAAAAAGGCCTACAAGGCTACTTGGGGACAATAGGGGGAAAAAGGCAGAGAAATACTCTTAAGACCCTAAGATAGGGGGTCTAAAAAGGAATATTTATATCAATTACAAATACACTTTCTATGTGATTATCTTTCTGTCCATGCTTATTAATACATTTCCATGTAACAAACATTAGTAAAACAAAACTAATGTTGAAGACTCTGGTAAAGACCATTTCAGAACGTGTCTACAGACGTGTCTACAGAATTATCGACAAACATTTCGAGGAAGCCTCTTATGTAGGCTATGCTATATTTGAGATATTTCCTATATTTGGAACTCTGTGTCCTTTTTAAATAAAAACATTGAAATTCCCCAAATGGTTTTATTGGCACTGGTTACCATCATGGAATTTGGGCCAAAAGCCCTTTAGATATCTACGACCAATTAGTTTTTGATTATTGGCTAATTAAATGCATTTAAAATATATCCAAGAGACAGATATTACTGTTAAGTATCATAATTAAACTAATATTATGATTGAACATATTTTATTATATGTGCTGCCGAAGCGAGCACTGAACATATTTTAATCTCTCATCAGTCCAGGGCACTCATGGAAGGAATATTTATTATTTAATTTTATATGTACAATTTACAAAGTTTTCATGTAAGCTCCATTTCCTGGTTGTGTACCTCATCTGACACTCTCAAGAGCCCTGTGAAGGAGGGATTATTATTATTTTACCATTTTATTTTAGAGATAAGGAACATGAGGCTCAGTCAGCTTAAATAATTTCTTCAAGAGATTTAGCTGCCGATGGTGTGTATGAGCCAACTCAGGCTGCCATAATAAGATACCATAGACTGGGTGGTGTAGGGAGAAAGAATTCTATTTCCTGCTACCCTCTTAAGTTCTTTGATTGGGGCCTTGTAAACTGGGCCAACAAAAGGCAGATGCACAAGAGAAAAACAGATTTATTAGAATGTGCCTCACCCTTATACATGGGAGAACTCAGAAATGAGTAACTCAAAGGGTTCATTAGGATTTGGGCTTATATAGCATCTTAGCAGAAGAACAATACATTATTAGAGTGTGTCAAGACAAAGGAAAAGGACCTTGAGTCTCCAGGGGCAGCAAACTAGTGGTAGATAAAGGCTAGTTAGTAGATTCCTCTCCATTGCCAGGCTATTCCTCTCCATTGCCAGGCTAATAAAGTTGTCTCCAGTGATTGACTTTTGTTTTTACTGGTAGAGAGGGGAGGAGATTTATATCCTATTTTTAGGCTTTTCTTGTATCTACTTCTTCTAAATTGCCTTCAGCTCAAAGCAATCCTATGCCTAAGTGACATATTTTGGGGTGGCATATTCTGT
Organism: Phoca vitulina; assembly: GCF_004348235.1. NCBI lineage: Eukaryota > Metazoa > Chordata > Mammalia > Carnivora > Phocidae > Phoca > Phoca vitulina. The sequence continues at coordinate 3,868,974 of NW_022589739.1, read as the reverse complement.
CCCCCTACAGTGGCTTAAACAACAGGGCTTTATTTTCTCAGTTCTGGAGGCCATAAGTCAGGGAGCAAGGTGCCAGGAGGGTTTGTGTCTGGTGAGGTCGCTCGACCTGGTTTACAGATGGCCACCTTCTTGCTGGGTCCTCATAGGGACTTTGTTTTATGTGTGTGAAGGGAGAGAAAAACATCTCTGGTGTCTCTTCCTCTCCTTATAATCTCAACAACTTCTCAATTAGGGTCCCACCCTTATGACCTCATTTAAGCTTAATTACCTCATTAAAGGTCCTTTCTCCAAATAGAGTCATGTTGGGCATTAGGCGTCAGCACGTAATTTGGTGGGGTGGGCGGGGGCACGATTTGGCCCATAACATGGTGGCACTGGGGTTGGATTACTCTCCTCTGACTCCCAAACCTGTCTCCTGGCCACATCGCATGATCCCTCCACGTGCTAGAATCTATGTCCTGAGCCAGACCACGGCAGCAAGCCTCGTGCAAGCAGGCAGCTGCTGACCCTGGTGAGAGCTAGAGGTGGGAGGAAGGCCTGCATCCTTGACATCAGGGAGAGAAAGCACAGGCAGAAAGGCAAGCTTCCCCTCGCTGTGGTCATTGCCCATCATTCAGGTGTTCTTTATCTCTTGCCTTGACTATTGGAAGAGTCCCCTGTTTACCTTTTCTGCCTCCAGCCTTGGCCCGCTCTATTCCACCCCCGCAATAGACAAGAGTCCTTTTCCTAAAATGCAACTCCTTACTGTGCTTAAAACTGTTCAGGGTTCGGGCACCTGGCTGGCTCAGATGGTAGAGCGTGCAACTCTTGATCTCGGGGTTGTGAGTTTGAACCCCACCATTAAGTATAGAGATTACTTAAAAATAAAATCTTTAAAAATGTTCAGTGTTTCTCCATATCTAAAGTCTGATTCCTTAACTCTGCATTTAAGAGCTGTCCTGACCTTGGCCGGATCCACAGCTCTGGCATTATCTCCTGCCATGGCTCTCCTCAAATTGAATATTCCAGCTACACAGAACTCCCTTGTGTTCTCTCCAATACACTGCTCGAGAAAATGTCTATTCTTATTTCAAAACTCAGCTCACAGAACATCTCTTCTAGGAATATTCCCCAGAAATCTTTCCTAAAGGAACCTGGCCATGCTTTTCTTCCTGAAGTATGATAATTTGGTTATAAGAAGCAGTTACCTTCTATGGGAATTGTCCCCATTTTGATCCGCCTTAATGGAATGTGGGCCTCACATAGAACAGGGTTCAGTGAGTACTTGCAGAGCAAACGAGTGTTTCTGGTGGCAGGTCCCTCACCCAAGGGGGTCTCTTCATCTTCATCATTCCCCAGCAGCCAAGAAAGCCAGCTTGTTCTCATGTGGACCTGCAGCCCTGGCTATTCTCTGATGGACAATCTCAAGGAACAAATTGATCCTTATGGATTTTCTGCAGTAATAGAAAATATCACCAGAAAAATGGGATTTCTCTTTAATCTTAGTAACCAGCACTTCATCCCCTCCTCTTTTTGGAAAATTTCCTATGCCCAATATGGCAGCCCAACTCCATGTCACTGCTAGAACTCTGGGGGTCTCTGAGGCTCATAAGAAATCAGTTCTCCAAGCTTTCCCACAGCAAGCCAAGGCTCCTAGAAGGTCAAACACCGAGCCCTGGCAAAATCCCTTCAGTCAGAGTCCAGACTTGGCTCTTAACTTACCACCTGCAGCCAATTGTCTCTTGAACTAATTGGTTGGCTAACTGTTAGGGCTTTTTTTCACTGACCAGCTGTTTAACTCAGTGGTTTATCACTTCCTTCCCTACTTGAGATATACAGAATCTCCCACAGAAGACTTCGCTGTCTGACTCAGATTCTACCCTTCATTCTCTCTCCTTCCCGGAGCACAACCACCTTCAGTGCCAACCCAAGGAGAGAAAGAACTCAGAGTAAACTTAAAACTCTGCTGCTTGTTATAGAAGGGAAGAATTGTAGTAACAAAATTGTCTAATTCAGTCAAACACACATAAAATCCTGAAGACGATTAGGAGGGCTCTTCATTTTAGGATCAAGAGATCTATTCCAGGGGCACCTGAGTGGCTCAGTTGGCTAAGCGGCTGCCTTCAGCTCAGGTCATGATCCCAGGGTCCTGGGATCGAGCCCCGCGTCGGACTCCCTGCTCAGCGGGAAGCCTGCTTCTCCCTCTCCCACTCCCCCTGCTTGTGTTCCCTCTCTCGCTGTGGCTCTGTCTGTCAAATAAGTAAATAAAATCTTAAAAAAAAAAAAAAAAAGATTTAAAAAAAAAAAGAGATCTATTCCAGCCTTTACAGAGTCCACAGGGGGTTAAGGTTCATGCATGGCTTCTCAATCCTAACTCGCCCCGATCATTTCTTGTTGGCATGATGCCTTTATAAGACTCTCAGAATGCTCCATATGCTCATCCCTGTGGTAACAGAGTAACACTGCCGGACCTTTTTTTCCCCGTTCTCATTTCTACACTCTCCTCTACATTTTATATCCTGATTTTATTCCACTTACTATCACACCACATTTTTCATGTTTGTTTTACATGATCATTGCAACTGTTATAACTTAATATTTCACCCAGTGCATATAAATACATTTTAAATTATTCTCGTTTTGTTTACTAATTATACAATGTTATTTTTCACTCTTGTATGTAACACTTTGATGGATATCTTCACAAATACACATTTTAAAAAATTCTTTCGACTTACTTCCTTAGGATTACTTTTCAGTATTGGAATGACTGGGTTAAATGGGATGCATATCATTATGACTCTTTTAAGCTATTAATCTCTCGCTTTATATACACTGTGACAACTTTGTGGAGGTGTCTATTTTAGAGCAGGATCACTCACGCTGAGGGCTATGATTTTCAATTTATCTTTGCTAATTAAATAAGTATAAGATATTATTTTCAGTTCCATTTCAATTTCCATTTAAGTCATGGCCAGTGCTTTAAAGTACAACCTCTTAATAAGGCATGGTCAACTCGGACTTTTTGAGCACCACTAACTAAACTGCGATTTCCAGGTTCTTTTAAATCCTATTCAGTTTGACTTTGGTTCAAGGCTTCACTGACATCTGGAAATGTGACTTCCTGCACCTGCTTCCTGGGTGCCCTTCCCTGGCTCTCCTCACCTTCTTCCCATCCTGGCCTGCACTGCTGTCTACCCAGGTCGGCATCTCTCTAAACTGTGCATCCGTTCTACCATGTGTTATGTCTAACTGCATTTCTTTCTCTAGAAACATGTTTTGACTCTTTGTTCCAAATGCTCGGGATTACTGTTCTATTCCAACAGTGCTGTCAGAGCCCAAAATAGTTTGGAAAATTTTCTTTGGAAATTGTTCTCAAAGCCATTGACATGTTCTTTTAAATATCCGTATTAGTGGCAAAACTTGGTATTTAGAAGGTAGATTTTTAAATTTGTTTTGGAAGGAAACTAGTATCTTTTACATAACTTTCCATATCAGATGGGTCCTGTCAGAAGCCAAAACCACGTCATTATTTCAGCAGAGAGATATAAGATAAAGAAACGATTTCCCAGAGAGAAGAGAGCTGGACAGGCAAAAAGGGGACACTGGAGTATCACAAAAGTAGTAGTTGGAGGAAGCAACTATCTCGCTTAGAGATGGGAGAACAGAGGGAAGATGTTGGGATTACTAAAGGTGAGAAATTTCTAGAAGGAGCCTGCCGAGCTGGGACTCGGCCCTCTATGGAGGAGCCATGCTCAAGTGGAACTCGGTGCTCGGAGCTTGGAGTCTGGAGAAGAGGCTCCTTGGAGCTGGGATTCGGGCCCCTCAGGAGGCAGTGCCAGGGGCTGGGGCTGGATTTCAGAGAGGGCTCAATGTGCTTGGTTCTGGGTGTGGGACAACCACAAACTAGAGCCACCTGTGCTGCTGGAACCCGCCGCCGCCGCCGGGGGGTGAAGAAATGTTGCTGGAGCAACGTTGATAGGAACGGGAAGCAAACAAAGGAGAAAGTCTCCATCCTCCTCCAACCCTCACACTCCCTGTGGCATCCCTGACAGGCAGAGCCTAACCAGAAGCCAGCTGGAAAAGAACATTGTGTGCAGAGGCTCAGCCCCAGCATCAGAAGTAGACTGTGCAGGAGGGGAGGAATGGGGCCGAGAACGTGGCTCAATCACCAGCGAGCCACCAGGTACCAGGCTCTGTAAGTATTGTCAGCTACGAGACCTCCTTCAGTTCGTTTGGCAGTCTGGTTTCCCAGGACTTCCTGCCCGTGGGTGGATGGGGGCCCGGAGGCCCGGAGAGAGGAGGTAATGGTGACACTAGCATGAGAACACACACTTATCACTTTGTGTTCACTGCTTGGTCCGCTGCCTCTCCTGAAGGTAAGCTTTCTTGGGGATGAAAAGGGGGCTGTGACAGGGAAGATGGGAGGAAAGAAAGGAAGGGGCCAGGGGCGTGGCATAAGGCTATGCCGCATGTCATCGGAGTCTTCCTTGTGACCCATGCTCTACATCTCTAGAAATTTCTACCCAACTCATTAAACGTTTGGAGTAAGTGGGTTTCTTATGGAAACGGTGGAACGGTCTGAACTTTGCACTGTGAGAGACTCGCAGATGAACAAGGACAGCACCTGCAGATACAGCACAGGACTTAGCAGAAATCTTACTGGTAGCAGAAATCTCGGGAAGCTTTGTGACTTCACTAGGCTGTATAATTGGTCTGTGTCTTAAGACCTGGGAGGCTCTAACTGACATTTAAGTTATACCCATTTTATAGGCAGAGAATTTGAGGCTGAGAAAGGTTAGGTAACATGACCACAATCACATAGTTATTAAATTGTAAAATCTGGATTTGAACTCAGTTCTGATTCCCAAGAAATGGGAAATGGACAAAAGAAGCCACATGGTACTATTACCTGCCATTTCCTCAACATAGAGCACATACCTGAAAACATGCTAAGTTCTTATTTTGTTTAATCCTCATAATTTCATGAGGTAGATACATTATGCCTATTTCACAGATAGAAAAACTGAGGCTGACAGGCTAAATAATATGCCTATTCACAGCCAGCAGTAAATGGAGCTGAAACGTCCACTGGACTCCAAATTTTGGGCTCCCAACCAGTGCTCGTTAGACTCTAAAGAGCACGAGAATCACCTGGAAGTCATGTTAAATGCAGATTCCTATTCGCTAGCTCCGGGGTGGGGCCCAAAATGCTGCATTTCTAATAAGCTTCCCAGTGATGTTGATGCTACTGGTTCATGAACTTCACCTTGATTAGCAAGACTCCTAGCAATGGCATCATACTGCTTCCCTATCCTGCCAAAACTCTCTCACTGTTTTCACTGTTGGTCTGCCACCAGGAACACAGGAGGCCTCTTGGTCAAACTCAGCTGTGATACGACGCGCACAGCTCAGCCTTCTTTCGTTTTCCTTCCTCTGAAATTTTTCATAGTAAAGTAAGTAACCAAACAAATCCATCATCTGGCAGGTCATTAAGGAAAACATGATTTTTGCCCCCATGTGATTCCATTCAATTAATGAAGCTGTCATTAAAGTCTGTGAATGTGTCAAGAAAATTAGTTTCAGGTGTTAGATTGTTTTGGTTCTAGAATAATTTCTATAGTTTTAATGAGGAATATTTGAAACATCATCACCCTTTTCCCCATCAGGGGCTTACAGCTCAGGAAACCGAAGGAGTCTGCCATATTGGGGGTCAGCGGGATGTTTACAGGAAGCAATTCACAACAGCTCATTGTTGTCTCCTTCTATTACCCTGAGATCTGCTCGTTGAGAGTTGAGAATGTTTTCAGAGTCTTAGCATTTCTTTAGGGATAGAGAAGCAAATGTAGCTTATGAAAAGTGCTGACAACTTCGTAAAGGGACCCAAAGAAGGCTAGCCAGGGATCTCCCACTGATGTTGTCTGCCCAGAAAATGGAAAGCCTTCAGGAAGATTCATTTCCCCTCTCTAACATAGAATATTTATATAGTAAACTCTGTGTTTAAAAAAACAAACACTATTTTATTCCAAGAGGTACGTGGGGTGGGTTAATATTTAAAAATAATGGACATGTTTTCCTCTTGCAGTCCCACATTTCCTAACATAGTTGATTAAACCTCAACATTTTCAGCAATTAGTGTTGAGTTGTAGCCAAAAGAATGATAATGAAAAGTATATCAATACATATATATATATGTTTTTTGCTTTGGAGCTTTAAAGCTGAGTCTGGACTGTAGCAAAAATATGGTAAGTTTGCTTCGCCTTCACACCAGGGAGCTAAGCTAGGAATATGTGAGCTGGAGCACTGAGGAAGCAATCAGGAAGGAGACAGTTAATTGCTGGTGGGGGTGTCTGAGAAGGAGTCCTGTTTTGTTCCCATCCATGGGCTTGACATCCTAGATAGGACAGGAAAACAATAGAAACTAAGATAATGGTCCTGCTTGGCATTCAGTGTATTCCTTCCTCTGAGAGGCTTCTGCGGATTTCTTTATCTTTTCTTTTTTTTCCTGCCTATATTTATTTTTATTTACTTATTTTTAAAAAATATTTTTTACTTAAATTCAATTAATTAACATATAATATATTATTGGTTTCAGATGTACAGGTCAGTGATTCATCAGTCTTATATAACACCCAGTGCTCATTACATCATGTGCCCTCCTTAATGTCCATCACCCAGTTACCCCATCCCTCTACCCCCCTCCCTCCAGCAACCCTCGGTTCGTTTCCTATGATTAAGAGTCTCTTATGATTTGTCTTCCTCTCTGGTTTCATCTTGTTTTATTTTTTCTCTCTTCCCCTATGATCCTCTGTTTTATTTCTTAAATTCCACATATCAGTGAGATCATATGATAATTGTCTTTCTCTGATTGACTCATTTCACTTCTATATCTTTTCAAATATCACTTATTTTCCATGTTTTGTGTCAGTAGTTCAGTTTTTTTTAAAATCATTTCTACTGTTGAATAACACGCTATGGTACGAATATGCCATAATATGTTTGTCTGTTCACTTGTCGATGGACCTTTGGGTTATTTCCACTTTTTGCTAATATGAATAAAACTGATAGGAATATTCTCGTACAGCTCTTTTTAAAATACGCTTTTCTTTTTAGAATAGTTTTAGATTTACAGAAAAGTTGCACAGCTAATAGAGAGTTCCTATATATCAATATCCAGTTTCTCCTATTATTAACTACTTACATTAGAATCATGCACTTGTCACATTTAATGAACCAATACTGACATATCATTATCAACCAAAGTCCATCCTTTATTTAGATTTCCTTCATTTGTGCCTAGTGTCCTTTTACTGTTCAGCATCCCATCCAGGATACCATGTCCATTAAGTCATCTCCTTAAGCTCCTCCTGGCTGTGACAGTTTCTGAGACTTAACCTTGTTCTTTAGGACTTTGACAGTTTTCAGGAGTACTGGTCAGACATTTTGTGAAATGTATCTCAATTAGGATGTGTCTGATATTTGTCTCATAGTTAGACCAGGGTAGGGGTTTGGGAGACGAAGATCCTAGAGATAAAGTGCTGTCTCATCACATCATATCAAATGTACATACTACCAACATGTGTTCGATTTTTCAATATATTTTCTGCATCTTTTGAGATTATCATAATTTTCCCCATATATTTTGTTAACGTGGTGGCTTACATTAATCAAGTTTCAAATGTTGAATCAACCTTGAATTCCTGGGACAAACTCCACTTAGTCATAATGTATTATCCTTTTTCTGTGTTCCTGGATACAATTTGCTAGTAATTAGTTGAAGATTTTGTGTCTGTGTTTATGAGTTTTATTGTCTTATTTTTCTTACAGTATTCTTTTGTCTTTGTTTGTTGGTTTTGTATCAGAGCAATGCTGTCCACATAAAATAAGTTGAAAATTGTTCTCTTCTATTTTCTGGAAAAATTTGTGTGAGGTTGATATCACATCTTCCTGAACATTTGATAGGATTCACCAGTAAAGGCTCTGAGCTTAGAATTTTCCATGTTAGAAGCCTTTTAATTACAGATTCTATTTCATTAATAGATATATGATCATTCATTTCTTTTTCTTCTTGAGTCAGTTTTAGTACGTTGTGTTTTATAAGTAATTTGTCCATTTCTTCTAAGCTATCAAATTTATTGGCATAAATATGTTCATAATATTTCCTTATTATATTTTGAATGTCAGTAAGCTGTCTACTGATATCCCCACCTTCTATATTGGTAATTTGAATTCTCTCTCTTTCTCTTTCTTTCTTACCAGAGATTGATCAGTTTTGATAATATTTCAAAGAATCAGGTTTCGGCTTTGTTAATTTTTCCTAATGTTTGTTCTCTATTTCATTTATTTCTGCTTTTATTTTTATTATTTCTTCCCTCCTTCTTTTGGGTTTATTTTTTTTCTCTAGCTTAAGTAAAAATTCTGATTTTTTAAAATTTTAAGCCATTTTTTTCTACTTTAGCCATGAAAGCTATAAATTTCACTCTTAGCACTACTTTTGCTGCATCCTACACATTTTAATATGTTGTGTTTTCATTATTATTCATTTGAAACAATTTCCTAATTTCTCATGATTTCTTCTTTGACCAATGGATTATTTACAAATTTACAAATTTGTTGTTTAATTTCTAAATATTTAGGGGGATTTTCTAGATACTTTATTATTAATGATTTCTGCTTGGTTTTGTTGTCTCTTGTGGCTAGAGCCCATATGTTCTAAGATTCCAATCTCTTAAAGTTTATTGCAAGTTATTTTATGTTCTTGCCATGTGACCTTGCCATTTTTCCTGCAAAAGGGGTAGCCTTTGACTTTCAAGTTGACTGTGTGACTTGCTTCAGACAATGTAACAAGGAAGAAGTAATGGCATGCTAGTTCCAAGCCTAGGCAAAAGAGGCCTTGTGTATTTCCCATTGCCTTCGGGAAGTTTTACCATCTCTGTGTAAAGAACATGCCAGGGCCAGCCTGCTGGCTCAGGAGGAGGATGAGAGACACCAGGAGTAGAGCCTGGCCTTAATCAGCCTGAGAAGTCAACCTCCAGATCTATGATCAAAAATAAGTAATTGTCACTTTAAGCCACTGAAAGTTTTGAATGATTTGTTATATAAAAAGAGCTAACTGATGTAGCCATTCTCCATGACAGGTGATTAAAGGGATGCTCAAGGCCTAGCCAGGTGCTCTGTATCCATTCCAATAGGCTTCCCTGCTCGTTTGGGCTAAAGCACTACCAGGCCTATGTTCCCTTCCTTCTAGCTGCTGCCATTACTTTTTTTTCCCTTGGAACAATGACAGTGAACATCAGTTAGGGCATCAGCCTGATGAGTTTGCTCATGGAGTTGTCCTGACACAACCCCTATTGAAAAAGCTCAGGCATCCTGGGAGCACATCTGGGCCAGAGGGGCAGCCTGAATGGGGTGTTGGGACAGAAACTGACCAGTCTCAGTTTTCTCCACCAGCCAGGGGAATGTGGAATGGAGAGCACAATTAAAAACCTCTACTGGTCTGCAGCACCTCTATATTGGCTCCCAACATTCACCCATGCTTTTGGACTCTGCTAACTTCAAGATGTCATTCCCTTCCTCTGTTAAAACGTGACTACCTTCAATCTGGTAAGGATTAGGCTTCTGGAACTGGCTCTGCATTTGGTCTGTTTCCCTATATTTATTCTGGCATCTCTAGTTTGGTAGGGAGAAGGGGGGCCAGCAGCACCCGTTAGTGTTCCATCTTGCCTAGAATTGGAAGCTCCATCTTTTCCTTTCTGCTAGTGTGTATGTATTTGTGAGTGTGCGCAATGTACAAATATTTGTGTGCCTATGTACCCCACAGGTTTATATTCTTTTTGTCTGATAGACAAATACACACATAAATAACTATGCATACAACAGGTATATATACATATATGTGCCTCATATATATATTCCACTAATATATTTTCATGCTATATTTATTAGTCTGCTATTGTTTTTCACCTGTGCTAAGTCTGGAAGAGGTGGGCTGGCTCACTCTTTGTGGGCCCTGAGGCAAGAGTAAAAATAAAGGCTTACTTATCATATGTCTGAATATTTAAAAGCTATAAAACAAGCTAATACATTGTTAAACAGACTATGTCCTATCCTCCTACCTTGACAATTACATCTTCATAAGAACCTGGGAAGGCCGGGTTCACATTTAGAGCTCTTGGATCCCTCAGAGTTCTATATCAGAAATAATGGTATGGAAAAGCTATTCCCTGACCTGTGTGCTCCCCTTCTATCTACCCCAGAGTGGGGTACACACTAGTTCATGCACTCAAGCATCATTTACCCCCCTGCAAAAAGCCACCCCTTGGCTGCAGTTTGGGCATAGGCATTGCCATTCTAACAGCACAGATCATCCTTGGGAGAATGGACAGGGAAGAGGCCTGTGCAGGCCAGTTAAGTGGCTTTAGGGACATTTTGGCAGGGAGACCCAGGGTCTGATACACCCAGATTGTCATCTATAAAGAGTGGGGGCAAGATTCCAAGAAGGGACGCCTTGCTGGCCCTACAAACATTGCAACTGGTAGGGAAAAGCCTAGCCAGCAGAGGACAATAAATATACATTGTAACAATACTATAATGCTAATAGTGCTTCACTGAGGAATAAATCCTCCTTGAACATGTGTATTACTGTTTAAAATACCAGCTGCAAATATTTTCTTTAGAATTTTTGCATATTTATTTTCAAGCAAGGTTGACTTTTTTGGTATGTTATTTATTAAGTTTTGGTATTAAGCTTATGCTAGACTTACAAAGTGATTTGGGAAACTTTCCACTTATATATTCTGAAACAGTTTCAGTCATTTAGGTGGTTTTATATGTTCCTTGATGGTTAGGTTAGTTAGATCTTGCCTGTAGAACATGCAGGGTCTAATGTTCTTATTTATTTTTACTTTTTAAAGTGGTGGATTTATGAGAAACCTTGCTAGTGTATTGTGTGGTTGTTAATGTGTTCAGATAATCTACGTTTTCTTGAATAAATTTTTGGTCATTTCTATTGTGCTGGAAAAATCAGCCGTTTCATCTAGATTTGAAAATTTATTGACAACATTTTCTATGATATTTTATAATGATTTTTACTGTTTTTTGCAACTATGGTTTTATCTTCTTTCTCGTTCCTGATGTATTTATTTGTCTTGCACTTTTTCTTCCTGGAGTATTGGGCTTATCGATCATTTCTGCTGACATTTGTTTTGTGATTCATTATTTTCAGCATTTTATCTTTATTAATTCCCTCATATTTCTTTTACTTTGTTTTGTTCTAATCTTCTCAATTGAATGCTTGGCTCATTTATGTTCACATTTTCAAATGCAAATCCCAAGGAAAGAGCAGGTGCAGGATTGTGAATAGGTAATGAAGCCAAGGGTCAGAAGGAGGACAGGACATGAGGTAGAGTGGGGAGAGCCACATGAGGAGGAGTTATGACAAGCAGCATAGAATGTGTGAGGCTTGGTTGTCAGGGTGACATGTTATAAAACACCGCCATCCGGACACCCTGCCTCCGCAAGCTCTGCATCCAACTCCTGTCTCCATTTTGGCCATGAGCACATCATGAAGAGCTTGCCAAATACCCAACAGAAATCCAGAGCCACAATGTCTACTGCATTTGTGATCCAAGACTTTTAGTTTCAGAGCACAATAAGTGAAAAAGAAGAGCCAGTAGGGACAAACATAAGGGTACTAAATTTTATTTTGTCATGGAAGGATATTAAGCATACATATACACCATTTTTTTAAAAGATTTTTTTATTTATCACTTATTTGATAGAGAGAGACAGCGAGAGCAGGAACACAAGCAGGGGGAGTGGGAGAGGGAGAACCAGGCTTCCCGCTGAGCAAGGAGCCCGACCCAGGACTCGATCCCAGGACCCTGGGACCATGACCCAAGCCGAAGGCAGACGCTTAACAACTGAGCCACCCAGGCACCCCACATATACAACATTTGTTATTAGCACAGTGATTACAACCAGATTTAGGATACTTTTACATATAAAAGTAATTAGCTCAAAATCACAGAATAACAGTTTTATTCAATTTGCAAGGTGGTTCTTCACAGAATTCCAGCCCTAGCATCACAAAGCAGAGTATAGAAGGGTGGGTTTGAAGCTGAGTAGCAATAGCTTAATAACCAGCTCATTTGCTGGGCATGGGGGAAACTTGGTGAGCCCTACTTGTTTTAGGTTTAGGTCCTTAAATTTCGGACCCTAGGAGTAAGTATGAAATGGATTTTGAAGACTTATCACAGGGACTATAACTCAGCTTTGTTTTATCCCAATCCTTAACAATCATCCTGCCGAAAATCAGCAGTGGCAAATGTCAATCCTATCAGAAAGAAGAGAGGATCAGGTAGGTCACAGTTTATTTCCACAAACAATTCTATAAAGACAGCATCCTGGACTGGATAAAAACTAGCCAGAAACACAAGGAGACAAACCAATAAGAATGAAAACCATTAGAGGCAGAACCAATAGGGTTTAATATGTTGGAATGATCAGATATAGACTTTAAAGTAGTGGGGATTACAGTATTCAAGGGGATAAAATACAATGTCTAGAATTTAAGGAGAGAACTGAAAGCTGTTTTGTTTTTTTTTAAAAGATTTTATTTATTTATTTGACAGAGAGAGAGAGACAGCTAGAGAGGGAACACAAGGAGGGGGAATGGGAGAGGGAGAAGCAGGCTTCCCAAGGAGCAGGGAGCCCGATGCGGGGCTCGATCCCAGGACTCTGGGACCATAACCTGAGCTGAAGGCAGACGCTTAACAACTGAGCCACCCAGGCGCCCCTGAAAGCTGTTTTTTAAAAAGAATCAAATGAATATCCTAGATATCAAACCGAAATTGAGGATGCAATTAATGGGTTTAACAGTTAATGAGAATATTAATACATTAGAAGACAGAGTGAAAGAAAGCACCCAGACCGAAACACAGAGAGGCAGAGGTAGGAAAAACACAGAATAGAAGAGACAAAAGGTTATAGGAATATCCTAGATCGATTTAATTTTTGTATTATTAACATTCCAGTAAGCAGAGAATGGGGGGGGGAGGGAAGAGAGAGAGTGATGGAGGGAGAGAGGGAGGGATTGAGGGTGTGAGGGAGGGAGGGAAGGAGGGAGAGAGGAACAGAGAGAGAAAGACAGAAGGAATGGGGAGGAAGCCATACTTGAAGAGAGAGTGGCTAAGAATTTTCAAAACGGATAAGCAATGTGAATCTAGCCTTTTAAGACTACCTTCAAATGTCTTGCAGGACAAATAAAAAGAATTTCACCATCTTTACTATGATGTGTTTAGATGTGGAAATCAAAGACAAGGAAATAATCTTAAAATCAGCAACAGAACAGTCATTTTATCTTCAAAGTCACAATAATAAGATCAACTAACACAAGGCAACTAACAGAAAGAATGGAAGCCATTGGACAGTGGAGTAAGAACTTCTAAGTGCTAAAAGAAAACTGTCAAACTTAGAATTTTATATCCATCAAAAACATCCTCAAGAATAAATAGGAAACAAAGACACTTCCAGACGAATCTAAATGGAGATAATTCATAACCAGTAGACTGAACTACAGGGAGTCCTCAAGGGCAGAAGGAAATGATACCAGTTGGTCATGTAGGAAGGAATAAAGAGTAATAAAAATAAGTAAATATAGGTAATATTTACTGTATAAAACCATTTAAAATATTTACCATTTAAGTGTTTAAATTTATAAATAAATTATAAGATGAAGAACACATAAATCAGAGTTGAAATGTTGTAAGAATTTTACATTGTCCAAGAAGGTAAAAATACCAATTAATATTAGATTGGATAAATTCATAAACCATGATGTAATCTCTAAGGCAGTCACTAAAAGAATTATAAAACAGCATTTGGCTTCCTAGCTAATAAAAAAGAAAAATTGAGCAATTAAAAATATTTCAAGAGAAAGTAGGAAAGGAGAACAAAGGGAGATAGAATATGTGGGACAAAGAGAAAATAAATAATAAAATGGTAAATTAAAACACCCTCCTATTGGTAATAAGAAAACAAATGGACTAAGGCCTCTGATTAAAAATCAAAGATTACTAGAGTTGATTAAAATCTCAATTTCATGCTTTAGATGAGAGGTTCATAAAACATAAGGGTACAGAAAACAAGAAAAGATTGAGGTCACATTCACAGGTACCAGGGCTTAGGATTTCAATATGTGTTTATGGGGGACACAGTTCAACCCACAACAACACCCAACAGAAATACATGCACATTGTGTACCTTAAGATGTGTAAGAGTGTAAGTAAGAGTAGTATTTGTCAGAACCCCAAACTGTAGTGCTCTATTATTAATAAATTGTAGTGGTATAGTAATATAATAAAATACTATATGATAATTGTTTTAAAAGATTTTATTTATTAGAAAGAGAGTGAGCACAAACAGCAGGGGGATTGGGGCAGAGGGAGAGGGGGAATCAGACTCCCTGCTGAGCAGGGAGCCTGTCATGGGGCTGATCCCAGGATGCCGGGGTCATGACCTGAGCCAGAAGACAGCCTTAACTGACTGAGCCACACAGGCGACCCTTAATGCTATATGATAATTAAAATGTATACGTTATAGCTATATACAACAATTTGTATCTCACAAATATAACATTAAGTTAAAGAAGCCAGATGTAGAGAATATATACTATATGGAATCCATTCACTGAAAGTTAAAAACAAGCATAACTACTCTACTATTTGGGGGATATATGTTAGATGATTGAACCAAAAAAAAAATTCAAGGAAGTAATTACCATAAAACTCAGGATAGTGGTTATCTTTGGAGGTAGGGAAGGGGTTGCACTGGGGAAGGGGCATGAGGAAGACTCCTGGGTGTTGGCAGTGTTCTATTTCTTGACCAGGATGCTGGTTACAAAGTGTTGACTTTGTGATAAATCATTTGGTCATATACCCTTATTTCATTTACTTTTCGGTGTGTGTGTGTGTGTGTGTGTGTTTAAGATTTTATTTATTTATATGACAGAGAGAGACACAGCGAGAGAGGGAACACAAGCAAGGGGAGTGGGAGAGGGAGAAGCAGGCTTCCCGCGGAGCAGGGAGCCCGATGCGGGGCTCGATCCCAGGACCCTGGGATCATGACCTGAGCCGAAGGCAGACGCTTAATGACTGAGCCACCCAGGCGCCCCTTTTTTATTTTATTTCTCATGTTTTATTTCTCATGTTTACACACACACACACACACACACACACACACACATTTATAAAGAGAAAGAAAGAAAGAAAGAAAGAAAGAAAGAAAGAAAGAAAGAAAGAAAGAAAGAAAGAAGAAAGAGAAAGAAAGAAAGAGTGAATCCAGAAGTTTAGTGAATTTGAGGCCATCTGGGTTACATTTACAATCAAATGAGCCAAACCAAAGAAGTATAATTAGGTTTATTAGAAACAATATATTGTCCTCAGTTCTGCTTACCAACCTGGATAGGTGTGGCCCTGCCTGCAGTATCTCCTGAATATGAAATTGTTAATTGCAATAATTGAAAATGTTAATTCATGCAATAGTATGTTTTTGAGAACCCCCCAGTGTGCCGGACACTGATGTGCTTTTCCTCTGAGTTGAATTTTATGGAGTTCTGAGGAAATATGGACAATTTTGGTTTGAATAGCTGCTAGTCTCAGATTTCTTCAC
Source organism: Phoca vitulina (assembly GCF_004348235.1). Classification (NCBI taxonomy): domain Eukaryota; kingdom Metazoa; phylum Chordata; class Mammalia; order Carnivora; family Phocidae; genus Phoca; species Phoca vitulina. The sequence goes on along the minus strand of NW_022589739.1, from coordinate 3,853,326 downwards.
AGTGAGAATCTCTTCCCTCACACCACCCCCACCTTTGCCCACGCTCTAGCTGCAATGACTAAAACTTGCGAAATACTATGTATTAAAGCAGACGAGATGCACATATTCAAAAAATATCATGGCCATCTGAGATCAGGGTGAGGAAGTCTGTTGCAAGTCTGTGGCAGCCTGAGTTGGGGAGTTGATGTGCATGTTCTCTGAATATTTAAGTTAGGTAAAGATTCTAAATCTCATTGCTTGGAAGTGATCCAAAACTCAAAGTGCCAGCCCCACTGGCCCCTCCGTTAGGAATACAGATGTCATCAAATCTCAATAATGACAGCTATTAAGACAGCACAAAAAGAAATTTAAGAAGACATTTATTGTTTCTTAAACTTTTAGTATCTTCCATGCCTGGCTTGAAATTCATCACATATGATATTGCTGTCTTGCTTAATCATGTGTTTAAGACGAATGGACCTGTAGAATATGCCAGAAATGAATTTTCAGGAGCCTGGCTTGCCCAGTCCTAAGTAAACCATGTTCAGGTAGTGATGTCCAAGACTCCAATCAGCTTGTCTTCATAGACTTCTCTCTTTCCAGAAGCCATGAGCTTCAGGAGGGCAGGGACCATGTTTCCGTCCCTTACCAATGTGTACTCAATATCTAGTACAGTATTAGGCACGCAGCAAACACCAAATACTTATTGATTGACTAGCTGATTGAGAAAACAAATGAGCAAATACTTGACAAAACACATTTCCCTAAAATGAGCAATGATATTCCAGAATGGTTCCATTTACATTGTATTTAACATCCCTAACCCACCAAAAAGGGCCTGACTTTTGAACTTTCGTGTATTCAATCAACTAATTTTTATTGAATGCTTATGTAGACCTTAGGGTACATAGTACTTTTGATGATAGGAGATGGGGGGAAATTTTTTTAAGTGGTAGGAAGTATTGGGGGCCGATTTTAAATAGAGTGATCAAGGAAGGTCTCACTGAGTTGATGTTTGAGTAAGATCTGAAGGAAGTGAGGGAGTAAGAGGTGAAGCAAGAGGAAAGAAGAAGAAAAGGAGGTGAGAACTAAGGGTACATCTCCCAGAACAGCATTTTAGGCAAAGAAAATAGCATGTACAATAGCTCTGAGGCAGAGAATCCTGGGAGAATTCAAGGGAAAGCAAGAAGCTGTGTAGCTTGAGCAAAGCAAAAGGGGGAGAACAATGGGAGGTAAGGTCAGAGAGGTTCCTGGTTCAGACTCTGTAGGGTTGTATAAACTATTGGTTTTTACTAACAGTGAGATAGAATCCATTGGATTATCTTGGGCAGGGGATTGACATGGCCTGACTTACTTTTTAACAAGATCACTTTGATGGTTTTATGGAAAAAGACATAAAGATCAAGAGCAGAAACGTATGGAGTCAGAGCTAGTCTATGGAAAATTCTAACCATCAGATAGACACAATTGTAAGCAGAGAATTTGTTTTTTACCAAAATCAAGTCAAAATAGTTCTCTCCTTTCAGGAATATATTTGATGATAGAGTGGATACTATAATTACACAATAGATGTTTTCTTTTTTGATGAAAATATATATTTGGTAATACATGAATATGCTACTGTCATTGCAATTTGGAAAGAGGTTTTGGAATGTTTAAACAAAATGATTGAGAAATTATAGATTACTGTTTTGAATGTTTTTGAAGGGTACCATTTGGCATCTTTTAAGGTATTTTTTAAAAGAACTGACAGGAGATTTAGATTAAAATTAATGGAGTATGAAGCAAAAACAATAAAGATGAAATCAATAGAAGTTATTCTGATACTGAGAAGTGAATTGTAATAAAATTTTCAGATTATACTGAAAGCAGCAATTCATTAAGAGGAAGAGATAAATTTAAAATAAAAGTTATAGGGGCGGGGTGCCTGGGTGGCTCAGTTGGTTAAGCGACTGCCTTCGGCTCAGGTCATGATCCTGGAGTCCCGGGATCGAGTCCCGCATCGGGCTCCCTGCTCGGCAGGGAGTCTGCTTCTCCCTCTGACCCTCCCCCCCTCTCATGTGCTCTCTCTCATTCTCTCTCTCTCAAATAAATAAATAAAATCTTTAAAAAAAAAAAAAAAAAGTTATAGGGGCACCTTGGTGGCTCAGTGGGTTGAACATCTAACTCTTGGTTTTCCATTCAGGTCATAATCTCAGGGTCATGGGATCAAGCCTGTGTGGGGCTCCTTGATCAGTGGGGAGTCTGCCTGGGATTCTCTCCCTCCCCTTCTGCTCTGCCCCCTGCTCATGTGCTCACTCTTGTGCGCGTGCTCTCTCTCTCAAATAGATAGATAGATAGATAAATAAATAAATAAATAAATAAAATCTTCTAAAAAATAAAATAGAAGTTATAAAGTTGATCATCCCATAAATTTAAAAATCCAATTAATAAGGAGAAGTGATTAAATAAGCACATTGCTAATTTGGCAAAAACCAAAACCAGTGACGTTAATGAAGATAACAGAAAAGTCAAGATATGCTAACACAATAAGATACCAATGAAAACTGGTTAAAGAGTATTGTCGATTCAAAAAAATATTGGAAAGGAAAGCTTGAAATGTTCTGAAATCTTACAGCTCGTATATGAAGGAAACTGGATGGAGATTTTCCCAAATTTGAAAACAACCCTGAAAACTTACATGACATTACCAATAACAAGTTGTAAAGCTGAAACTTTCTAAAATATCAGTATTAAAAATCTACTTTCACCAACCATGTTAGAGGAAAAACCTAATTGTCTTTTTACTCTTGGTGTAGAAAATGAAGAGTTGACCAAAAAGTCTGCACCTCCAAAATTGTAGGAGAAAGTATGATAAAGGTGTGTCAGGTAGTTAATTAATCAAGATATTGCTTCTGGATATTGCTTCTGGAGTCACAGGTTTTGTTGACTTTTTAAAATTTGGATCTAGTTGTGATTTTTTTTCTCACTCTTGTTAAATTAATTAAACAAGGAAGCCATTAGACTGAAGTAGCTCTCATGAGGTGGCAGCCTACATAGCAACCCAAAATCTAAGCCTGTGTATATAAAATGCCTCAAGGTTATGAAATTGAAACCTAAGGATAATCGATCAAAAATAGCCAGCTAAACTTTAAGCTATAGCCAGTCAAATAATTTCCTTTCTATGCTTCCACCTCTTCTCTATGTATCGTTCTCCCAGCTCCTGTCAGTGGGGTGCCTCTAACTTTTGGTTTGGCATTGCCCAATTAAATTGATTTTTGCTCAAATAAGCTCTTAAAATTTTTAATATGCCTCAGTTACCTTTTATCATTTTAAGTAAATATTTATGTTCTTCCTAAATTCTTAATGCATTTTTAAGAGGGACCCCCAGGTGATAGAAGCTTCAGGCTCCCAAAATCTGGATTCACTCTGATCAATAGGTTGGTTTGTGTATTTTAAGATTGCAAAAAAAAAAAAAAAAAAAAAAAATTTAGATGTCCACAAAGATAGAGAGACAGATATACAAATTTGGAGTTCAGGATAGAGGTTCAACTTGGGGAAGTACATTTGTGAGTGGAATGTTGTCCATATTCCAGTGTGTGGCTCCTTACCACACCACTAATAATTAACTTGATTCTCTGCAGATGCTGACTGGGTGTCCCACAAATTTAACTCAAGTGTGACACTACCTGGAAATAGTGTCAGATTCCACAGATTAATGGCTCAGTCCCATAAGACTGCCCCCCTTCTCACTTCAGATGCCAAGCTCAAATCCAGCTGGTTGCCTGGGCTTCTGACCACCTTGTTGTAAATCAGAGGTTCCCACAACCGCCTCCTCGGGTTCCACTGATTTGCTAGAGTGGCTCACAGAACTCAAGAAACTAGTTTACTTACTAGATTACTGGTTTATTGCAAAGGATATTAAAGGATACAAATGAACAACTAGATGAAGAGATACATAGGAAGAGGTCCCAAACACAGGAGCTTCTGTGCTGTGGAGTTTGGTGCCTGGAGCATGGATGCATTCTGTTTCACCAACATGGAAGTTCTCTGAACACAGTTTTTGTGGAGGCTTCATGACTTAGACATGATTGATCAAGTCATTGGCCATTGACCATTGATTTAACCTCTAGTCCTTCTCCCGGCCCTGGAGGTAGAGGGTTGGGACTAGAAGTTCCAACCCTCTAATAATTAGGTTGGTTCCCTTGGCAACCAGCCTCATTAACAAAGCAGAGATATCTCTACAGCTCTTATTACTTAGGAAATTCCAAGGGTCCGGCCAGAAAGAGAATGAAGACTGAATATAGGCATACCTCATTTTATTCTTGGCTTTATTGTGCTTCACAGATGTGTTTTTTTTTTACAAACTGAAGGCTTGAGGCAACCCTGCTTCAAGCACGTCTATCAGGGCCATTTTTCCAACAGCATTTGCTCACCTCATGTCTCTGTGTCACATTTGGGTCGTTTTCACAAAATTTTAAACTTTTTCATTATTATTGTATTTGTTGTGGTGATCTGTAATCAGTGATTAAAACTCTTTTACTGTAAAAGCTCAGATGATGGTTGGTATTTTTCATTAAGTTATGTACATTTTTTTAGGCATAATGCTACCACACACTTAATAGACTACGGTATAGTGTCAACATAACTTTTATATGCAGTGGAAACGAAAAACTTTATTTGACTTGCTTTATTCTGATATTTGCTTTATCGCAGTGGTCTGGAACCCAACCTGAAATATCTCTAAGGTAGGCCCATACATATTTCTTATCATAAAATCACAATATCACACATATCTAAATGGTATTTAAAAACTTAAGACTCAGGGCCATGTTATGACTTTTGTGGGCTCTAGGCAATTTTGCCTTTGTGAGCCTCTTCCTCCATTAAAAAATATATATATATAATTATATAAAATTATATAATTATTAATAATTAATATAATAGTCAATATAATCACTAATTAACTAATATACTAATTAACGTAATAACAACAAACTAATTAACATAATAACAACATAATAATTACATTATTGTATATTTATATATTATTGTTGAAAACTGACCTCTGTGCTTCAGAGCCAAAATATAACACAAACACAGAGTTTGGGATTAAAAAAGAACAATAGCTTTATTGCTTTGCTGGGCAAAGGAGCCTGCAGCGCGTTATGGCCTTCAAAAAACTGCAAGCCTGGGGCGCCTGGGTGGCTCAGTCGTTAAGCGTCTGCCTTTGGCTCAGGTCATGATCCCAGGGTCCTGGGATCGAGCCCCGCATCGGGCTCCCTGCTCAGCGGGAAGCCTGCTTCTCCCTCTCCCACTCCGCCTGCTGTGTTCCCTCTCTCACTGTCTCTCTCTCTGTCAAATAAATAAATAAAATCTTAAAAAAACAAACAAAAACAAAACTGCAAGCCTGCCTGGAGGAAGGGGCTAGGGGGTTTTATAGGGAAGTCCAGGTTCTAGCTGGTTTGACAGGAATTGTGTACTTGCTGCCAGCCTCCTTTGTCTTGTCTTGAGGGTGGTACTGGGTTCTTGAAACAAAAAGTTAAGAAGGGAGGAAAAAGGTTACTTTAAAATCAAACTTCGCTGGAGCATTAGTACAGCTATTTTGATTTTTGTTCAACCTTATGCTTTTAAGAGGTTTCATTATGATTATATGTTGTGTATTATAAATATATAATAGCAGCATATATTAAGATGACTAATATCTAGGCTGAATATATTATCATATTTACTTTTTCTTCTAATTTTAAAATAAATTAAAATATTTTCATGGGCCCTGAAAACTGTTGCATAATTGTTAAATTAACCAGATTAGGCCCAAGACGGAGTCATCATGTTAAACTCTGTATCAGCAAACCAAAACGTTACTGAATTTCTATGCGGGCTCTCCCAGGGAGGCCCAGGTCAACCCATCAGCAAATGCCTGCTCAGCACAAGTTACCTGACTTGGCTCCAAATAAGGAAAGTAATCAGCAAATGCCACTATAACTTCCTTGTTCCAGCTCACTTTGGTCTATAAAAATCTCTTGCCTTGTACAGCTTTTTGGAGATCCTTTCTAGCTGTTGGATTGATGCTGCCTGATTCATGAATGACTGAAAAAAAGCCTGCTAGAACAATAAATTGTCTGTGGAAAATTTTCTTTTAACACAGCCAATTTTGCATATACTCTCCAGATCAGTCACACATGATGGCCCGCTTCTGGTTAGCCTGCCTCCAGCTTCCCTACAAATGGCCCCCATCAGGGCATACTGAAGCCTTCCTTTCTTTTCATTGTAAACGTTTCTTGCTCCCCTGCCTGCCTGTGACTGATTTGCTGACTCCTTGATTGACTCCCTTGCTCTATAGTGAGTTCAAGCTTTGGTTCATTTCCACAAGGACAAGAGCATTAGAGAGGAGGAGGTCAATAAACTGGAGGTCAGGATAGTAGAAGGATCAAATATGTGGAGGTTAAAGTCATCTAGCATTATGACAGGAGGAGGGTTGGAGGGATAGACATTGATGGACATTGGTCATGTGAGAGACGACCCCAAATAGAAGAAATAGTGGGAGTCACCCAGGGTTCACAGATGATGGCAACAGTGAAGTATGGTGGGTGATAAAGTCTGATGACCTGGGAGTCAGACCTATGACTCTTACAGAGGTTAAGAGGAGATAATGGCAGGGGAGCAACAATGAGGAGCTGGAAGGACCCCTCTCCATCAGCTCCAGTGAAAGGAGGGATGTTGGAGCTCCTGCAACAGTAGCAGTGCCCTCAGGGAAGAGCCAGGTTTCAGTTAGAAGATGAAGGTAACCCAGGCTTGAGTGTTTAGGAACCTTGCTTATTAGGACCATGAATTCCGGGTAGTTGACTGTTTTAGAAGTTGGAGAGGGTTATGAGATGGGGTCAGAACATACAGAACATTTTGGAGATCTTGGGGATGAGGAATGCACTGGGGGATATGAGCTTCCAGCAGTGACTAATAAAAATGGAGACAAAGACATACAGATGGATGGTGAAGTTGTGGTTGTTGAGAGGGAAAGGATGGTTGGGGATCTTGTCAAGGAGGATTCTGAGCTCTGGTGCTTCTTCCAGACCTCCTTGGGGTCTGGAGGCCTGTGGAAGATCAGTTGTCCACTGAGCATGTGGAGCTTTGTTTAGACCCCAAGGATGGAGGTGTAGAGGGTGTGAAAGGGAGTCTTACAAGTGGGAAGGGTTTCCCATGTTGGCATAAAAATGTCTCTGTAAAGACTGCCTCAGCTGCCTCAAAAGTCCTGCCAAGCCCTCAACATGAGCTGGATACACAGGCACCGAAATATTTGTTGAATGAATGAATGAATGAATGAATGAATGAATGAAATAATGGATTTCCTTTAGTAACTGGAATATTTAACATCCATACCCTAAAGCATCTGCATTAGAATCACTCTTTGGGTAGATACCTACCAGACTTCTACACAATTAAAAGAAAAACAAAACAGAATAGAGTCTGCCTGCCCTAAGAGCAAATTCCAGCCCCAGAATGGAGAAAATTCTTATACCTTCTAAAATTACGGTTTTCTAGATCTAATCATTTAAAGATCCAGATTGCATAGGCAAAGAATGGGTGATTACAGAATAAGGGAAAGGAAAAGAGGAGTTAAACTTTATTGGTGGTGTTGGGGGTGGTCAAAGAAAGAATATGATGAGTTTTGAACATCAATTTGAAGAAGGGAAAGTATAATAGGTATTTCTTCTAAGTCATATGAGCCTGGGGTGAAGTCAGGATTACTGGCACCCAAATACTAAAAATAAAAGAAAATTAGTTATTTCACTTTTCTTCATTAGCCACCTTGCAGGATCACCCAGCATTTCCTAGGTCTCTCCTTGCACTAGCCATCAGGAGCCATTTCCTTGGACATGGGTGATGACCCCGGGAGAGCCATCAGAGCGCCTCTTGGCTTCTGGTTCTAGGCTTGCTCCAGGTGCCTTCTCTGCAGCAGCTCCTAGAAGAATTCACATTCTGCTTCCCAGTTATAGACCCCTCAAGGCCACACTAATAAAGAACAGATTAAAGGGACCTTAAGGTGTTTTTAGTCTAATTCGCTACCTGATTGCAGGGACTCTTCAGAAAATGGCATTCAACTTCAAAGTGACACAGCATTTACCACCCCAGAGGCAGCCCATTCCATTTTGGTCCTTTTCAATAAATAGAATGTTCAGGCTCATTGAACTGAAATCCCCATAGCTTCTTTAGCAGTATTCCTGCCAAGATTTTGTAATCAGTTTAATAAGATCAGTGGCCATAGGATTATATGCCATAGGATGTCTTTCTGGTGGCCAGAATTCAGTCTCTGTAATGGAAACAGCGGATTCAACCCTGGTGCAGTCTTACTAATCAATTTCCTTTTCTGTATGCATTATTTATCAATGTTCTTCTGATGTCATCCTCTGATTACATTATTGATTAGTTCTTTATTTTATGCAATCTAACAAGCATTAAATTAAAGAATGCCTACTGTGTGTCAGGCACAGAGGTTATAGCCCCCTTGGTAAGTGAGTCAGATGAGATTCCACTCTCCAAGACTTTATTTGCTATAGGGATATAGAGCCAAGGAAACAGGCTTTAATTCAAAAGTGAGCTAAGTGCTATGTTATGGGAGTTATTAGAATAGGTTGGGAGTTCACACTGGGCCACCTAATCTAATTTGAATTATAATGCCAGAAATCAAGTGGTTGGTTTTTTAAAGTACATGCTAGCCCCGAATGTAAACTCCACTCTCCTTGGATAAATTTGTGTATGTCCCATGTTTCATCAAGCATTCATATGCAGACCATCCCCAGTGGTGAAGCCTATGGATAGGACAAACCCAGGGTTAAGCAGTCATGGATGGGAAAAGTGGCTGGCAGGGGTGGAAGAGTGGGGAGGTGGGTCTTGGCCCTGGGTGCCTTTAATGGCTCTCAAATTCCAGACTCCCCAGTCTTTCCCTAGTGGGCAAGGTTACTTCTCAGAATGACACGAGTTCCTGGGCCTCTGATGATACAACTGGAGCACATTTTGTCCGTTGATTATTCAATGGAGCAAGGTCAGAAGCATTAAGCAAAAATATTCAAAAAAATATATAGATATACAGGGATTCATCAGTTTCCTAATTGTGTGGGTACGTGTATGTGCACACGCACAGATCCAATATGCCTAGGTGAAGATGGAAACAGTTGGGAAGAAGACATTTTGTTAGGACACTGTTACGTATTTGAAGACAAAAGTGATCACTAAATATTTTTCCCAGACATCAAATCACGTAAGCTAAGAGCCTCATTTCACTGATAACATTCCTAGCCTCAGGTTATCTTCATAATTTTTACATTTTCTTCAACTTAATGAAATCTGCTCTGATTAAAAAACAAGATCTCCATAATTATGCTCCAAGTTATGGCAGAGGGGAGCAGATGGGTCGAATACAGAGATTTCTGGTGGGGAGCAATATGGGTCAGACTTTAATCCCAGCTCCTCTCCCTCTTGTCCTGTGATTTCCAGCAACTTCCTGAACCATTCCACAAATGTACATGAAAAAAGTCCCCATGTCATGGGACTGGTGTGAGCCAACCATTCATTCACTTGACAGATGTTTACTGAGCACCTGCTCTGAGGTTCCAAATCCTCAGGACTGGGATACAGCTGTGAAAAAGATGTGCAAAGAGCCCTGCTCTTGTGGAATGTATGTGGCACAGGGGATGATGGTAGACAATGAGTATAATTCACAAATGAATTATATAGAAGATGATAAGTTTTAGAAAAAATGAAAGTGTGGTAGAGCAAGGTGGGCTTGGGAGGGCAGGATGGGGCTGCACAGGTTCCACGGTTAAATAGAGTGGTGCAGTTGGGCCTTGCTGAGAAGGTGAGGTATAAGCTGAGACCTGGAGATGGTAGAGGAATTACCTAACTGGATGGCCAGGAGAAGACCCTCACAGGCAGAAGGGACAGCCAGTGCAAAGGCCCCAAGGTAGGAAGTTTCCTGGCATGTTTGAGGGTAAAGGAGGCCAGTATATCTAAAACAGAGTAAAAAAAAAAAAGGGTGGGGGGTGGGGAATAGGGAGAAGTGGAGGTCTGGGATGTCACAGGATCGCATAACACCTTGTAGGTTGTTATAAGGATCTAGGGTTTTATTCTGAACAAAATGGAGAACCACTACAAGATTTTGAACATTTGTTTTGAGCATACAAGGGTTTCCTGGCCACTCTGTTTGAAATCAAATGTCTAGGAAGCCAGGGAAACTGGCTAGGAGGCAGTAATGGAGGTGAGAGATAATCGTAACCCAGGGGTAATGGAAAGTGGTGAGAAGTGATGGGATTGAAGATAAATTCTGGAGGAGGGCCAGCATGATTTCTAATGGATTGGATATGGATCATGAGCATGTTTGTGGAGGCAAATCAGGATCTCAGTGTGGATATGTTTAATTTGAGGTGTCTATTAGCCACCAACATAGACATGTCAAGAGGCAGTTGGGTATGACTCTGGAGTTTGAGAAGGGGTTCTGGCATAGAGATATAGATTTGGGAGTGTTTAGAAAGACTCAGTCCTTCTCCTCTGTTTCTTCCTTACTCTCCAGCACTGTTACACTTAGTACACTTCTGACACTAGAGGTAGGTGGGTTCTCTCACAACAAACAATTCTCCGCAACTCCAGCTGGGTGTTCTACAACTGAACCCAATTCTGCTACTGTGTACCTGGACATAGTGTCAGATCCCACAAGTTAAGTGTTCAGTCCTATAAGACTGCCCCTGCCCCATGCAATTCAGATGCTAATCATAAGCCTAGGTTGTCACCTGTGCTTCTGATTGATCAGCTATAAATTGGAGGTTCTATGATCCCCTCTTCAGGTTCCATTAATTTGCTAGAGTGGCTCACAGAACTCAGGAAAACAGTTTACTTACTGTTTATTATAAAAGGATATGATAAAGGATACAGATAAACAAACATCCAGATGGAAGAGATGGGTAGGACAAGGTATGTGGGAAGGGGCAAGGAGCTTCCACACCCTCTGCAGGCATGTCTCTCTCCCTGCACCTCCATGTGTTTGCCCACCTGGAAGCTCTCCAAACCCCATACTTCTAGGATTTGTATGGAGGCTTCTTCATGTGGGTGTGATCCATCATTACCTCCGTCTCCAGCCCCTGTCCCTTCTCTGGAGAGTGGGGTGTGGGATTGAACATTTCAAGCTTCTAAACATGGCTTGCTCTTTCGGGTGACCAGCGTCCATCCAGGAGCCCACCCAGAGTTGCCTCATTAGAACAAAAGACACTGCTATCACCTGGGAAATTCCAAAAGATTTAGGAACTCTGTGTCAGGAACTGGGGTCAAAGCCCAAGTTTTAGAACAAAAGATGTACCTGCACTAATCACCCTAGGGCCAGGTCCCAGACAACCAGGGACAATCTCTATGCTCTAGACCCCACTGAAATAATTCAAATTAGCCAATCCCAAACCGGCTTACCATGCCTTGTCTCTTCCTTTCTGAAGAAAACAGAATAAAGACTCTATGCCTTCTAACCAACCCTGGTGCTTCTCTGTGTGGCCCCTGCATGGCATGGCAGGACCTCCCCTTTTGGGAACTGTGAGTTACAAACTATCTATTCAATGGTAATCATCTCTTGATCTGTTGGCCTTACTAAACCTCAAATTTTCTACTAATACACTATATTTTAAATCAGGCACATAATACATATAACTTTCTACCTTCAAAAGACCATGTAGGTATAGACGAGGGGTATATCACCTATGACCAGTAGTGTTCCTTCCTGAATATTCTGGACTATGTAAGACTCTAGGGGAAAATGGGGAACAGGAACTGGCCAGTCAGAGGCTGGGTAGAGTCAGATTTAATATAATTTTAAGAAAATGCCAAGAAAATAGATAGCCTAATGCTTCTTAACCTGAGCGTGGTGATTACAAATTAAGACCTCCTATATTTAAGTTTTGGTTTTTGAAGAATCTGTGATAGTCCTCATAAGCAGTTATTACTATTCATATGTTGATTTTAATTTTCAAAGTAACTTATAAAGATTTATTTTTAAAAATTTCTAGCCACTACCATCTCCCCCTTTTGACCTCACGACACATTTAAACATCGGGATGTGTGAAAGCATTTGGTGACAATTTTTGTTACACAGATGGTGCATGCCTCACCTCGTCTACAAAAGTTGTTGAGTATGTTTACTTGAAAAAAATGTACAATTATTTTTATAAATTTAATCATGAAGTTACTTCATGGTCATTTCAATTTGGCCTTTCTGGCAACTTATGGAGTTTCTCTCGAATTCAAATCTCAGCCATTTCCAGTAGGTAAAAGGCTTTCATTTTTTAAATTTGTATCTTTTTATTTCTTCCTGGATAGAAAGGTGATCCTCCTTCTGAGAAGCTTCTGTCAACAGCCTTTGCCTAAGACTGACATTCCTGTAATGTTTTCTCCTTTGTAGTCATTGTCTTTTTTTTTTTTTTTTTTGCATTATCTGTCCCAACCCTTTTTCTGAGTCCCTATCTCAAATCTGTCCCATCATTGTCCTCAGTATATGACTATATGTCCTTCATCACTGCTGAGATGGAAGCTGTAAAGGGAAAACTCAGTTTAGGGAAAAACCCAGTTCTTCCCTACTAGGTGTTTCTTCCCTGTGTGTCTCATTTACTTTCACAGAGAACACTTTACTTTTTCTTTAAAGGATTTTATTTATTATTTGAGAGAGAAAGAGAGCATGAGTGAGGTGAAGGGAAAAGGAGGAGCAGACTGCCCACTGAGCAGGGAGCCCAACATGGGACTTGATCCCAGGACTCCGGGATCATAACCTGAGCCAAAGGCAGATGCTTAATGACTGAGCCACCCAGACGCCCTGGGAACACTTCAGTTTTGACACTTCTGATCACCAGATGTGTGGAGGTTTATCCCTATACCTAGTAATTCTCCAGACACCAGTGGGATATTCTGCGATTTAACTCAATTCTAAAAGTATCTGCCCAGGTTAAGGACTCAACCCCACAAGACTGTTTCCACCCCACTTCAAGTGCCTATCACAACTAATAGATCCCCAGGTTACTCACAACTTCTGTCTGACTTGGCTACAAATTGAAGGTTCCTGGACCCCCTTCTCAGGTTCAGTTAATTTGCTAGAGTGGCTCACAAAACTCAAAGAAATATTTTCTTACATTTACCAGTTTATTAAAGGATATGATAAAGTCTATAGATGAACATCCCCATGAAGAAATACATAGGGTGAGGTCTGGGAAGGTTCTGAGCACAGGAGCTTCTGTCCCCGTGGAGTTGGGGTGTGTCATCCTCCTGGTATGGATATGTTTGCCAGCCTGGAAGCTCCCTGAACCTCATTCTATTGGAATTTTATGGAGGCTTCTTCACATAGACATGATAAATTATTAACTCCAGGGGCTCCTGGGTGGCTTAGTCATTAAGCGTCTGCCTTCGGCTCAGGTCATGATCCCAGGGTCCTGGGATCGAGCCCCACATCGGGCTCCCTGCTTGGTGGGAAGCCTACTTCTCCCTCTCCCAATCCCCCTGATTGTGTTCCCTCTCTCACTGTGTCTTTCTCTGTCAAATAAAAAAAAAAAAGATTTAAAAAAAATTAACTCCATTTTAGTCCCTCTCCCCTCTCTAGAGAACGGGAGGGATGGAGCTGAAAATCCCAAGCTTCTAATCATGGCTTGGTCTTTCTGGTGACCAGTCCCCATCCAGAAGCCATCCAGAAGCCCACCCAGAGCTGCTTCGATAGAACAAAAGATGCATCTAGTGCTCTTATCACTTAGGAAATCACAGGGATTTCAGGAGCTCTGTGAAAGGAACTGGGGGCAGAGACCAATATATATTTTCTGTTACCTCATAGAAACTGACTGATATGAAGGAGTTCCCTCATTCATCCTCAGATTCTAAATTCTCTGTATTTCTGTGTTAAATTCTCTCATTTTCCTTCAAATGTCAGAGGATGGGGCTGTGGGAAAGTACTCTTCTCTTAAGCTAGATTATTCCTTTTGGCTTCTTGAGGAAAAAGGGCCCCTGTATTTATCACCTCCCATGCATCCATCCATCTAGCCAGTCATCCACCCAACAACTAATTATTGAGCATCTGCTATTTGGGGGAATCAGAGATGCTTAAGACTCTGTCCTTGTCTTTAAGGACTCTAAAAGAAGACTAACCAATTAGAGATCCAACAATTACAAAAGTGTGTACAAAAATACCTAGATAGCACAGAGGTGATGATGACTTACTATGGCGTAGGGTGGTGGTTCAGTTTTTTATTACTGTGTAACAAGCCTCACCAAAATTTTGTGCTTAAAACAATTTATGACTTCTCATGATTCTATAATCTCAGCTTGGCTTGGCTGGGACACTGTCCTGCTTTATGTGTTGTCTGCTGGAGCAGAAAGTCCATGATGAATCCTTTACTTGCATGTCTATTTATTCATCTGAAAGGACTGGAACAGCTGGCTGCAGGCCACGCATCTCTCACCTTCCAAGTGGCATCTCCACCTGGCTTGTTTGGACTTCCTCATAGCAGTGTAGTTGGCCTTCTTTTGGCAGATAGTTTCTAAGAGGGGGTCATAGAAGCTGCTAGTTCTCTCCAGGTTTGGGCTTGGAAGTCCTAGAATGTCACTTTCACTATATTGTATTGTCAAAACAGGTCACAAGTCCAGACCAGATTCAAGGGGAGGAGGCATAGATTTCACTTCTTGAAGAGTAGAAGCCATGTATGTACGTGGTGGGAAGACATCTGTGGTAGCCATCTTTGGAAATTACAAAGGAAAAAAGGTCAAGGAAAGCATCATAAAAAAGTGATTAAATTGGCCAAGGAAAAATTTTCTAGGCATAAACTCCTTATTCTTTTGGCTTCTGTGAATAAGGACTTCTTGTCCCTACCTCACTTTTATCACTTTTACCAACTCCTTATCCCATTGGTCAGAGAACCAAGCATGGTGCATGTCTGGCATAAAAATAATACATGGAGAGTAGCTATTTGAGATGTGATAAAGAGTCTATTGTCCATACTGGGACCTTCTTTTGATTGTTCTGACCCTAGATTTGTCTCTCCACATTCCTGGCATTTCTTTTTACACCTTGTAACATACCCAGTCAATACCAAATTATCAATAACCTAAAGAAGAAGTATGTCCCTTAGACAGGAACATGGAAACATGGACCTTGGAAACCTGACTATCTCTGTTCCTATAGGACTAGAAGTTCATTTCTGGAGCCTCAAAAACTCTGGAAATCATGTTGTTTCTATGCAATGTGCATTCTGGGGAATTATTTATTTACTGTTCTCTCTCTGGATTTAGTGAACTTTTCTTGAAATTTCCATCTTTCTCAGCTGTTCTAAATGGACCTAAAGGTAGAGATTTAAGCCCATATTTGGGTGAGAAGCATAAAGCAGAAGTGGTGGTCCCCCTCTCTACCTGACTTTCAGGGTCTGTATGGTGGTAGTGGCAGGAAAAGTAGGAGGAGTGCCCCAAGTGGGAGATAAGAGAGTTTGGTGAGGGCTCTCTGGCCAGCCACCTCTAGCCACCACTCTTTGCCAGAGTCACCTTCTCTTTTCCCCAAACTGGGAGGCTCTGCATTTTGCTTTCATTTCTTTATAGGAGACTGACTGTTACTAAAGTCCAAATGGAGTTGGAGAGTCTGAACTAAGGTGATGCATTGGTGAGGAATGGCCAGGCATCTCTGCCCATGCCTACCCTCCACCTCACATGCACACACTTGGACTCCCTGGTCCTGGGGCAAAGCAGCTTTGTTCAGAAACAAAAGAGTTTCTGCTTTGTTTGCACAATTCTTTGTTTTCCCATTCTGCCGGATCCCTGAACTTCTTCAGGGCACTGACAGCTCTTCCTGGGAATAATCCTTTGCCTGGGAGCTGCCTTCTTTCATCATCACCATCTGAAACAGTCCCTCCTAAGTTGGATTGGGCTGTGTCTGGGAACACATTGCAACTTCAGAATCCAGATGCCACTGTAAACCATCTAAAGACAATGGGATGACATGGTTTGTTGTCCTTAATGAAGCAGGGGTTAACTTGGAAATGAACACCATGAACTATGAGCCCCAAAGGACTCCTCCCTGTCAGGGTCCAAGCTGGACAGGATGTCACTGACAGGACCAAGCTGACTTTCCTTATCTAGAGGGTCCAAATGTTATCTGTTTTTGTTTTTTTCCCCAAATGTGTTTGAGAACTAAAAATTTTGGAGAGATTTTGATAGCAAGGCTGGGAGGAAAATGGAAAAAAGAATCATGATAACTTTAAGGGTGGAAATTACTCTCATGCACATTTTACAAAGGCATGGGGAGATGAAGACACTGGTCCATGTTTACACTGCCAACATGACAGAGATTTGAATTCAGGACTCTTTGACCCAGGATGGCCTCCACTCCCTGATTAGGAGCCCACCAGCCATGGGTGAGCTAGCTAGAGCTCTAGGCAGGGCCTGCCTGCTGCTCTGCCCAGGGTGCTCCCTCAGGTCTGTCCAGGAACCTGTTCTCTCCTTTTTCTTTTCCTGACACAAATCCCAGTGAGTTGGTCTGCTTTTCTTTCTTCTAGAGCTTCCATCACTCTCCCCTGGTTTTCTGCCCCCAATCTCAGATGCACAATGGTCTGTTTACCCAATTCCCTGCTTCTTCCCTGTTCTCCAAGGCAAGCACTTATTTCTTTTGGGCTTTAAGGGTTTCAATGCAGGTCTCTACAAGGACACAAAGAGGGGGTGACAGAAATAAGAGCTCTGCAGACACTTTGCACTCCTGGCCTCAGGTATAGGGTACGTGACCCTTTTGTGAGATAGATAAGGAAGGCTTGGTGATCATCTAAACATCCATTTTTATTTCAGGAAGTGGAGCCCACTAGCCCCCCTCTCTTCCCACTGTCCCCCAGCTTAGGGATGAAAATGCTTCTGTCCCTTAGGAAGCTTCTCTCCAGCCAAAAGACTGCAGCTTGGCTAGCCACTGGAGATTTCCTGGGCAGTTTGCCTCTCTGGAGTCTTCCAGACTGGGAATCACTCAATTTCCTGGCTCTGCCATTTCCAACTTTTCCTCTGGGGGCACTGTCTTTGTGACTTGACCCCAGTCCTTTGAGGCCTTGAGAACCCTGATTAGGTGAATGGTCAGTGGCCCCTGGTAAATTTAGATGCTGGTGTCAAAAGGCATCACAGGAGACCAAAGTTTGCAGAAGTTGGTCCCATCCAGCCAGGTCACCAAGAGACTACATATTTTCTCAAAATTTAAAGCATTCAATTTCTTCCTGCCTAAGAAAAATCTCACAAGGGAGTCTGAGTCATGAACAAAGACGGGGACTGCTGTGGATTTGTTTTCCTTTTTCTTTATTTTCAGTGGAGAGATGATACAATTAGGTTGGAATAGAATAGGTGATTGTCTCACCAGGTGATTCTTAGGGGAAAGCAGAGATGGTGTAGCTTGAAAATAGTCTAGTATCAGCCACAGCTGTGGAGTGGGAGGGACAGTCAGCATTCTCAGCGGGCAATGAAAGTCAGTTATTCATTACCACCGACACTTGACAGTACAGCGAACACACGACATTACATTTATGCTACATAAAATAACGTGATACAATTTTTACGACCCAATTTAATGCAGTAGAGGGTATCGGTTTAATAAAGACAAGGACAATAGAATTAAAATTATCTATAGATCTACATAACAAAGGCTAGTAAAAAGCGGGAATTGTGCTAATTTGACAGGATATAGATAGCACTGTCATAAAATCTGTAAAATGGAGGAAAAGTGCCTCACTTCGAATTTGTGTGAGTTAAGTTGACAGGTGCTGATCTGGAAGAGGAAAAAAGCAAAAACCACACAGCCATCTCTTCTGAATTCCCAGGCTGAGCACAAGCTCCCTTCATTTATTCCTTCCTCCGACAGCAAAACAGAGTATCTGCTGTGAAAAGCTTTAATATTTTAACAACTATCTGACAAACAAGCAAACTTTCCTATGGTTGTGCAAGATTTTTTCAAAGTTGAATTTCACTCCACTTTGGTACCTTGCCTACCTTCTAGATACCCATGGCAACTGGCTGGAAATGGTTAATATATAGAAATATCAGCACCAGTTGCTCCCTGGACCCATGGAGAGTCATGGGCTCAGAGATGAGGGTTATTTCTAAGGACAAAAAAAATGCGTGTGGTGTGTGGGTGGATTTCAATTTTATGCCACCCACCACATGTTTATGGAGCTTCCTCTGAGATTCCATGTCATGGCTGGGTTTGGTGGAGAGGCACAAAAGTCTATGACCTGGTCCATGCCCTCAAAGAGCTCATAGTCTGTAGGAGATGCAAGTTACTCTGATATGTCGGCTTTCTTTTAAGAGTTCAAAGTTGAGAGTAAATCCTAATGCTCTTTGTTCATTCTGCTTAAAGGTTTTTCTTAACCGTGTTCCTAGGACCAAGTTCATGGTGGTGTTGGCTCCTCAGGGCTCTTTTTCCTTTGTCCATCAGTCAATTCCCTTGAACTAGCCCCCTTCCCTTCCAGGATAGGAGCAAACCAACCACAGGCTCCCGTTACTCCTCACGACTACAGGAGTGGATTTGGGGGCATTAAATAGCTAACCCGTGTCAGGTCATTGTCAAATCCTGAGCACTTTTCTCTGTAGAGTGGCACTCAGTCTGCCCCTCAGAATTCTGGGGTCCCCCTAAGGTTTTTTGGAGTGAGCTGCAGGGAGGAGAGAGGAAGAAAGGAGGCTGAGAGGCTGGGCGAAGACTGGAACTATGCTGCCAGCTTTCTTGGGCCACCATTCTGCAGATGGCAAGTTATGGGACTTTTCAGCCTCTATAGTCACATGAGCCAATTCCTTATAATAATTCTCTTTCTTCCTCTCTTTATATGTCCCATTGATTCTATTGCCCTGGAGTACCTTGACTGATACATGGCCTTAGGTCAGTTTCAGAAGAGGGGTGGGTGCAGAAGCCAGGCTGAAATGAGCTGATGGGAAGTAAGGAAGTGGAGGTGGAAAGTATAAACTTATTTTTTCTAGAATGGATATAAGGAAGTACCTTGGGGGGAGGGGAGGAAAGGTTTTGAGAGAATTTCCTTTGAGAATTCATGACCTTGAGGATAGAGAGGAAGCTGTCCACAAGTTGAGAAGGAGACACAAGAAGTATGTGTGGGAAGGGCATCTGGTGGCTCGTCATTCACAGGAAGTGGGTGGGGAAGGAGCCAAGGCCACCACCAGGCTGTGTGAACTCAGAGTCATTTATCCTCTGGAGCCTCCATGCCTCAACCTATAACCTGGACATCAAAGTGGCCACTCCACTGGCTTGTAAGGAAGAAATGAGATGGGTTGTATGAAGGCAGGTAGGACAGAGCCTGGTACATAGGGGGAGGGTCACTCCTCCCTCCCCTCCTCTCAGCTTCCTGACACCATCCACTGTCTTCTGATTTCCACATCTCTGTCTGCACCTGGGGCGGAGTCAGTAGATCAAGGTTTAAATCATGACTATACCAGTTACTGGCTGTTTGACTTTGGGCAGGTTATACCATCTACCCAAGCCTCAGTATTGACATTTGTGAAATGGGAATAACATTTTTACTTCAGGGTTATTTGTGAAGGTTAAATGAGACAGTATATATAAAGCACCTAACAAAGTGCCTAACTTACACAAGATATGGTCGAGAAAAACATAGTTTAAGTGACTCAGTAGAGGCTAAAGGCTTTATTCAGCTGATGTGCATCAGGGAGCACCTGACAATCAGATGACCCTCCAAGTCAAAGCAGGTTTTGTGGGGTGAAGAGAAGAGAGGGGTGTGTGTCCTTGTGGCTTGGTGCAGGTAGTCCCTCTCGTCACTTAGTGCTGGGAAGCCCATGCTTGGAACTCTGCCTCTGGTTCAGGGTCCTTCGTGCAACCCTGGAACAGTTCTTTCAAGCAGTTTTTTAAACTTTGCACCTGTCTGCTAGTCAAGGTTCAGGTGGGGAGGAGGTAGCAGAAAAAAAAAAAAAAAGAAGAAAGAGGAAAGGAGCTAAGGCTGAAGCCAGGAAACCATCGTGTCTGTTTTAATTCTTTTATAATATTAAGTAAATGTATTGAAGGAACAAAAAATAAATGCATGTCTGGCCTAGGAGTTATCTTAGTGCTTTTAATGGGGATATGGAGTTATCCAAATGAAAATTCCTCTTACCCATGCTTGTTTTAAAAACTATACAAGACTATGTAGATATATATCTCTCAGGTTTCACCCAAACTCTCTGCCCTACAGAATCACCCTTTAAACCAAAATTGGTCAAGATTCCTTCCTTGGTGATTGCAGGAACTCTGGAAAAATGTTTTTTTTCTCAAGAAGATCCCACCCACCCCCCAGTATTTTTGAGTTTTCTCCAAAAATGTTTGTGTGAGCCAGAAATGTGTCCTGATCATTGCTTGTCACCTCTGGCCTCTGGGTCACCCTTTGCCACCTTATAACCTTTCTCCAGGTTCTCCCTCCTCTTTCCCTAGGACACAGCTAAGCTCAAGTCACACATTTCAACAAAACTTAACAGTTTGATGGAAACAACTTCAACATACAGAAAACAAATCTCAAAAAGGGTTCTGGGCATCTCAGCCCCTAAGCCAACAAAAGACATGGGTCCCAAACAAAGGTCAGCCCTCTCCTTGGCTTCCTGCTGCCACCTGTTGCAGGCCTCAGTGATGATCACCCCATGTAAACAGAAATGCTCATGGTCATCCCCTGTGTCCAGATTCAGGCCTCCAACATCCTTTGGGGCCCACCAGGAAGATGGTACCTGCCCCACCTCCACTGTCTTCCCTTTCCTCATCAATAGCCCCTCCCTGCACATAAACAGCTATTACTAAACAATATACATTGATTATCTTAAAGTTCTGGAGGTCAGAAGTCTGAGTCTCAGTGGGCTAAAATTAAGATGTCAGCACAGCTGCATTCCTTTTGGAGGCTTTAGGGCAGAATTCATCTTGTTGCCTTTTCCAGCTTCTGGTGGCCTCCAGCATTCATTCCTTGGCTTGATGTCTCCTTCCATCCTCAAAGCCAGCAAAGGCCATTTGGGTCTTCCCCACCTCTGACACTGACTTCCTTTTCTGACATGTCTCTTTTTTCCTTACAAGATCTCTTGTGATTACAGGGGCCCACCCAGACTATCTTGGGAAGATCTCCCATCTCAAGATTTTTTAGCACATCTGCAGAGTTGCTTTTGCCATGTAAGGTCACATATGCCCAGGCTCTGGGGACTAGCCTGTGGACATCTTTGCTGGGGCTAGAGGATGGTGGAACATTAGCATGCCTGTCAAAGATGAGTTCTCCTTTACTACTTGAGAAACGGAATACCTTTTGGTAACTTTAAAATAGTGGTTTGTTCTGAGTACATGTATAAATAACTTGCAATAACATGGAGACATTTTTGTTGCTGAAATTCTTCATGGGAAGAGAGTTATATTTGTTTGGAAGAAATAAAGCAATAAGGAGTGAGGAGGCCTGAGAGTGTTGGGGGCACGGAAGGCAGGTAGGGGTTGGGTAGAGAAGCAAGACTCATAAGACATTTCAAGTAACAGAAGAGTTACCATAGTGTGTTCTTTTTTGTTTTGTTTTGTTTTTGCTTTTTGTTTTAAGATTTTATTTCTTTATTTGAGAGAGTGAAAGAGAGAGCCAGAGAGGGGAGAGGGTCAGAGGGAGATGCAGACTCCCCACTGAGCAGGGAGCCCAATGTGGGGCTCTATCCCAGGGCTCGATCCTGGGACTCCAGGATCATGACCTGAGCTGAAGGCAAGGCAGACGCTTAACCGACTGAGCCACCCAGGCGCCCTGCTATAGTGTGTTCTAAGAAGTGGAGCCTGTTAACCTGAGGTCACTTTGCTTCCAGGACGGGGTAGTGGAGTCAGCATGCCAACTGGAGAGTAGGAATGGAGCACAGCTACGTAGTAGAAGAGACAGAAAATTGAGATCCTCCAAGGGAAACTGAAGATGAAAGGGCTACAGGAATCGAGTACTAGTGGAAAAGGGAGAGAGAAAGAGAGAAAGCAAGCAAATAAACTAAACAAAAGAAACAAAAGACCAAACTGTGGCCAGAATGGACAATGGACATGTGGGATGTGAGAGCCACCTCCTTCTTTTTGGGGATCTCCATTCAAGTCCACCTTGCTCACTGGTGCCATGGGGGAGCATGAGGCGCAAGGAGATGAGAAAAGATGCTGAGTTCTACACCAGGGGTGATTCATGGTAAAGGCAGGATATCAGGACAAGAGAACCAAGGGGCCTGAAAGATTGGGGACAAGAGGGCAGCTACATTTGGTTGCAAGTGATTTAGATGTTCACTGCACTGTCTCTTGTTATGGTTTGTACCAGACCCCTGTCTGGTTTCTTTTTTTTTTTTTAATTTTTTATTGTTATGTTAATCACCATACATTACATCATTAGTTTTTGATGTAGTGTTCCATGATTCATTGTTTGTGCATAACACCCAGTGCTCCATGCAGAACGTGCCCTCTTTAATACCCATCACCAGGCTAATCCATCCTCCCACCCCCCTCCCCTCTAGAACCCTCAGTTTGTTTTTCAGAGTCCATCGTCTCTCATGGTTCTTCTCCCCCTCCGATTTCCCCCGCTTCATTCTTCCCCTCCTGCTATCTTCTTCTTCTTCTTTTTTTTCTTAACATATAATGTATCATGTTTCAGAGGTACAGATCTGTGATTCAACAGTCTTACACAATTCACAGCGCTCACCATAGCACATACCCTCCCCAGTGTCTATCATCCAGCCATCCCATCCCTCCCACCCCACCCCCCACTCCAGCAACCCTCAGTTTGTTTCCTGAGATTAAGAATTCCTCATATCAGTGAGGTCATATGATACATGTCTTTCTCTGATTGACTTATTTCGCTCAGCATAACACTCTCCAGTTCTATCCACATCGTTGCAAATGGCAAGATCTCATTCCTTTTGATGGCTGCATAATATTCCATTGTATATATATACCACATCTTCTTTATCCATTCATCTGTCGATGGACATCTTGGCTCTTTCCACAGTTTGGCTATTGTGGACATTGCTGCTATAAACATCAGGGTGCATGGACCCCTTCGGGTCCCTACTTTTGTATCTTTGGGGTAAATACCCAGTAGTGCAATTGCTGGATCATATGGTAGCTCTATCTTCAACTTTTTGAGGAACCTCCATACTGTCTTCCAGAGTGGTTGCACCAGCTTGCATTCCCACCAACAGTGTAGGAGGGTTCCCCTTTCTCCACATCCCCGCCAACATCTGTCCTTTCCTGACTTGTTAACTTTAGCCATTCTGACTGGTGTGAGATGGTATCTCATTGAGGTTTTGATTTGGATTTCTCTGATGCCGAGCGACGTTGAGCACTTTTTCATGTGTCTGTTGGCCATTTGGATGTCTTCTTTGGAAAAATGTCTGTTCATGTCTTCTGCCCATTTCTTGATTGGATTATTTGTTCTTTGGGTGTTGAGTTTGAAAAGTTCTTTATAGATTTTGGATACTAGCCCTTTATCTGATATGTCATTTGCAAATATCTTCTCCCATTCTGTCTGTTGTCTTTTGGTTTTGTTGACTGTTTCTTTTGCTGTGCAAAAGCTTTTTATCTTGATGAAGTCCCAATAGTTCCTTTTTGCCCTTGCTTCCCTTGCCTTTGGTGATGTTTCTAGGAAGAAGTTGCTGCGGCTGAGGTCGAAGAGGTTGCTGCCTGTGTTCTCCTCTAGGATTTTGATGGACTCCTGTCTCACATTTAGGTCTTTCAACCATTTTGAGTCTATTTTTGTGTGTGGTGTAGGGAAATGGTCCAGTTTCATTCTTCTGCATGTGGCTGTCCAATTTTCCCAACACCATTTGTTGAAGAGACTGTCTTTTTCCCATTGGACATTCTTTCCTGCTTTGTCAAAGATTAGTTGACCGTAGAGTTGAGGGTCCATTTCTGGGCTCTCTGTTCTGTTCCATTGATCTATGTGTCTGTTTTTGTGCCAGTACCATACTGTCTTGATGATGACAGCTTTGTAATAGAGCTGGAAGTCCGGAATTGTGATGCCACCCGCTTCACTTTTCTTTTTCAACATTCCTCTGGCTATTCGGGGTCTTTTCTGGTTCCACACAAATTTTAGGATTATTTGTTCCATTTCTTTGAAAAAAGTGGTGGATGGTATTTTGATGGGGATTGCATTGAATGTGTAGATTGCTCTAGGTAGCATTGACATCGTCACAATATTTGTTCTTCCAATCCATGAGCATGGAATGTTTTTCCATTTCTTTGTGTCTTCCTCAATTTCTTTCATGAGTATTTTATAGTTTTCTGAGTACAGATCCTTTGCCTCTTTGGTTAGATTTATTCCCAGGTATCTTATGGTTTTGGATGCAATTGTAAATGGGATCGACTCCTTAACTTCTCTTTCTTCTGTCTTGTTGGTATATAGGAATGCCACTGATTTCTGTGCATTGATTTTATATCCTGCCACTTTACTGAATTCCTGTATGAGTTCTAGCAGTTTTGGGGTGGAGTCTTTTGGGTTTTCCACATAAAGTATCATATCATCTGCAAAGAGTAAGAGTTTGACTTCTTCCTTGCCGATTTGGATGCCTTTGATTTCTTTTTGTTGTCTGATTGCTGTGGCTAGGACTTCTAATACTATGTTGAATAGCAGTGGTGATAGTGGACATCCCTGCTGCGTTCCTGACCTTAGAGGGAAAGCTCTCAGTTTTTCCCCATTGAGAATGATACTCACTGTGGGTTTTTCATAGATGGCTTTTATGATATTGAGGTATGTACCCTCTATGCCTATACTCTGAAGAGTTTTAATCAAGAAAGGATGCTGTACCTTGTCAAATGCTTTTTCTGCATCTATTGAGAGGATCATATGATTCTTGTTCTTTCTTTTGTTAATGTATTATATCATGTTGATTGATTTGTGGATGTTGAACCAACCTTGCAGCCCAGGGATAAATCCCACTTGGTCGTGGTGAATAATCCTTTTAATGTACTGTTGGATCCTATTGGCTAGTATTTTGGTGAGAATTTTTGCATCCATGTTCATCAAGGATATTGGTCTGTAATTATCCTTTTTGTTGGGGTCTTTGTCTGGTTTGGGGATCAAGGTAATGGTGGCCTCATAAAACGAGTTTGGAAGTTTTCCTTCCATTTCTATTTTTTGGAACAGTTTCAGAAGAACAGGTATTAATTCTTCTTTAAATGTTTGGTAGAATTCCCCTGGGAAGCCATCTGGCCCTGGGCTTTTATTTGTTGGGAGATTTTTGATGACTGCTTCAATTTCCTTAGGGGTTATAGGTCTGTTCAGGTTTTCAATTTCTTCCTGGTTCAGTTTTGGTAGTTGATACATCTCTAGGAATGCATCCATTTCTTCCAGGTTATCTAATTTGCTGGCATAAAGTTGCTCATAATATGTTCTCATGATTGTTTGTATTTCTTTGGTGTTGGTTGTGATCTCTCCTCTTTCATTCATGATTTTGTTGATTTGGGTCATTTCTCTTTTCTTTTTGATAAGTCTGGCCAGGGGTTTATCATTCTTGTTAATTCTTTCAAAGAACCAGCTCCTAGTTTCGTTGATCTGTTCTACTGTTCTTTTGGTTTCTATTTCATTGATTTCTGCTCTGATCTTTATTATTTCTCTTCTCCTGCTGGGTTTAGGCTTTATTTGCTGTTCTTTCTCCAGCTCCTTTAGGTGTAGGGTTAGGTTGTGTACTTGAGACCTTTCTTGTTTCTTGAGAAAGGCTTGTATTGCTATATACTTGCCTCTTAGGACTGCTTTTGCTGCAATCCCAAAGATTTTGAACAGTTGTGTTTTCATTTTCATTGGTTTCCATGAATTTTTTAAATTCTTCTTTAATTTCCTGGTTGACCCATTCATTCTTTTGTAGTATGCTCTTTAGCCTCCATGTATTTGAGTTCTTTCCAACTTTCCTCTTGTGATTGAGTTCTAGTTTCAAAGCATTGTGGTCTGAAAATAGGCAGGGAATGATCCCAATCTTTTGGTACCAGTTGAGACCTGATTTATGACCTAGGATGTGATCAATTCTGGAGAATGTTCCATGGGCACTAGAGAAGAATGTGTATTCCATTGCTTTGGGATGGAATGTTCTGAATATGTCTGTGAAGTCCATTTGGTCCAGTGTGTCATTTAAAGTCTTTATTTCCTTGTTGATCTTTTGCTTAGATGATCTGTCCATTTCAGTGAGGGGGGTGTTAAAGTCCCCCACTATTATTGTATTGTTGTCAATGTGTTTCTTTGCTTTTGTTATTAATTGCCTTATATAATTGGCTGCTCCCATGTTAGGGGCATAGATATTTACAATTGTTAGATCTTCTTGTTGAATAGACCCTTTAAGTAGGATATAGTGTCCTTCCTCATCTCTTATTACAGTCTTTGGTTTAAAATCTAATTTGTCTGATATAAGGATTGCCACACCAGCTTTCTTTTGGTGTCCATTAGCATGGTAAATGGTTTTCCACCCCCTCACTTTCAATCTGGGGGTGTCTTTGGGTCTAAATTGATTCTCTTGCAGACAGCATATCAATGGGTCTTGTTTTTTAATCCAATCTGATAGCCTGTGTCTTTTGATTGGGGCATTTAGCCCATTTACATTCAGGGTAACTATTGAAAGATATGAATTTAGTGCCATTGTATTGCCTGTAAGGTGACTGTTACTGTATATTGTCTGTGTTCCTTTCTGGTCTATGTTGCTTTTAGGCTCTCTCTTTGCTTAGAGGACCCTTTTCAATATTTCTTGTAGGGCTGGTTTCGTGTTTGCACATTCCTTTAGTTTTTGTTTGTCCTGGAAGCTTTTGATCTCTCCTTCTATTTTCAATGACAGCCTAGCTGGATATAGTATTCTTGGCTGCATATTTTTCTCGTTTAGTGCTCTGAATATATCATGCCAGTCCTTTCTGGCCTGGTCTCTGTGGATAGGTCTGTTGCCAATGTAATGTTTCTACCATTGTAGGTTACATATCTCTTCTCCCGAGCTGCTTTCAGGATTTTCTCTTTGTCTCTGAGACTCGTAAGTTTTACTATTAGATGTTGGGGTGTTGACCTATTTTTATTGATTTTGAGAGGGGTTCTCTGTGCCTCCTGGATTTTGATGCCTGTTTCCTTCCCCAAATTAGGGAAGTTCTCTGCTATAATTTGCTCCAGTATACCTTCTGCCCCTCTCTCTCTTTCTTCTTCTTCTGGGATCCCAATTATTCTAATGTTGTTTCGTCTTATGGTATCACTTAGCTCTCGAATTCTGCCCTCGTGATCCAGTAGTTGTTTATCTCTCTTTTTCTCAGCTTCTTTATTTTCCATCATTTGGTCTTCTATATCACTGATTCTTCCTTCTGCCTCATTTATCCTAGCAGTTAGCGCCCCCATTTTTGATTGCACCTCATTAATAGCCTTTTTGATTTCGACTTGGTTAGATTCTAGTTCTTTTATTTCTCCAGAAAGCGTTTCTCTAATAACTTCCATGCTTTTTTCAAGCCCAGCTAGTATCTTTAAAGTGATGATTCTGAACTCTAGATCTGACATCGTACTAATGTCCGTATTGAGTAGGTCCCTGGCAGTCGGTACTACCTCTTGTTCTTTTTGTTGAGGTGATTTTTTCCGTCTTGTCATTTTGTCCAGAGGAGAATAGATTAATGAGAGAACAAAATGCTAACAGGGTAACAACGTCCCCAGAAAATATACTCTAAACAAATCAGAAAAGACCTGAAGCTGGGGGAAAAAGAAAGGGAAAGAAAGATAAAAGAAAAAGCAAAAAAAAAAAAAGAAAAAGGAAAAGATAAAAACAGAAAAAAAAAACAGAACAAAACAAAAAAACCAGAATATGATCAAATATGATCAGGCTGGTATCTAGATCAGTGCCACACACTAGATTTTGGGTGTATTTTCATCTGTTAAAAGATAGTGCCTCCCAAAATTTTAAAGAAAGAAAAACTTATATATGTACAAAAATAAGGGTTGATATGATGAAGGGATGGAATATGACTGTAAAGATGAAAATTATAAAAAAAATTTATAAAAGGAATTGATAAGAAGTTGTTTGAAAAAAGAAAAGAGGATTTAAAAAAAAAAAGAAAAAAAAAAAGGGAGAGAATGTGATCAGGCAGGAGAGTAGGACAAAACCATACACTAGAATTTAGGGTATATTTTGATCTGTTAGAAGAAACTATCTCAAAATTTTAAAGAGAGAACAACTTATATATATATATGCCAAAAATAAGGGTAACTACTATGAAGGGATATATGACTCTAAAAATGAAAAATAAAAATGTTTTTTTTAAAAAAGGGATTGATAAGATGTTGGTTGAAAAAGGGAAAAAGAAAAATTCAAAAAAAAAAAGGACAGTTAAAAAAAAAAATTAACTTTGAAAGACTGAAGAATCATGGTAAAAAAGCTATGAATTCTATGTGCAGTATTCCCCTAGCGCTGGAGTTCTGCCGTTCTCATTGATCGGTAAACTTGGTCTTGGCTGGCTGTTCTGGCTGATCTTCTGGGGGAGGGGCCTGTTGCCGTGGTTCCCAAATGTCTTTGCCGGAGGCGGAATTGCCCCGCCCTTGCCGGTCCGGACTAAGTAATCTGCTCGGGTTTGCTCTCGGGAGCTTTTGTTCCCTGCAAGCTTTCCGTACAGCTTTGGAGGCCGAGAGTGAAAATGGCAGCCTCCCAATCTCCGCCCCGGAGGAGCCGAGAACTCGGGGTCCAGCTCCTCAGTGAGCCCCCAGAGAAAAGCCGTCAGTCACTCCCGTCTCCCCGGTCTCTGGCCACACTCCGTGCTCACCGGCCTGTGACCGCGCATTTCTATCTCTGGCACCCGACCCCGTGTGGAGTCTCCAAACCCAGCAGATCCCTGCGGTGCGCTCCCGCGCCGCTCCTCCCCGGGGGAGGAAGGTGAGTCTCCCCGGATCTGCCGCTTGTTGGGTCCCTGCTGGAGGAGCAGTGGCCCGACTGTGCCGCGGATCACGGTTTATAGCAACCCCGAGCTGAGAGCCGGCGCCTGGGCTCCGTCTCTGCAGCCGGCTTCCCCGCTCCGATACCTGGGAGCTCTGCCGCACTCAGGCACCCCCGGTCTTTCTGTGACCCCGAAGGTCCTGAGACCACACTGTCCCACGAGGGTTCCACCCCCTGCTTAGCCCCTGGAGCAACATCCCACAGCGGAGCAGACTTCTCAAAGTTCCGATTTTGTGCTCTGCGGCTCTATCACTTGCCAGAAGCGGCCGACGGAGGCCCCTCCCCCACCATCTATCCTCCTGAATATCGCCTCAGATTCACTTCTCCGCACGTCCTACCTTCCAGAAAGTGGTCGCTTTTCTGTTCAGAGAGTTGTTGCTATTCTTTTCTTCGATCTCCTGTTGAGTTCGCAGGTGTTCAGAATGGTTTGACCCCTATCCAGCTGAATTCCTGAGAGGAGACGAAATCCAGGTCTCCTACTCCTCCGCCATCTTGCTCCCCTCCCCCCCCATCT
Source organism: Phoca vitulina (assembly GCF_004348235.1). Taxonomy (NCBI): domain Eukaryota; kingdom Metazoa; phylum Chordata; class Mammalia; order Carnivora; family Phocidae; genus Phoca; species Phoca vitulina. The sequence goes on along the minus strand of NW_022589739.1, from coordinate 3,823,946 downwards.
GGTTTCTGTGAGTGATTCACTTCATCTCCCTACTGCTGCCTCTCCAACCCTTGAATGCTCTCTCCCCTCATTAAAATCTGGATACTATCTTCTCTAAATTCCTTAAAGATCCTAGATAGTCCTAATTTGTATTTGTTTATTTACTTTTACACCCATCTCTTCAACTAGTCTGTAAAGTCAACAAAGGCATATATACTGTTTGTCACTACATAGCCAGGACCTAACCTTGAATGTGGTAATCAGAGAGGAACATGGTGTTTGTTGAATGAGTGAATGAGCAAACTTTGGCCTATTCGCCTTCATTTCATTTTTCAGCCTATCTCTAAGTCCCAGTAGGTTCTTCCTTTGTTCATTTCTGATACTCACCTCCTCTTGTCCATACCTGCTGCTTCTGTGTAAAAGGGGGTGCAGAAGATAATGAAATGGGCTGGACCATGGTGAGCAGACATGCCTACCAGAGTGAGCAGCTCCTGGCGATAAGACCTACCTCAAGCAAAACAAAGCATGAGGCACCAAGTGGGAAGAGGGAATCTAGTGCCTGAAACCCATGCTCCAGGCAGGAAATGTGGTCATGTGCTGCTGTACAATTGGACAGGAGGAAATAGGTGGGCATGCTGACAGGTGTTGGGACCAATGAGATACTGCAGGGGAGGCAAGTGTCTGGAGGACTTGAAGCTTGGGGCCAAAACTAGAGCATGTGTGTCTCTGTGTGTGTATGAATGTACGTGTGCTCACACTAACCTACACAGGGAAAAAGAATAGAGTCAGATGGAAAAAAGGTGGTGGCCACTCAAATAGAATGCAGCCTTGTCACAGGAAGTGGTCCCGAGTCACTGACTCTTGTAAGAACAAGATGGGTCTCTAAGTTGCAGATAGGACCACGTGGTTTCAACTGTGGAATAGGTGTGTGTGATGTGAAGAAGAAAGCCAAATAGATTCTTCCTGCACTGAAGTTTGATACCTCCTCAACTCTGGACTCGTAAAACAACTTTAACTTCTTCCCACTCTCATCCCACCTGTACAATTTATCTAGGTCCACTTGCTAAAGCACGGATAGAATCATGGCATTTTTGCTAAACTTCCCATGGCTCCCAATTGCCAGCAAAAGTAGAAATGTCTCACCTTGGCCTTCAAAGCTCCATCAGTGTCCGCTCTCTCCCTAGTTTAACCAGATCACTCTGTTTCCATAATATATGTTGTCCTTTGCTGCCTTTGTGCCTTTGATGTGGCTGTTTCCTTACTCCTCAAGACAGTCCTCATTTTTACTCCTGGAAAAGTCAGCTCGGTGCTGTATGAAAAGACACATCTGGGCTTCACCTTCGGTTCTATCCTCTAACAGCTGTGGTTTGGGCAGATGCTGCCCAACTCCCCAGAGCCTCGCTTTACTCATCGGTGGAATGGGGATGACAATACCTGTTTGGTAGGGTTGCTGGGACGATTAAGTGTGATGTCTCAGGCTTGTTCCTGGCACATCGTTGGTGCTCACAACTGTTGCTGTCCCACTCCTCCAAACCGTTTCAGTTGCCATCTCCTTCCGGTGCCCCTCCACCACCTGTGACCTTGTTTCCCCTCAACCCCCACGGACACGATTGTGACCTCTCTATGGCATTTGCATTTTCTGCACTTTATTAGGATTGCCTGTGCACTTTTCTATCTCCCTGTTTAGATTTGCACTCTTGAGGACAAAGCCAGAAACCCTTTCTCTTGGTAGTTTCTGCAGAAGTACTACGAAACTGGCACAGTGACTGGCAGCCATGCTCAAAGTATTTAATAAACATTTGTTGAATTTAATTGAAGTGTCCGAAACAACCTGATCCCATTGTTATTCTCACAAATATCGGAATAAGAGCCACCACCGTCACGGGCTGTCATGCATTATTGATGCCAAAGTCGCCTTCAGCACTCTGGTTTCCCGGTCCTGCAGCAGAGGACGAGACTGGACACATTTACATTTCAGAAGATCTGCTCTCTCTCCCCATCAGCCTGTGCTGGCCCCAGTGAGCTTTGAGCTTCCCTCCGCATTGCCAATCACCCAACCGAAGTTCTTGCGGTTCTCTCTCACAGAAGCTCTGGCAGGAATACCGGCCTTTCAATGCAACTCCAGCTCAGAATATATTCTTTGTTCTTCCACATCCTTCGTGTTTCCGAAAAGCAAAACTCTAGCACTAAGTGCAGACCCAGAGGAGGGAAGCTGTTTTGTAAAAGAAGACATACATTTGGCATGAAAAAAAAAAATGTCTGGGGAAAGGAAGTATAGAAAATCTGGGTGTGGAGATAGCTGGGCTTTCTGTGAGAAGACACAGAGTCCTCTTTTATTTTTAGTTCTTAACTTGATAAAAAGGTTGAGGCTTGTGCTGTCACTGGGTAGGTAGGCCTGTGATATTTAAGTAGCTGATTTTGTATACTTTGACAGGTGCACCACAATTCTGACAGTTAAAAACCCATCCTCTTCCTCCTCTTGCACTGAATGTTGATGTTAGATTGGTGTGTTCTGGGAACATCCTGAAGCTACCCTCAGAGAACTAAGGATTTTCAGAGTCTTTTTAGAATATAAAGCACACTTTGAATTGATTTACTTACAAAATGACATATTTCTGAGAGGACTGAACAGTCAACTAGAGATATTTCAAGTTGAGTTGTGGGAAAACCCAGTCTTTTTCCTCATACATATTATTCTTGCCCAGTTCCTATCTGGCCCTCACTAGTCAAGCCACCATATCTTTGCAGATACTGTTCCTTCTGCTTAGAATGCTTCCCATCCATGTACTTATGGGGATAAGGTCATCTTTGGCCAAGGTCAAATGTTATCTTTCTAATTGCCCCTAATTTTGTTCCCACATAATTTGACACATCTCTTTCTAGTGCTGCTTTTTACATTGCTACAATCATTTGTTTCTATGCCTGTCTCTTTTTCTATATTGTGAATCCTTCAGTGATGACAGAGATGATTTTCTTTTCTAAGACTATTTTCCTGCTTCTCTTTGTATTCCATGACCTGATGGAAATTAAAACAAAACACAATCTGCAGGTCAATCTCAAGGAACTGGCAGTTATGAATACAAACAGAACAGCTTAAAATTCTGCTCTATAGGGCTGCCTAGGCAGCTCAGTCGGTTAAGCATCTGCCTTTCGCTCAGGTCATGATCCTGGAGTCCTGGGATCGAGCGTCACATTGGGCTCCCTGCTCAGTGAGGAGTCTGCTTCTCCCTCTATCTCTGCCCCTCCTAGCTTGTTCTCTCTCGCTCTCTCTCTCTCTCTCAAATAAATAAATAAAATCTTAAAAAAATTTACAATGATTAGAATCATAGAAAACTGTGTAAAAAAAAGTAAAATGGGTACTCTGGAAGATTATAATGGTGAAACAGAAGGTGGATACAATCCAAACACACACAGTACCTGAAAACAAAGTGCCCAAAGAGATGTCAAGAATGCTTCCTACCTCCCCCAGCATCGCCCGATGGACTTTATAAAAACAAGAGATAAACACTGATAGTATTCCGTCACCTTCTGTCCCATCCCCGTCTCTATTACTTACTCTTGGTTCTCTTAGAAACTACCCTTTTCCACTTACATTATTTCTACTCATCTCCAAAATAGGTGGTTGAGATAATATAGTTTATATGCAATAATTGGTTTTTCTGCTCATTATTTATGTATTTCTATAGCCAAAATTTCTCCTCTTAACAGTCATTATTCTAGTTAAGGCCCTCTGATGATTTCAACAGAATAACTATTTGAGTTATATAGTTCCTAAACATTTTCAAGTCTTAGAATACCTTCCATGAGAAAATAATAGGTTGAATGGACATAGCCATCTGGTATCACTTTCTTTCTTTAGAAATTCTGAAAATAGAATTCATTATCTTTTGATGCTACTATAAGTTGTAATAGAGGAATATGAAATTATCCTAATTGGGGCCCATTGGGATTTTTTTCTATAGGTAGTACCTCTTGAAGAGATAAATGCATAGCTGAGAGATGGTAGATTAATATTGTGAAATATCTCTATGTCCCCCCAAATCCTATGTCCCATCCACCCGATTCCCACCCCCACCTTACCACAAGAAGTGACTATTAAAATATCTAGCTAATAGACATAACACTGGAAGAAATTTCTTATGCACCAACAAGGAAACATAAATATATGTTCTTATTTCCTCTTTTTACAAACAGGTAGAAGGAGATGGAGTGAAGATATTATTTCAATTTGCTTGGAATGAAAGCAGGGTACAGAAGACACAAAAAGAGGTATATTAGCTCTCAGATTAAGCTAATGATCAATGAGAAAGCATGAAGGAAGTGAGAAAATTCAAAAAGGATGTAATTCCTTGTCTGCCATGAAAGAAAGTCTAAAGTTATGCTGGAATAGATACATATAAATTGATGGTGATAGTACATGGAATATTTATGGAAGTTCTGAAGTTAATGATGAGTAATGCAAAAACAGTGTTTACCTTCTAAATCATACTAGAATAAAAAAACTAATATTGCTCGTACATCAAAAGTTCATAATACAAAAGGGATCTCAAGGAAAAATAATGTTTAAAAGCATAAACTAGGATGACAGACCTGGTATTGTGATGGTCATCATGCTATCTGCTTTGAAATAGTGGTTTGATAAATTACAGTTTATTGGTCCCCTAGAAGGTGGTGAAGATAAAGGGAATGATCTTTGTAATGACCGAGGGGTGATGAGAAAAAGCAATTAAGATGTGAAGTTAAGTGAAAAGCTGATAAATGCATTGGGATTGCAGCTATGAAATAAATCTGGACAGGTGCAGGGCCATGTGGCAGGGTGGCAGTGTTGAAATTACAGGGTTTATCTTCGTTATTGTTTTTCTTAATGAAAACTCCTCTTAGTTTTTGCTTTTGTATTACCTTTTCATATGTTAAATAAAAAATTATAATATCAGTGGTTGTAATCTAGGAGACAATCTTAAGATACATTTTTAGAAGGTTAAAAATCTCTTCCCACTGCCCTCCATTCTAATCCTCCTGAGATGATCAACATTAGCAAGCTGTTGTGTATTTTTCCACAATTTCCTTTATGCTCAAACAGAAACACATATTTAGGACTTTTTTGGTTGGTGTTGGTGTTTGTTTTCATAGAAACGGAATTGTACTATAAATGTAACTCTGCAAATTGCTTTTCGTACTTAACAATACACCATGGGCAATTAGAGATAGATTGATTTCAATCTTTTAAAAGAGCCGCACAATAATTTATGCTATGAATACATTACAACTGAGTCAGGAACATTCCCTATTTCTGGGATTTAGGTTCTTCCCAGGTTTTTGCTTCTATACACCATGATACAATAAATCTCTTGGTAGATGTATGCTTATATACTGGGGCTTTTATTTCTGTTAGGTAGATTTTCCAAAGTGGAATTTCTAGACAGTTGGTTCTATTGTCTATTTAAAAAGAAAGAACTCAGAGAAAAATGTGTTTTTTTGTAAATTCATGCATATTTACTTTTGCCCTAGTTTTCTGAGATGATCATTCTTTGTAGGACTAAAGATAAAAGTTTGAATTTGGCTTCTTCTAGGCCCCATCCTGGTCCATTCTGGATGAAATCTTAGTTCAGAAGATGGGTCCACATGCATTTTGAGGGAGAAAAGAAGGGTAATAGGAGGAGTCAGAGAAGAATTGATCAGGGCCAAAGGAGAAGAGAATTTAAAGAAAGACAGGTGGTCAACAGAGTTAAATGCTGCTGAGACACAGAGGAGAAACATCTTTCTTATTGATGGAGAGAAAGGCTGTTCATGAAATTTCATATGTATCTTTCCTGGGCACAAGGTAAGATGGTACTTCTTCCATTCTTTTGATGTTTTTCCCTATCGCAGTGACTGGTGCCATTCTGGATATGGAGACTCTATAAGCCAGAGTCCTTGAGTGAGGACAACATATGGCAGAGCCCCTACCTCCCAACCAATGTGGGATGGACCCATGTAGCATAGGTGAGATAGAAGCCGGATTGTTTTAAGCCACTAAGGTTTTAGGGTTGTTTGTCACTACAGCATAACTTAGCCTATCCTGACTCATACCTAGAAAAAAAGGTTCATTTGCGAAATACTGAAGTCTGATCTCAAGGGGATAAAGAGTAATCAAATTGTAGCTCAGGGGGCTAGAGAGTGGGTGTGTAGTAAGGAAGTGGAAGCAGCAAGGGTTAAATTCCTCTCAAGGTTGCTTAGGGGCCATCAGAACGCGGTTCTGCCAGTTAGTTAAATAAATGCTCTTTGGAGAAATCTAGGAATAATTCTAGAACGCTTTTAAAATAAACCTAGAAACATTAACTGCATAAATAATGACAAAACCCAAGACACACACTGTAGAATTCTTTATATATACATTAAGATTCCAGCAGCTTTTATGCATCTCAAAGCTTACTGAAGATCTAAGAATATCATCTAATAAATTCCTCTGTTTATTTCTAGGAAAAAAAATTTGTTTTTCTGGATGAAATACATTTCCTTTTATTAGTTAATGAGAATAATGTCAACATCCCTCAAAACCCTTGTTCCTGCTCTCTTCTTATCTTTACTTCCAGGGGGTTGAAAGATTATCCTTTACCTTGATGGTTTGGCACCGCTCTCTGCTCTCAGGGACGAGCTTGTGGAACAGAGGAGCTTTAGGCATGGGGTCGTGTTGGAAGATCTGGAGGACCTAGACAACTCAGGGGGGTGAATGCAGTAAAGGATCTTATTGATTATGGCCAAGACAACTTGGTATAGTCCATAACTGGAAAAGACCCATCAGAAATTCTACAGGAGCAACAGAATAGAGGAAGGGAGTGTGTGTGTGCATATGGGACTGCATGTGTAACTATTTTACTGATGGTTCTTAAAGCAATGGTCCCATGACTAGTAAAATCCAGCAATATCTTGAGAATCATTCAGCTGTAAACAGTCCAAAAGTAGAAAACAATGTTGGTAAGACCCTGGTTCCCAGCAGATAAGACCAGAACTGTCTACTACACAAGATGAGAGTTTTTGAAACCGCAAGCCACATGCCTTTAGGGGATTGTGAAATTGATTTAGAGCATCTTGACTCAAGTTTTTTAAAAATAAGATAAAATGGAATAGGAAAATCAACATGCATCCCATGTCTTAAAGGTAAGGTTTTGTTTTTGTTTGTTTTTAAATGAAACTTTTGTTTCAGTGTGTGTGTGTGTGTGTGTGTGTGTGTCCTCGGTTGTGATCAACTGTGATCAACAATGTATTTCTTACTGTGGGTTCTGGGTCAAAACAATTTGAAACCTCTGGTCTAGAGCCTATAGGGAGCCTAAATTTATTCTCTGAGGACAGGGGTAGACCAGCACGACACTGAAAAACCCAAAGGTGGTGATAGCAAAAGACGAGCAAAAACTGGACATTGTTGAGAAAAGAGCTCCTTAGAAAGCTGATGTCGGTGGTACCACTGAGTGAACCGGGGCTTCCCAAGCATGCAGACGAGAGGTTTAAATGCGTGTGCACTGGCATGGCTGAACACAGTATGTTAGAGTCAATAAATGCTTAATTTGATATACCATGTCTGTCGCAATTTGTATTAAATCCCTCTCCTTGATCTTGGATCAATTTCTTCCTGCATAATAAACCAGAGGGATAATCCGAGAGAGCAGCTGAAGGTCAAACCAAAGGAGTGGTGCCAAACAGAAGGGCCTGAAGTGAGGTGGATGAGAAGGTAGCGAGAACGGGACTGACAGTGAGGTGGGAAGCCCAGATGATTTGCCAGGAGCAGGGGCTCCCTAGCAGAGACCCGACGGTGTTGAAGACCTGTTTTTAGGTGATTCTGCTGCTCAGTGTGAGGGCAAATCTGAGAGATGAAAGTACCCAGGAGGGATCAAATATCTTTTCCTTTGTTACACGACTTTTGGGGTTTTGTTATTTTATTTTAGGATGATAATACTTTTGAATTTTTCATTAAAAGCCACGTTGAATTCTTTTCCTAAACCAGTGGGATGCAAGTGATGAATAAATAAATGGAGATGGGTAAGACTGGAGCTCATTTTATTTTATTTTAGGTCCTATCCTCTTGTTTATACTACCCTGTGGCAAGTTTATAGGCTGTGCCTTTTTTCCTATCCATAGAAGTTTTAGAGAGCATCCAACATGCCCAGTGATGACTGTACTTGGGATCCACAGATCCTTTAAGCTGTCATAACAGTTTTTATTAAATCGTTACCTTCTATCTTTTTAATTTTAGTTGAAGGCATAATTTTCTGACCTCTGAAGACTGTTGCAACCATAGAACCAGAATCATCACAGTATTGAAATTTTTTTTTTTTTGCCTTCTATTTTCAACACTTTGGCTGTGCCTGGCATGCTGCAAATATCATCTTTTTTTTTTTTTTTTTTAAGATTTTATTTATTTATTTGAGA